>NC_090446.1:786824293-787163855 GCF_031143425.1 Pleurodeles waltl
TAGGGGCTGTCCTGACTGGCCAGTGACTCCTCCTTGTTATTCTCATTATTTTCTCCGGCCTTGCCGCCAAAAGTGGGGCCTGGCCGGAGGGGGCGGGCAACTCCACTAGCTGGAGTGTCCTGCTGGGTTGGCACAAAGGAGGTGAGCCTTTGAGGCTCACCGCCAGGTGTGCCAATTCCTGCCTGGGAGAGGTGTTAGCATCTCCACCCAGTGCAGGTTTTGTTACTGGCCTCAGAGTGACAAAGGCACTCTCCCCATGGGGCCAGCAACATGTCTCGGTTTGTGGCAGGCTGCTAAAACTAGTCAGCCTACACAGATAGTCGGTTAAGTTTCAGGGGGCACCTCTAAGGTGCCCTCTGTGGTGTATTTTACAATAAAATGTACACTGGCATCAGTGTGGCATTTATTGTGCTGAGAAGTTTGATACCAAACTTCCCAGTTTTCAGTGTAGCCTTTGTGGTGCTGTGGAGTTCGTGTTTGACAGACTCCCAGACCATATACTCTTATGGCTACCCTGCACTTACAATGTCTAAGGTTTTATTTAGACACTGTAGGGGTACCATGCTCATGCACTGGTACCCTCACCTATGGTATAGTGCACCCTGCCTTAGGGCTGTAAGGCCTGCTAGAGGGGTGTCTTACCTATACTGCATAGGCAGTGAGAGGCTGGCATGGCACCCTGAGGGGAGTGCCATGTCGACTTACTCGTTTTGTCCTCACTAGCACACACAAGCTGGCAAGCAGTGTGTCTGTGCTGAGTGAGAGGTCTCCAGGGTGGCACAAGACATGCTGCAGCCCTTAGAGACCTTCCTTGGCATCAGGGCCCTTGGTACTAGAAGTACCAGTTACAAGGGACTTATCTGGATGCCAGGGTCTGCCAATTGTGGATACAAAAGTACAGGTTAGGGAAAGAACACTGGTGCTGGGGCCTGGTTAGCAGGCCTCAGCACACTTTCAATTGTAAACATAGCATCAGCAAAGGCAAAAAGTCAGGGGGCAACCATGCCAAGGAGGCATTTCCTTACACCTCCACTCAGAATCGATTTCTGGCTATAGCTTTTAGAACTGGCTGGGCTGAGAACATTTATAAAATAATTTGCATTTTTTTTACGTAGTAATTAATGAAGTTGCACAAGCCTAATTCACAGCAAAAATCAACCCGATTCACTAGACGTTCCAACTTGCACTTCAGCGCCACGTTTTAAGTAACGAAAAAAGGAACCGAAAACAGAATATAGCCGTCCTGGTAGCATAAAAAATTCCTATGAGATCCCATATCTTGACAGGCTATTTACTGTGCATCGCTTAAAGTCAAACTTTTCACCAATTAGATTAAAAAAGGCATGCTCCTTCAACTTTTTATTTCCTTTGCCGACAATTCAATACTTAAAAAAAAAAAAAAAATAGACACCAAAATGGTTAGAAATTCTCTTGGATGTTAACAGCCACAAAATAGGTCTTAAAAATTACACAAAAAATTAAAATATTACCTCATTGATTTTGTTCAAAATCAAATGATTTGTTATCAATCCAAATGGCTCACAAAGCTGCAACAGTTGATACCTCAGGTTTTTTCCCCTTTCAAAATCCATAATATGAACAACACGGCTTGTTTCCTAAATAGGAGACAACAGTATGCAAATTAAATATACATACATACAAACATTAAACATTCAGCAAAGGAAACAAAAGTGGGTTCACTACCTGGACAAATCTAAGTTTTAAATGATAACCACCTGTTACATACAGATTTGCAGGTGAATGCCTCTAACTGTACATCGTTCCCTACAAGGATCGTTCCCTACAAGGACCCTTTCTCCCACCAAAAACAATACCAACCCACTTAAGATTTTTAAAACATTAACTCAGCTGCTGGGAAAAACACACCAATCTGTGTAAATAACTGGCCAATATAATAAAGTGGGAGTCATCGCTCTGCTACTGCCAAATTATGGGAGCACCCTAAGCAAGTAAGCTGGTTCTAGCATAGGTCGCACCAACCCTGGGAGTGCACCAGTGACTGCTATCAGAAGAAAACGAAAGAAGTAAAAATAAAATAAAAAAATAAATAAAAAAAACATTAATATCAACCAAAGCATGTAGAATTTGCGATCGCGTACCTCAGGGAATGCCATAGTGGATGCTGAACTGCAGATCCACGTTTCACCAAAACAAAAAACCTTATACTGTAAACGTGTGGCTTCTGCAGTTTTAAAAAACTTTTTACTTTGATTTTACATATGACATTTTTAACGAGGAAGCATTTTGGAGGCAAGAGCATCTTGGAAATTAGAATATACTTTTCTGATGCAGGAAATTCTTTTGAGATTAAGACTTTGGAAGAATCCCTTGCAAAAACCTATGCCTATGCAGTATAGATAAGTCACCCCTCTAGCAGGCCTTACAGCCCTAAGGCAGGGTGCACTATACCACAGGTGAGGGCATAGGTGCATGAGCACTATGCCCCTACAGTGTCTAAGCAAAACCTCAGACATTGTAAGTGCAGGGTAGCCATAAGAATATATGGTCTGGGAGTCTGTCAAAAACGAACTCCACAGCTCCATAATGGCTACACTGAACACTGGGAAGTTTGCTATAAAACTTCTCAGAATAATAAACCCACACTGATGCCAGTGTTGGATTTATTAAAAATGCACACAGAGGGCATCTTAGAGATACCCAATTTTACCCAATTGTTCAGTGCAGGACTGACTGTCTGTGCCAGCCTGCTGAGAGATGAGTTTCTGACCCCATGTGGTGAGGGCCTTTGTGCTCTGAGGACAGAAACTAAAGCCTGCTCTGGGTGGAGGTGCTTCACACCTCCCCCCCTGCATGAACTGTAACACCTAGCAGTGAGCCTCAAAGGCTCAGGCTTCGTGTTACAATGCCCCAGGGCACTCCAGCTAGTGGAGATGCCCGCCCCTGCACACAGCCCCCACTTTTGGGGGCAAGTCCAGGAGAGATAATGAGAAAAACAAGGAGTCGTCACTGGCCCAGTCAGAACAGCCCCTAAGGTGTCCTGAGCTGAGGTGACCGACTTTTAGAAATCCTCCATCTTGCAGATGGAGGATTCCCCCAATAGGAATAGGGATGTGCCCCCCCTCCCCTCAGGGAGGAGGCACAAAGAGGGTGTAGCCACCCTCAAGGACAGTAGCCATTGGCTACTGCCCTCCCAGACCTAAACACCCCTAAATTCAGCATTTAGGGGCTCCCCAGAACCTAGGAAACCAGATTCCTGCAACCTTATTAGAAGAGGACTGCTAAGCTGAAAAACCCTACAGAGAAGACGGAGACACCAACTGCTTTGGCCCCAGCTCTACCGGCCTGTCTCCCCCCTTCTGAAGACACTGCTCCAGCGACGCTCTCCCCAGGGACCAGCGACCTCTGAATCCTCAGAGGACTGCCCTGCATCTAGAAGGACCAAAATCTCCTGTGGACAGCGGCTCTGTTCACCCAAGACTGCAACTTTGTAACAAAGGAGCAACTTTAAAACAACACGCGTTTCCCGACGGAAGCGTGAGACTTGACACTGCACCAGACGCCCCCAGCTCGACTTGTGGAGAACAATCGCTTCAGGGAGGACTCCCCGGCGACTGCAAGACCTTGAGTAACCAGAGTTGCCCCCCTTGAGCCCCCACAGCGACACCTGCAGAGGGAATCCAGAGGCTCCCCCTGACCGCGACTGCCTGCTTCTAAGATCCGCCCCTGGTAAAGACTCTGCACCCGCAGCCCCCAGGGCCTGAAGGATCCGACCTCCAGTGCAGGAGCGACCCCCAGGTGGTGGCTACCCCGAGAAGCTTCCCCCCCCCCCTTGCCTGCATCGCTGAAGAGACCCCTTGGTCTCTGTAGGAAGTTGGCTCTGTATGCACTATTTCAAAGTAAGGAATAGGTATGCACAGAGTCCAAGGGTTCCCCTTAGAGGTAAGATAGCGGCAAAAAGAGATAATACTAATGCTCTATTTTGTGGTAGTGTGGTCGAGCAGTAGGCTTATCCAAGGAGTAGTGTTAAGCATTTGTTGTACATACACACAGGCAATAAATGAGGAACACACACTCAGAGACAAATCCAGCCAATAGGTTTTGTTATAGAAAAATATATTTTCTTAGTTTATTTTAAGAACCACAGGTTCAAATTCTACATGTAATATCTCATTTGAAAGGTATTGCAGGTAAGTACTTTAGGAACTTTGAATCATTACATTAGCATGTATACTTTTCACATAAAACACAATATGCGGTTTTAAAAGTGGACACTTAGTGCAATTTTCACAGTTCCTGGGGAGGGTAAGTTTTTGTTAGTTTTTGTCAGGTAAGTAAATCACTTACAAGTCTCAGGTTTGGGTCCAAGGTAGCCCACCGTTGGGGGGTTCAGAGCAACCCCAAAGTTACCCACACCAGCAGCTCAAGGCCGGTCAGGTGCAGAGGTCAAAGAGGTGCCCAAAATGCATAGGCTTCAATGGAGAGAAGGGGGTGCCCCGGTTCCAGTCTGCCAGCAGGTAAGTACCTGCGTCTTCGGAGGGCAGACCAGGGGGGTTTTGTAGGGCACCGGGGGGGGGGACACAAGTGCACACAAAAAGTACACCCTCAGCAGCACTGGGGCGGCCGGGTGCAGTGTAGAGACAAGCGTCGAGTTTTCAATGGAAATCAATGAGGGATCAAGGGATCTCTTCAGCGTTGCAGGTAGGCAAGGGGGGGGGCTCCTCGGGGTAGCCACCACCTGGGCAAGGGAGAGGGCTTCCTGGGGGTCACTCCTGCACAGGAGTTCCGTTCCTTTAGGTGCTGGGGGCTGCGGGTGCAGGGTCTTTTCCAGCCGTCGGGAAATGGAGTTCAGGCAGTCGCGGTCAGGGGGAGCCTCGGGATTCCCTCTGCAGGCGACGCTGTGGGGGCTCATGGGGGACAACTTTGGTTACTCACGGACTCGGAGTCGCCGGAGGGTCCTCCCTGAGGTGTTGGTTCTCCACCAATCGAGTCGGGGTCGCCGGGTGCAGTGTTGCAAGTCTCACGCTTCTTGCGGGGAGTTGCAGGGGTCTTTAAATCTGCTCCTTCGAAACAAAGTTGCAGTCTTTTTGGAGCAGTACCGCTGTCCTCGGGAGTTTCTTGGTCTCTTGGAAGCAGGGCAGTCCTCTGAGGATTCAGAGGTCGCTGGTCCTGGAGAAAGCGTCGCTGGAGCAGGGTTCTTTAGAAGGCAGGAGACAGGCCGGTAGTACTGGGGCCAAAGCAGTTGGTGTCTTCTTTCTTCTTCTGCAGGGGTTTTCAGCTCAGCAGTCTTCTTCGGTAAGTTGCAGGAATCTAAATTCTTAGGTTCAGGGGGAGCCCTTAAATACTAAATTTAAGGGCGTGTTTAGGTCTGGGGGGTTAGTAGCCAATGGCTACTAGCCCTGAGGGTGAGTACACCCTCTTTGTGCCTCCTCCCAAGGGGAGGGGGTCACATCCCTAATCCTATTGGGGGAATCCTCCATCTGCAAGATGGAGGATTTCTAAAAGTTGGAGTCACTTCAGCTCAGGACACCTTAGGGGCTGTCCTGACTGGCCAGTGACTCCTTGTTTTTCTCCGGCCTTGCCGCCAAAAGTGGGGGCCGGAGGGGGCGGGCAACTCCACTAGCTGGAGTGTCCTGCGGTGCTGGCACAAAGGGGTGAGCCTTTGAGGCTCACCGCCAGGTGTGACAGCTCCTGCCTGGGGGAGGTGTTAGCATCTCCACCCAGTGCAGGCTTTGTTACTAGCCACAGAGTGACAAAGGCACTCTCCCCATGGGGCCAGCAACATGTCTCTAGTGTGGCAGGCTGCTGGAACCAGTCAGCCTACACAGTTGTTGGTTGAGGTTTCAGGGGCACCTCTAAGGTGCCCTCTGGGGTGTATTTTACAATAAAATGTACACTGGTATCAGTGTGCATTTATTGTGCTGAGAAGTTTGATACCAAACTTCCCAGTTTTCAGTGTAGTCATTATGGTGCTGTGGAGTTCGTGTTTGACAGACTCCCAGACCATATACTCTTATGGCTACCCTGCACTTACAATGTCTAAGGTATTGCTTAGACACTGTAGGGGCACTGCTCATGCACTGGTGCCCTCACCTACGGTATAGTGCACCCTGCCTTAGGGCTGTAAGGCCTGCTAGAGGGGTGACTTATCTATGCCTGCATAGGCAGTGAGAGGCTGGCATGGCACCCTGAGGGGAGTGCCATGTCGACTTACTCGTTTTGTTCTCACCAGCACACACAAGCTGGCAAGCAGGGTGTCTGTGCTGAGTGAGGGGTCTCCAGGGTGGCATAAGATATGCTGCAGCCCTTAGCGACCTTCCTTGGCATCAGGGCCCTTGGTACTAGAAGTACCAGTTACAAGGGACTTATCTGGATGCCAGGGTGTGCCAATTGTGGATACAAAAGTACAGGTTAGGGAAAGAACACTGGTGCTGGGGCCTGGTTAGCAGGCCTCAGCACACTTTCAATTCAAAACATAGCATCAGCAAAGGCAAAAAGTCAGGGGGGTAACCATGCCAAGGAGGCATTTCCTTACAGTCTCCCATTGAAACCTATTGAAAACCCGACACATGTTTGCACACGGCACCCGGCCGCCCCCGTGCTGCTGAAGGTGTACTTTCTGTGTGGACCTGTGTCCCCCCCCGGTGCCCTACAAAACCCCCCTGGTCTGCCCTCCGAAGACGCGGGTACTTACCTGCTGGCAGACTGGAACCGGGGCACCCCCTTCTCCATTGAAGGCTATGCGTTTTGGGCACCACTTTGACCTCTGCACCTTACCGGCCATGAGCTGCTGGTGTGGTAACTTTGGGGCTGCTCTGAACCCCCAACGGTGGGCTACCTTGGACCCAAACTTGAACCCCGTAGGTGGTTTACTTACCTGCAAAAACTAACAAACTCTTACTCCCCCCCAGGAACTGTTGAAAATTGCTCTAAGTGTCTAATCTTAAAATAGCTATATGTGAAAACTGTATATGCTATTTTGATTATTCAAAGTTCCTAAAGTACCTACCTGCAATACCTTTCATTTGAAGTATTACATGTAAATCTTGAACCTGTGGTTCTTAAAATAAAGAAAATATATTTTTCTATACAAAAACCTATTGGCCTGGAATGGTCTTTGAGTGTGTGTTCCTCATTTATTGCTTGTGTATGTACTACAAATGCCTAACACTACTCCTTTGATAAGCCTACTGCTCGACCACACTACCACAAAATAGAGCATTAGTATTCTCTTTTTGCCACTATCTTACCTCTAAGGGGAACCCTTGGACTCTGCATACTATTCCTTAGTTTGAAATAGTGTATACAGAGCCAACTTGCTACACCCTCATAACTTTTTGTCCACATAAGCTACCCACTCCAAATTTGCGTCCTTTTGTCCCCCCAGCATCCTAGGGATTCTAGAGGTACACAGAGTTTGTGGGTTCCCCTGAAGGAGACCAAGAAATTAGCCAAAATACACCGAACATTTCATTATTTTAAAAAACAAAAAAATTGGGGGAAAGGGCTGCAGAAGGCGGCTTATTGTTTTTTCCCTGGAAATGGCATCAACAATCGAAGCTAAAAAACAACTTCCCAGCTTTCAGGAACAGGCAGACTTAAATCAGAAAGCCCCATTTGTCAACACAATTTTGGCATTTTACTGGGGCACAACATGGTTGTGGTGATGGTGGTGGAGTTATTTGTTTTGCCACCTTTTCTTGTGGTTGCTTGTCTTTCTCTTGGAAGGCAAGTTTTCTTTTAACTCGGATTGGAGGGAGAGTAGTGATTTTCCCTGTGTCCTTTTGAATGTGGAGCCTCCTTTGAGGCTAACCTGCTCCCCTGCCTCTAGTTCCTGTCCGAATCGGTGTCCTTGCATCTGTGAGGACAGGCCCTGTTCCTCGGTGTAGGAACTTGGTTTCGGCTCAGAGGCCAGATGTTTCGGTATCGAAACCTTTGACTGTTTTTGGGCTCCGAAGACACTTTTTGCCTTTCGGCGTTCCGATCTCTCAGTGCAGACTCATTTCGGTGCCGCCCTCTCAGTGTCGAGATTGCTCTGACCCGGTGTCAAGTTTGTTCTGTGCCGGTATCTCGACCAGTCGGGTGACTTCGACACATGCGTGCCATTTTTCGGTGCCGATGGCCGGTCACCTAATTTTTGGGTTAAGACCAGGCCTGTTGGCGGTGGCGTCCCCTGGGCTTTAGTGAATTTTCCTTGAGTTTTGGGCAGTGACATCTTACTCCTGGTTCTCGGCATCTGTTCGGGATCGACCTCGTCCGAATCCACGATGGAGAAGGTTTCTTCTTCTTCCAAGTTTTGTTGTCCTGTCGGCGCCAACGCCATTTGTAGTCTTCTTGCTCTTCGGTCTCTTAAAGTTTTCCTCGACCGAAACGCTCAACAGGCCTCGCAGGTATCTTCTTTGTGTTCAGGAGACACACAATTTACAGACCAAATGCTGATCTGTGTAAGGATACTTGTTGTGACATTCGGGGCAGAAGCGGAATGGGGTCCGTTCCATTAGGCTTGAAGACGCACGAGGTCGGGCCGACCAGGCCCCGCCGGGGAATCTAAAGCCCCAAAGGGCCACCGGAGCTCTTCAAAATTCGGTGTCAATCTGTTGTAACTAACCCGATACCGAACGCAAACAATACCGTCGAATTTTCAGAGATTTAACTAACTTTCTGAACCGTAACACGGAACGAAGAGGAACACGCCCTAACCAGATGGCGGAAAGAAAATCTAAGATGGAGTCGACGCCCATGCGCAATGGAGCCGAAAGGGGAGGAGTCCCTCGATCTCGTGACTCGAAAAAGACTTCTTCGAAGAAAACAACTTTTAACACTCCGAGCCCAACACTAGATGGCGGGATGTGCACAGCATGTGTATCTGCAGCTACACATGCCATCGAACATATAAATATCAGTAAGAAAAATGTAATGTACTAACCATTCGACCTTTTTGCATGTACCTGGGCCCTGGCATGTCCCCATTTCCAGGACCTAGAAGGAGATAGGAAAAAAAATAATATATTTTACATATGCACTACCTAGTATAGAAAAGTTAAAAAAAAGTATTCTTACATGCGCTATAGCATTTATTGGTTTAGTGGTCTAATACACTGAGTACCATAACTGTAATAAATCTGTTTAGTGCTGGTGTTAACTAAGCTCAGAACAAAACAGATTGAAACGTCATGTTTGAGATAACCGCATGGTAAACATATCGTAAAAGACTTACCCATAGGACCACGGGGACCTGGAAAACCTCCTCGTCCCGGGGGTCCACCTCCCATATGTATAGGTGGGGGAGGAGGTCCCAAAATTCCTGGTGCCGGGTTTGTCGACTGATGCAACATGAATGGATCATCACTGTAAATTGAGGGGGAAAAGAAATTCCAACATTCATAGTGTGCTTCTTCAGGTTACAACAGAAAGCCAGCCAGTGAAATACCAGTACAAATACAACATATGCAACCAGCAATCATGAACATATGAATGCGCCATTCCCCTTCATGTGCTCACTCCATCTCCCTAACAAATAAATCTTCAGTTTCAACTGTTATAATTCGCCTGGCATAAAATCTGAACTGAGCCAATAAAAATGTTATTCTACTCACTTTAAGGAAAATTCATCTGATGTCCCAACCAAAGTGATCATACCCCACGTTCCATCCACTTCACGCCCTTGCCTAATGCGTGCTCCAGAGACTTGGGATAAATATTCACATTCAGAAATAGGAATTTGGACTGAGTCCAACTGGAAAACATGCGATCCAAGGGGATTCCACAGCAAAGTCTATCATAACCACTTGCCAGGTTTACTGTGTTTGTTCCCCAAATAATATTCCTTATAACCACACCTACCAATTCAACAGTACCACCAAACCACAGATGGACCAGAACACAATTCACACAGCCAATTAATGTTCACTTCGATTCTAATCTAGAATAGGCACCTTAATATGTAACAACATGTTTGCTACTCAAACATCCAACACAAAATCACAACACATGAATCCTTTCATGTTGTCTATATTTAATCCTGCCCTACTGCTTATACCACCCAACTCTCATCCACTAATTAGCCAAGCTGAAAGTATTATTCAACAACTGGAATTTTTTCGTAGCTGCATTCCGAGGCCTTTTAAAGACCATGAAGCCAAGAAAGTGGTCAATCTGTAGAATAAGGGTATTTTCAATAAAACTAGTTTGCGACCTCTTCCATGCTTTGAAAATTTCCCAGTGTGATTAGTGGTTCCTTCGCTGATAGACGAAATGAAAATAAAATGCTAATCTTTATGCTGTAACAGAAGGACAAGGCTAAGATGCTTAAGACAGTCAATATTTCTGTACTTAACTCTACAATACAGAAAATCACAGCTAATCTCATTTTTTTTTTTTTTTTGCAAAGACATTTAAAACGGTACAAATCATCCTAGGTTTGCATACTGCCATAGACTTACATTCCATGTCCAGAATCTGGGTTCCACTCAGGGTATCTTAAAGAGAAAAAACACACATTTATGACATACATAGATATTTAACAGCTTACGTTTTTATACACTCACAAAGTAAATCATGGTCTCCCCCCAAGCATACAAATAAAGTTAGCCATCACAGACGTCAGTCTTCTAGATTCTAATTCTCATGAAGTTTTTCTGCTGTCAGGTGCAGAGCATCAGGTCATCAAACCCAGAAAGTAAATTTTAGTGCCCTAGGGTAGTGTTTCCTAAACTTTAGAACCACAACCAAATTTTTAAAACAAAATCCTCACAACCGACCTAGCTTTAATGATTGAGGTGGCCGAGTTTTTCCTCTTAATGTAAATAAAGCTTCATGTGGTAGAAAGCTAATTTACAGACAGCACATTTTCAATGAAATTGACACTAAAGTTAAACAGCAATTCAATATAACTGATAAAACTGCATAGCCCACAGGAAACCGGGTTTCTGCAAATATCCAGGCATCCTCAAGTGAAGTGGCTTGACGGACTCTGATTCCATGAAAAATGTAGTTAGTTACACTTCTGAAACAAAAAGTTCATAATTTTTGCTTTCCTAACTGCTGAGCGTAAAGTTCATTTATAGGGATTTACATTTTGTTTTAAGTTACAACAAATGACAGCCTTTCCTTTCACAGTTGCAGTACCCCAGCAAGTTTAATAGTTTATATCCCGACACTTGCCTTTCAAGCGCAGCAAAATACTGCTCGGACCTTCGCAACTCACCATGCGTTCCGACTAGTTAGGAAAACACTGCCCTAGGAGTTTAATATTCCTTGGAATTACTGCAGTACTGAAATTAAATCATCAGTAATGTAATCCTGCCACAAACCATTAGAGATTTAAGTACTAGAGGACTACCACCTGAGGAGACCCATCGAGTGGTACCCAAATGATAAGAGCAATCAAGAGTTTACATTCTGGAAGCAATCCGTTCAGAAGCCCACTGTTTTACTCCACCCCATTTCCCTCTTTGATAAGCAGACCTTTGAGCCTACACAAACCAACCCAAGTGAACTACAGTCGGGGATATTAGCAGCATAGTAGGCTAAATAAATGTGATACTTTAAAGATGACCTGCAATTCGAACCAGGATAATTCTCAGATCCTTTGAGTGCTTAAGAGCAATTTGTTATGAAGACGGGGCATGGCCCTCAGGACCACCGTACAAAACCCCTGACATTCTTTGCCTCTTCACTTTTCATCTTCCCTTTTACCTTACTTTGGACCACACAAGTTGTCACAACCTGAAAATATTGATCTCCTCGCCAGAGCCTACATGTGGCTTGATCCTAGGACTCACTTAAAGCAGCAGACGCCCCAACTGCAGTTCCGATATCTTGCTACAATAAGAAACACGGACCATATGCTAGAAGTTAATGTAATAAGTCTCTATTGACTGTATTACTGCAATACCTGCAATGTTTTTCATGTATATACATAAACCTTCCAGCCATCTAATCTTTCATTCAGAATACTGTAATTTGTATTACTGGTTTTATTTTAGGCACATCCTTAACGACTGCTGGCCCCTTTCCATAACTCCTGATGCATATTGACAGAGTACTAAAATATGCACCAAAGCCCAGAAAACGGGAGAGATGTTGCAAAGCAGGCCCTTGGATTGCTCATCCAGTTTTTTGGAGTCCGTGTCTCCTGGCACCGTCAGGAAGGATCCAGGCGCTGATTTTGAAGAACAGGAGGCTTGTACCACCAAGCTCTCCGGCGTAGGGTGTCTTGAAAGAAAACCAGGGTCAGATGGTGCAGTCCGATATCTCCTGGCCACAGCCCTATGAACTGCCGAGGAAGATACAGGCTTCTTCCACACCTCCAACACCGGATCAAGCAAAGCCTCATTAAACGGCAAGAGAGGCTCCGCTGCAGCAGAGGCCGGATGCAGCACCTCCGTTAATAAATTCTGCTTCGCCTCTGCCACTGGCAAAGGCAGGCCCAGAAAATTAGCCGCCTTCCTCACCACCGCGTGAAAGGAAGCAGCCTCCTCCGTATACTCCCCTGGAGATGAAAGGTCCCACTCAGGGGAAGTATCCAGCCCACTGGCCGTATCCAGACCATGCAGTCCATCACCCGAGTCCTCAACCTCTCCTTCCTCCAGGACTCGCTGGTACTCCTGCTCTTCCAACAGACTGAGAGCACGCCTCCTTGAATGTAGTCTCTGCTCAATGCGCGGAGTCGACATGGCCTCTGCCGAAGTCGAAGATCGGCGCCGATCTCCAGAAGCATCCGACGCCGCAGACAGCTTCGGCGCCGATGAAGGAACAGGACAAAGGGATCGGAGCCGATGGACCCACCGGAGTCACAGGACGAAATCCCGACGTCGACGGGATGGAAACATCCGGAGCCAATCCCTCTGAAGCCACCGGAGCAGCCACCGGCGCAGAGCCCACATTCCCAAAATGGAGAAATGGCATAAAGGGTGCCGGCCGAAGAGGCGCAGGATCACCCAATGAAAAGGCCAAAGGCCCCGAAGGACCAGCCGGAGCACCTCCTGGAACCATCTGCTGAAAGATGGTATACATCGCATTCAGAAATGCGGTACTATCGGCTCCAGGGGCTGGAAAAGCTGGATACTGGGGTGCCTGGATCGAAGGCGACCCCGACGCCAGCCTCGACGTCCGCGACGCCGGAGACATCACAAGAGGCTGCATCACCTCAACCACAGACTTGTCCAGGCGAAATCGGTGACGCCGGAGAGGGCAACGGCGTCGATGGATGCAGCGTGACCGTGGGACTGACCTCCCAAGTCCTCCGACGTCGAGTCGAAGGCGACCTCGAACGAGTCTCCTTGCTTGAATGACGCCGTGAATCTCTACGGCGCCGGGAGTCTCGATGACGCTGATGAGACCTTGGCGAGGAAGACTTCTTGTGATGTTTTTCCTTTCTCTTCGACTTCCCCAGGAATAATTTAGCCTCACGTTCCTTGAGGGCCTTCGGATTCATGTGCTGACATGAATCGCAAGTCACAACGTCGTGATCGGAGCTCAAGCACCAGAGACAGTCGGAGTGAGGATCTGTAACGGACATCTTGCCCCCACACTCTTGACAGGGCTTGAAACCAGACTTTCTCTGAGACATTGTTACCGCAGAGAAGAACTACGCAGCAGAAAACACACTGTAACCACTAAAGTAACAGTAGCTCCCTCGAAGATAACCGTTTCGAATGCACGGAAAAAAGGGAACTGATCGGCACGTCGTCGAGGACCTCTTATTGCCTGTATGACGTCAGGCGGCGTCGCGTGGGCTAGAGTGCCGTCCTCGTCGACGTGCAGAGACTAGGAAGAAGATTTCCGTCGAATGCTGGCGCCATGGGAGTATTCATTAGGTGAGGAATCCACAGGTAGTTGATTCCATCAGAAATATCAACTTCCTGCATTTTTTGTTTCAATCAAAACTATACATCTCATTTAACGGACACAAATCCACGATTTTTACTGACTCACTTTATTTCTAGTCATGCCAGAAATATAAAAATACATTAAACAAAAAGATTCAACCATGAGTATCAGAAGGAATAGTTACTTGTAACTTTCGTTCTCAGGTTTTTTTTGGGGGGTGGGCAGGGGGGGGCCTTTGTTAAAGTCATAAGCACTGAATTGTCCACCCGTGTACTTGTTACAATATTATGCCACTTCTAACAAAAAAGAAAAGCCCAAAAACTTTTTTTTAAGCGTACTGCAGATTATACAGGCTAAATCCACTGAAAAAAGGTACTACAAAACTTATTCAGAACCTCTCTCAAAGGGTAAGTAAGAAAAATTGTAAGTGAACTAGGAGGGCAATGTATTCAAGTATGCTGCAGCCCACAGAAACCAGTCCTGCTCCCTTCACCAAAGGGTACCCCATCGAAACTAATCCTATGTGTGCTATAACATTTACGATATTTGTCCCAGCTGCTGGTAGAGGTACTGTGGAAATTAGCTCTCCCTTTCTGCTCGCCTATATCTTTGGAAACCTTCTCAAACCTTTGTTTAGGGACAAAGTATTTTCTTTTTGTGAAGTGTCCTTCCAATGGAAAAAAGGCTCAATAGACCATTAGGCCTGTATTGTTAGGTTTCCCATCATCCAGAAGTCTGTGCTTTCCAGCAAAGATACCCTGCGGATTTTAAGGCTCGTCATCTGGAAGATTGGATGCAAATTAAAAAATGCTGTATTCCAAGTAGCTAAACTTGTACGGCCTTTGCTCTTGAAATATTGGTCTACTCGTTGAGGGCTCCAGTGATTTAAATGTTTATAACAAAACCCCAATTGCTGTAGCATTGCAATACTAGGAACAATCTACCTAAGCTCAAATGTGCTTTATAAAAAAAATTAAAAAAAAAAAAAAAAAAAAAAAAAACACACCACAGATGACTAGTTTTAAATTAAGGTTAAAAATCTTAACGTTATGGTCTGTAAAGTAAATGAAAACAAAAACTATATGATTAACACTACTTCACAATACATTTATTTGCATTTCGTATGCTTAACGTGAAAATATTGAAAGCAATTATGCATTTGACAAAAATTAAGTTATAGTACATTATGTAGTAATTTTATGGCATTCGGAAAGGTAATGAGCACAAAAATATCCTACAGTTCAAGAAGGAGTTGACATCTTCGTCGGTGTGTTGGTCCATTGACATGCTGGTCCCACTCCTAAAAGTAAAAAGCATGTTTTATTATTATAAAATACTAATATCTGAATGCCCCTTATAAATGGATGACTGCAATTAATCAAATAAGCTACAAACTACACCCATAATGGGTTAAACAAAATCTTGCTTAGTTGAAACATGGGTATGTTACGCAGGTGTTAGAATGCCTACATGACACTTCAAGAAAAAAAAAGCACAATCTCCTGTCCTCTGATGTAAGACAAAGGCCGAAAATGCAATTTCAGTTAACAACTTACCTTGTGAAGAACTCCCCATTTGCAAGAAAGCTCATCTTGAGAAACAATTGCTGGAACACAAGAAAGGGGAAGGCAGAAGAAAGCGTAGCGACAGTTCACTCTGTATAGTTCACTGCACCACTAAGAACGAAACCCGTACAGAGATGAAGTGCTTCCGCACCTAGATGGTGCTAGCAAATTGCAAAAAAAAGCTGCTAATTGGTTGCATTCCTTAATATTGCCTGTGCCTTGCAACCAGAGTGAGTGACCGGCATATCCACCTGGATTCAAGTATGCTAGATAACAGTTACGCGAACAGATGTCAAGAAAGAAATATGAAGGAAAATCCCATTAATTTACACTAAATGTAATGGTAACTCTCTCACCCGACTTCTCTATGGTAAAAGAATGAACAATGCAGTCTTTTGATAACTGAAATGCAAATAACCAAGCAACGAAACGTTTTAACTGAAAGTGCATTGCTAACTCAGTTGAAAAACTCAGGTAATAAGTTTAGACTCAAGGTCATTCAACTAAGCCTAAAATTCTAAAGGAAAGCCATTTCATGTGGTTTATGACGCCACACGGACCGAGGTTCATGAAAAAGTCATTTCTTTTTATACAAAACCCCAAGATAAATTTAAGTACAGTACACAGACTGACGGCTGATGACCAAAAGTGGTAGGTAGACTTAAGACATCAAGCACATTTACCTCAAAATGCACGTAAATTGCAACTCTAATAGAAGGTACTGAAAAATAGGATGCACATATAGTAAATGAACACCTGAATAAAATGGATTACAAGTGCCTTTGGCTTGCAAGCTGTTCTATTCAAATGTGAAAACCATACAGAATTCTCCACACACAAATGTCTAGATCATATCTGGGTCACATGACCCATGAAAAATGAACATATGAATAATTTTGCTTATTTACTGCACTTTGTCATGGAGGGGGTCGAAAGACGTAAAAGGTTTTAACATTTTATTTGTAGATCACACTCCCTTCAACTTCATCATGCCACTAAGGGGGAAGTAACGACCTAGTCACGAAAGTGGGTTCTTTTTGTACTGCCACAGCATCGTCATGTGAGCCACAGGAGATTGCTCCTTTCCAACCCAAAAGTACAGTTTTTGATTAAGGAAACAGACTAGACCAGTGGGATGTGGTGGCAAATAGAGAGAATAGGAACAGGTGAATTAGCAACTGCCAATGTCAACCTAATCAGCGGTTCTGTGTCAACTAAAAAGTTTTAGCTCTGCACCTAGACATGTGGTGAATGGAGTGGGAAGGACAACCGAAGCAGTGGAGCCTGAGCATGGGATTGCAAAGCAGCACCCATTTTTGTGTGGAAATAAGAGGATTTATGGTCCCAGGGGTCTGTTGAGGAACAAGTCAAGAGATCTGCGAGCTCTACAGTGACAATCAAACCAGGAAAAGAATCAGATTTTCTTCTCCTTGGAGTCACTGCAAAAGTGCTGTAATACCACCATCTCTAAGTATGCAGCATTTACAAACTACTGAGCATGCCACTTAAGGCTACAGTCATAAAAGTGTGACTCTTTGTAATATTATAATTTAAGCACAGGAGGAAGGAGCGAACAATGTGCAGTCAATATATACACAATATAATTCTGCAAAGGTCAAAACGTAAACACCAGCTAATACCAAAATAAGCTATTACTAACATTACCCATAAATAACAAGGTAATTGAGCATCAAACTGTGTTGTGACACTGAGTAACAAGATACGCCAGAAGCAAAAATACAGGACACAGAGGACAGAATGAATAGTGAACTGGGAGATTAGGCTCCCATAAGCAAAGCAGATTGTAATTACTTGATGAGAGAACTCCATGAGCAATCAACTGAATGTCACACTCAAATTGAGAAGCACTATCAAACTTTAGCGTTTGAAAGCAGTTCTAGATTCATAAGCACAAATGGGTGATTAAAAGCAAAGCAAAATTCACAGGTTGAACGGATCTTACTGTTAAGCTGAAAGCAGATCCTTAGCAGAGAACTCAAAGTCCAATTTAATGATTGTCAGAAATGTTCTTGACTGTAAAATACTAGATCACTTCTACCTTGTGAAGAACATTTTACAAGGCAATACAGAACTCAGATTTCACCTCCAAGAAAAGTGCCAAATTACTGCTTGGATGCAAAAAATAAAATAAAAAAATAAAAAATAAAGTGTGCTGATGGGGGCTTGCCTTCCACCTACATTTTAAAATGGGTGAATCCTCAGTAGGAGTCACTACGAAAGAGGAGCAGTCAAGATGCTGAACATCCCAATAGGATGTCACAGACCAAACTCAAGAGGGTACACGGGTGACCCTGATTTAGCGTTTAATATTGAGAAAGTCAAGAAAAGAACCCAATGGTTTTGTAGCTTATTAACAGTCGCATATCCAAAACAAATTCCTGAGGCAGTCTGTGCCTACTGAGGGACTGCATGTTGGCAAGAATAAAGAATGGCTTTTAGTCCCTTAGTTCGAGCCAGTAGACTGGAATCTTTAGTTTCAAGCTTTTGTTAAATGTTTGTTATGTTTTGGTAACTATAGTGGAAGAGAAGCAGACTACATGAATTTTAGTGCCAACTGGAGTAAATCCATGTGGGAAAAGCTTTCAATCCATATCTTTAGCAAACCCAACTCTTACCAATCATGTTTAAAATCAGGTTTTAACAAGGTTCAGACAGAACATTACCTAAGTGCCTCAAAACCTTTGCATGTCACACTGAATGCTACAAATACACAAATTGTGTAAGGGCTCACAACTGATTTATTTTATTTTTTAAATCTTCAGCTCTACAAGGGTATGTCAATTTGGGGTTCTATCATGACAGGAGCGAGGCCATCACTCTTTGTTCGGTGAATTTGAAGTGAAGGAATCTGCTTCATTCAAGTTAAGACAAGAAAACTGGTGCTAGGAGGAAGGCGGCTCTATTCTAATGAAATGCAGTTAGGCAGGTCAATCTTACCACCAACGTAAAAAGTATGCCTACTCTGAATCAGACAGGAGATCAAAAGGATATTTTAAGTATCTTTTGCATATATATTTTTTTTTTTTCCAGAGGCAAACTAGGAACTGTATACCTCCAAAATCAGTCTGACGGTAATACTAATAAAATGTGTACCAGCGTGAAGGGCTTGAATTGAAATAAAAACTACCTAAGAGGGAACGGAGGAGGATGAGGAAAGGGTGGTTAGTGCAGGGTAAGGTACATACTGCAATTTCTTGAAGAACCAGAATCAAGAAAATTTTGAAACATCTGTAAATAATTTGAGAATGACAGTTCAATCTCAAGAAATCTAAAGTTTAAGCTTATAAACCATGGAGTCACGTTTGGGGTAAGACTCCCCCATTATGAATCTTCAATTTTTTCTTTTTTTTTTTTATCTTTGATGACCTATGAAGGCTATTGGAGCAGGGAACAAGCAATGATTGACTCATATAAGCTCCGTTTCCCAGCTAATCATAAAGCAGTCAACTTGGAACGTTCACTCCCTCTTTGGTTTGGCTCTTCAGCTGTTCGCAAGCTAGGAGATCAAACTTGAAAAAAAGTTCCAAATGAGTGTAGCTAAACATAACTCAATGCTAAAAACATCCCAGGCAAAGTAAAAGGCCTCAAGACTTCCACAATGGCCATTCTAAAGGAGCTGGAACATTACCTGGGTCTGAAGCTCAAGTTTCATTCGTTAAAATCCTCATACACCTTAGAGTACCAAATGGAATAAAGCAAACTAAAAGCACAACAATTAGCAGTGACATTTGACTGAAGGAAGGTGGCAGAAAAACAGTGTCTTGCTATACAGAAAACAGACTTGCTTTGGCTTTCTCAGGATGCTAAGTTAAAGTGAGACTTTCATGCCAATAAAAAAAAAAAAAAAAATAACATGCCACTGTAAGGGGGGGGGGGGGGGGGGTGAGAGGGTGAAGGAGATTAAGTCCCAAGCTCTACTCACTAAAGTACTAAATAACCAAGACTTTACCTACAGGAAAACACTCAGGTTTGCCATTTAAAAGGGGTGGGTGCCATTTATGGACTTTCTCCCAACAAAACAATACTGGGGATGTACTTTCAATTTAAGGTTGCAAATGTATTTCAAGATAACAGATACTGCAATGGTCAACTGAGCTACTGGGAGCATCATCTTGAGGAGAATTTGAGCAATGTAACGTGGGACTTCAGTCGGGGTTCACATTTGCAAAGATAACTGGGTGATACTTTCTCAGTAGAACTGGGTAGACGCTATCCACAAACACTAAGAGGGGGGCCATTATGCATCCAGCAACAGGTCCAGGAAAATGAGAAAGGAAAAGCTTAAGTACTGATCCTCACTACAGCTACACAAGCACAGAAGCGAGAAGCGTAATGCACACCCAAAACATGAAAAGGGAAAGAAGAAAAAATTAGCTAGATACATAGCATCAGAGGACCATAACTCAAGTAAAATGAAATGATACGAAACCTATCAGTTTCTCCGGGTGGCGTGAACACAGTTTTTTATTTTGAGGATTGGCAGTTGGGGGGGGGGGGATACTAACCAACACATAAAATGCTTTTCCTCTAAGTGGGAAAGAGCTGGCAGTGGGCTTGAATGGAACTGAGGTGTAAAAACGGGCGTTTCTTGTAAGTTACCATTGTTAGTGCATTTATTATTGTTCAACGTTGTAGAAAATCCTGGAAAACCAGCTAGTGCAGAAGCCGTCAATAATAGGCAGTGCAAGACAGTTTGAGAAACTACTCTATGTTACTTAAGAGATTATTAAACAGGGGCTTGCAAGTAATAAAGCAAAGAAAATCACCACCCTAGGAGCTGGGCTTTAACTCAATAAGGAAAATAAGGTGCACACATGGTTCTATTCTCTAGGCCACCGGTTGGGTGCGTGAGGAGCACATAGGAGGGAATGAAGAGGAATAAGGGTGCTCAAAATGGCAAATGAAAAACTGAAACTTTAAGATACCATATAAAGCTGTTGTAATGATGTAGATCACTTAATAGGTAAGGTCAAATATTCAGCAATCCACACAGTGACACACGATGCCCAGTTTTATTGATATATATTACAGTAGAAACAAGACTTCAAACAGGAGCGTCGCTAGGAGAGCAGTAAAGTACTCAATTCTGAAAGGAGGAAGACAACAAGTGCTAAGTAATCAATGCAGGAGTCAGCTGGCTTCACTCCAGGCAATAGTGGCCACTAGATGAGTTTTTAGCCTTCAATGAGGGAAGTAAACTACAAATCTATGGTGGACTTCTTTCTTTGTGATAGTCCAAATAAAGTGGATCAGCACCTAAACCATACCAGTGAGTAGGAGCAAGAGGAAAACAAATCATTCTCTGCAGGTTTATTTGTACAGCAGCCACAAGATCAACAGTTGTCGTTTTAGGTCATTATCTCTTATCACACGTGTCCTGGAATAGTACAAATTTACAGGTTTATAAACTGGTATTCCAGACATGGTTGCTCTTTAAATCCTAATGTAATTAGGATTTCAGTCGGCAATCTGCACTGCATGTTTTTATGAGTAGGTTGCTCAGTTTCATTTGCTATTCTCAAGTAACTACACAGATGTTTGGATGGTTTACGTTCTTACTTAGGTAATTTTCTTTTTTCAAATGGTCATTTATGTACTGTTCCAGTACACAACTAATGCCTTAATGGGCTAAAAGGAAAATCAGTGTATACAACTAGAAAATTATATTGTATTAAAAATCGGATCCCCTACAATCGCATGAATTCTAAATGATTATTCTGAAATAGCTATCTAGCTAATATATGAAGAAATTCCAAACTTAACTAAACCTTAATTTGTGTCTGTTACTAAGTGCTTTGTCGGGTAAATCTTAAAAGCATGTTTTCAAGCAAAAGGCAGTGAACACCCCCAGCACGAGGACTTTTTTTTTTTATTATTACAAAAACACCAGTTGACTTAATATTTTTTTGGGGTGGGGCAGTACTCCCTGAAACATGAGCATTTTTCAAGAAAAACAGACAGAAGTAAGAACAGGGGCTCTTTGTCCAAATAGGTAACTATGAAACTACTTCTAGGATATTAGCACCCAGTCTGTAAACTTGAAAGTTATATATAAATGTACCTAATGACAGCAGATCTATGCAATATTTATGTTTGAGTCCATTAATTTCTCATAAGAAAAATTGGTCTCCCAGATCTACTTTAGGATCCCATAAAATTATCTGGGTTTATCAGGAGGCAATAAAGACAAGTATATTAAGACTTGTTACATACTATTGGAGTGAAGATTTAAGTTCACAGCACCACCATAAAACCGGAAAGATTTAGCTTCAACCATATTTTCAGCTATGATCATTTTCACTGGGAATTGTTTGGTGACATCATAAGACAAGTTGCATCCAATTAAATTGCTCAACAGGTTATCAGCATAGGTTTTAGGATTATTTCAGAGCTGCACTCCAATTTAAACAACCAGTGTCATTAATATTTTTTTCAAAAGTTGTATTGAAAGCTATCTGTAGGTTTATCAATGCTAACAAGTTCTGCACTAGTGCCCAACAATGGTCAAAGAATAAGACAAGTGGAAAAAAACATAACAAATACAACTGTGTGATCACTTTGGTATGCCACTTAAAGGGCTACATCTCAACTTAATCACTAAAGCAGATTGCTAAAATTAAAGAGACGTTTTGTAAAAAATAAACTAGTAGATAAGCACACAAAACCAATGAAAAAAATGAGGGAAGGTGGTATAGTTCAAGTGGGGAAAAAATGAGGGCTAATCATTCTGAACGTGGAAAAGGGTTGCATGTACATTTATGGTCACGATTTTGTGCACTATGTGCAGAATAGTAACAACAAAGTAGGTTTGTTGCAAATACTAGTAACACAGGCAGCATAACATTGGTTTAGTGCAAGAATTGCAGAAAGAGCCCTCTCCGTGATTACATAAAACCACAATGAACTATGGAGTAGGACTTGGCTATTATATATACTTATGAAAAAGTAAAACAAAATATGGAAAGCATTAAAATCTGATCAAAACGTTGAGAATGTAAGCAATTTTACATGGCTAGAGTGACTTCAAAAAAGCAAGACTGAACACATCTGGAATAATAAAAAAAAAAAAAGATGTAGGAGATTCAGCAGGGCTATACATTAACTTGTGGGCAAGGAGAAACTGGAATTGTGGCAAAAACAACTGTATAGTAATTGTCAAAAGAAACTAAGGAATAATAAAGAAATTATTTGGAAATTTTAATGGTAGAAGTGCTGACGAAATGCCAGTTATGGGTCTATAAGAACATGAAAGCAGGCTAAACAGCAAGACATCCTGATAAAGAATAGGAGCCAGGCTATGTAGCCATCTGGCTAAGCAGAAAGTATTAATGTATAGCCCTGTTATTTTAAAAAAGAAAATGTTAAAAAAAAGACTTGCAGACAACTTTTGAGATAGATTAGCACAAGTGTTTGAATGCACGGTTTCAAAGTTAGAAAACAGTCAATAGGATGCGTCTAAGGAGCAGCGAATAGTAAAGTCTGCAACAAAGAAATAAGTTGAAGCATCTTATTTTCTATACACTCACCTTGTTAGAGTGAATCGGTATATCGCATAAAGAACACAGGTACGGATAACCTTTCGGTAACAATCCATGGAAGTCCTCAACATTGCTACTTGAAGGAGTTCCTCTCTTTTTCTCAAAAAGAGACCTCTCTTGCCCAGCACCACGACCCCCTCGCTCATAATCTGCATCAAATTTTCGGTAGGACGAGGAGGCCTCAGGATAGAAACTATCATCTCTAACTCTCTCGCGATCTCTTAATCTATCTTCAAAATCCATTCTGTCATAATAACCTGACTCTTTAGATCGATTTCCATGGTCATAATCTACCACTGGGTTAACAGGGCCATGTTCTTCAAAACTCTCTCTTCTAAGGGGCCTTGACTCTTCCCAATCATCCCTAGGAACTCTATAGGTTTGCTCTCGAGAAGCAGATCTCCCTTCTCTACTATAACCCAATGAAGCACTTTCTTCAGTCCTCCTCCTTTTAAGCTGTAAAAGAATCTGGGGCAAGTTTTCTGGAGTTATTTTATCCTCTGGATATCGACTTAATTCATCTAAATCTCTAGCAGAAAGACCCAAGCTGGCCAAAATATTTGTAGCTTGGTCTGGATCACCACGGTGCTGAGAAGATGGCTGACCTCTACTTCCAAAGTTGAATTTAGATGGTACATTATGGGTTGAAGCACTAGATGACAGTGCACTATGAGAGCCTTGCTGATTCAATGAAGAATTAACACCGAGATTCATTAGGCTAGCAAGGCGTGCAGTACCTTGCGTCATTCTTCCAAGAGAGCCTGGTATATTTAGAGAATGGGTAGCAGCCAGAAGGCCGAGTCCTGCTGAAATTTCACGCCCATGATGACCTTGGGACTCTCTATTTAGCGAGGACTGTTGGAATGATTTGGACATTGCAATGCTACAGATATTCTTCTTTACAAATCAAAACAAAAGGATGGCTGCAAGAGATGTTCTAAAAATTTGAAAAAAAAAAGTAAGTAAGCTTCAGTTCAAACGCAACAGCAAGAAAGAGGATCAGTGTTTGAGGAGATTCTTCTTCAAGCAGAAAACGCCGACAACTCTGTAGAAAAATAAGCAATTTTAGTCACAGTCAAACAGATGCAATGTAAAATGCAATTGTGCATCAAGAAGATTAAAATGGACAATTCTCAGATTAAAAGGCAAATCCTTAAGATTCAAGTTGGACTCAATGTGTCATTTAATTATTCTTAAGTGTATTGTATGTAGATCTAATACAAGATGTGC
Organism: Pleurodeles waltl; assembly: GCF_031143425.1. Taxonomy (NCBI): domain Eukaryota; kingdom Metazoa; phylum Chordata; class Amphibia; order Caudata; family Salamandridae; genus Pleurodeles; species Pleurodeles waltl. Next base: position 786,848,460 of record NC_090446.1, read on the forward strand.
TTTATTTTAACAAGCGTACTTTTTTTTCACTCATGTCTTAACATTACTTTAAGAGTTAACCACAAAGAGGAACGCAAAAACTTAATGATGCAGGGATTTAATCACCAGTGACAGTGGAGAGTAAGAAAAGGAACTGAGGTCTGGGCAGCAAATAGAAATGATCTTGTAGGAAAGATGTAGAAGTTGTAGATTCAGTTTAAAAGGAATATATGCTTAGGAAAATGATAAAGACAAAACACGAGGAAATGTATAGACTTCTTAAAAAGCCCACTATAAACCTGGCAAAATATATGGAGCAGACTGCGTTGACTAGGCAGAGTAAAACAAAAACTGGGCATTAATAGTTTTAATAACTACCTTCACATTAGTTAACAGGTCTTCAAAAATGTTCAATTTGTAATCCTGTGGAAAGATTTAAAAATAACGCAATTTACAAAAAAAAGCAAGAGACCAGTAAAAGTGGTATTTTCAAGAAGTGGAGGTATAAATCTATCCTCATCAAAAGGACAGTGTCCTTGCTGCTGATTACTAGAAGCATAAGGGCATCAGATAAACATTTTTGGACAGATTTTTTTACCACAAATCAAATGATGCAAGAGTCAAAGCACACAAAAAGTGAACCCTGGGAATCCAAGACAAGTTTGTGCTAATTTTGGACTTAATTGAGTTCGCAGTATAACAGTGAAATGGCATTTATCAATACTGCATGTGTGTTTTCCAATTATCTTCACATTTAGGATTATGCTGAACACCCACACGTTCGCTAGAAACGCCCAAAAAAACTGCTGTGTTTTTATTTGGACCCACTATACTGGAAGATACACAGGGTTACTTGAGAGTTATGGCTTTGAGACCATAAACTAATGAGGCGTCACAATGTTAAGAGACACAATGTGATTAGCACTGAATCAAAAAGCAAATGTCGCAAAGCTATATGGCTTAGCGCAACCATAGGAACTCAGAAGTACAAAACAAATCCTAGATACATGACAGTTGAACTGCTGAGCTTGTGACAAATTTGTACTTAAAGAACATGATGAGATGTTTAGTCCCTATTGGAACGTTGTGAGCTCAGCCAACGTTACAAAAACATTGATTGGTGATTTTTTTAGTTAATGGAATGAACAGAGCGAACAAGTGGGATCTAGAGTCCAGATTTATGGGAAATCATAAAGTGAACAACTTCTTAAATTGTACATCTACAGCAAGCACCAAAAATATCTATGCAGAAATAGGGAACCAACTCATAACAACGATGTTCAGTTACAGGTGAACCACAATATGCAGTTTGTGGGATGCAGTTAAAAAGCAAAATGTCAAAGTAGAACGAGAATTTCTTGCAAGATATAAAAGATAGAACTCATTTTAAAGTGTACCAAAAGGACTTAGTGTACTTTAGATTCAATCAAATTAATAAAATGCATAAAGGGGACAAAATACGCAATCAGTACTGTTAATCAAAAAACAGTGACCGTTTTATATTTTCAATACTATATACATTGTAGCTTGAGATGTATAGGGACATCAGACAAGTTACTACTTGAAGCTTTCCTACAAGGTGGGTTAGTTTTTTGCACTGAAATCATTTTTGACTGGGTGGTGCGTCACAGAATACTTGAAATGGGATGTATTAAATACATCCCTTTTAAATTCAGATTGATTATGCATATTTAATGAGGTGCGTGGACAAGCTCCAAAAATACCTACGCAGTGACAGGAGAAAAACAGTTACAAAGTATACTTCATGAGAACTCCCCAGCTAAAAGCTTGAGTTCTGTCTCCCAAAACCTCTGCTGCTGTGACGAGATTAAGAAACTAGGCAATCCAAATATCTTCTCTATAATACAGAACAAAAGACATTGGCGCGTTTCAGAAAGGCTACCAGAATCAGGCGACGAGTCGTGTCTCGGGAAAAAAGAAAGGGGAAAAAAAAACAATTCTCAGGAAAGGCTGGATATCACGGTCCTTGAGTGGAACACCCCATTTACCTAGTTAGCAGCTATGTATCCCAAAGCTGGAGAAGGTGCAGTTTCCTAGTGACATTATACAGTGCTCTGTAGTCAGGACCTTACATTTCTAATCCACGGAGGTCGTTTTTATGCAAACACCATCAGCCAAACACACCAACTCAACAACCAGAAAAGTTAGCCTTCATTCTTGAATTCGAGTTTTGTTTTTGCCCGTTTAGTCATGTAGTCCATGATAGGCACCCAGTAATTATTCAGACAGTTACTCAATGGATGTGTCCGGATGGGGAGGTGTGGAGCACAAAAAAATAAAATAAAAATAATAATAACACCCCCCCCCCAACAATACAAGACCAAGTGATATCAAGACTAGAAGCAAAAAATTCACGCTGGGAAACACCAATATGGCTACCAAAATGTGTTGGTTCAATGAAAGCCAAAGCAGAAATAACAAAAGGGTTATGTTTTAAAGCGAGACAGCAACAACAGTTTCTGTTAAAATGATAATGACGGTAACAGGAATGGTCAAGAGAACGACTTTCACATCAGCAATTGAGGTGCGAAAAGACCATCAGTGCTTCCAGCAAAGTTATCAATCGTAAGCTGTTGACAAAGGGAGCTTAATAATAACAAATTCGCAGAAAATAAATTCATATAATGTTATGTAGGTTACAGTGGCAGTTCTTTTTCCAGGGTGAAGTCTGAAATTGATTTGCCATGGCGATTTCAGAACTTTGCAAAAGGTTTGAGACTTGACAATTCCCACGGGGATGACATTTGTGACCAAGCGATCGATGAGCAGTTTGTCTTCAGTGTTCCATTAGATTGCATAACGGCATAAAAAAATTAAAAAAAACCTTACCTATATGAGTAAGATTTTTTTTTTTTATAACAAAAAAAGGGATCACTGGTAGAAAAAGTGAAGCAAAATGGGACCTCTCTTGGCAAACAGAGCAGATATGCAACTTTCACACAGAAAGTTATGAGGTGCCTTCAACATTCATACATTTAATGCAGAAGTATGAAAATCACAAACCATAGGCCCAACCGGATGTTTAAAACAAACACTAGAACCGTCAATATGCCTTTTAGCAACCAACATGGAAAGCAAGACACCCTTCAAAATAGTCTCATCAATACCCCATCTGTGAGTGAACATCTCTGAACCTGTTTGGTGTGCAAAAACACTTAAATTTATTTTTTTTAATTGTGACCATGCACATCAGAAATAAAAATAAATGGTTTGATTTACCAACTATCAATCTGTTAAATACAGCTAGCTAAAAACTAAGGAGAAAAACTGAATGTAAATCTTTTTTATAACCGTAAAGAGTGAGAAGAATTTTGGCATCTTTCTGCTTAAGCTAGCTCATTAACTGTTCTTCTGTCTTTGTACTGTCTGAAAGAATTATAAGAGGTCCATAACTTATCTGAGCATCTAAAGTGTGATGGGTTGTAGGTGTGCAAGAGGGCTGAAAATGCACCGTCCGATTAGCACATATTATAACTGGGGATTCAGTGTTCCTTACACAAATGGCAAGTGAATACCTTGAGTACAGTAATTGCTTGTTTCTACTCTTTGCAGATGAGTGTCTAACGACAGCTATAAATTAAAATCCCACCCCCTTCAGACATGATCACCCCCTTTACTCCCCACCACAAAACAAGGTCAGGGACATGTCAATGAACTGCCTAGACACATACTCCGACTTCATTGTTACACTTATAGCTGCAAAGCTGAAATTGGGGCCTGCCTTCATTGGTTGCATTACACTCCAACTCATTGGGTCTTAGACAAAGACAAGTGGGAAGTATCAGATGTATACTCAGTTAAGTAGATAGGGCATTGAGGGGGGTCACCAAATTGCAAATGTCAGTAATTTCAGACCCAGATCGCTCATTTATAGAGTGCATTACTGAATGTATAGGCATGTGACTGAGATTATCTTTAGAAGCCTGCAAAGTCTTGAAAGTGACCACATCTCTTTAATGTGTACCTCCGTGGAAAATGGATCACACTACGGCTTTAAATAAACACGAAGTTAAGGGAAGCTGCCAATCTTGAATGGCTCAGTCTCCCCGGTTAACCAGGAAAGCAGACAGACATTTCTAAATAAAAAAAGGTCTAAAAAGATGCAACCAAATACAACATTTTAGGTACTCGTTGCATAACACTGAAAATGCCAAAAGCATGCAAGAAGTGCAGATCCAATTAAATGTGGCTTTTTTTTTCTCCTTAACTTTTTTTATGTCTTACATCTCAATTGCAATTTGGGGGGGGGGGGGGGTGTCGGGAGAGACAGGCACTGTCGCTCAGATGGTATTTGAGACAGTTCATTTAATGTGACTGGAAATGATATGTCTTCTCTTGGAGGCCCAGAAACATGCCCTTTTGGCTACTGCAGAGCATCAAAGAGCCAGAACATTTGTTACATTTACAAGTCCTGTGGAAAATTAGACCATGGCAAGTGTCCCACTACCATACTCTTTATGAATTCCGTTTAGCGTGCTGTATGAAACGTTTTTAAAAGGGGGGTGGGGGAGGAGGGGGAAAGAATGTGGTGTACAAATACTAATTAATTCAATGTACAGTTCTAAGATATTGTTTGAAGTATTTAGCTGATCTTTCTCTGGTATTTTGAGTTTCTCATACTTTTTCAAAACAATGACCTTGTCCCTATTGGCAAAGCCCAAAAGCCTAGCATTGACATCGTAAAGACAAGATCTCCTGTCTTTACCAATGCTTGTATTCAACTGGTTGTCCCAGTAAGATTCACTCCCATCCTCTGCTGACCAAATGCATGCAGAAAGGCTGCTGGACTAGTGTCAAGAATGATTTTGTTAAATCCAATACCAATGAGTGGAAATGCGTTCAGCTGCAAAGGCAAATGGATAAGGGTACATGAACTCACGATGCTTTAGCAGAACACCAAAATGGAGAACATAAGAACGGGACTAAGCATTGTAGATTGAAGACATTAATCCAAACGTTTTTGCCTATAGTTACCCAGCTCTTCTTCGCTCTTTGCTATGAGACAATGCAGCATAAGAGCAAATCCATGAAAGGTAAATGATAAACATGATTTCCACACAACTCTGTCAGAGTTATAGTAGCAACCAACAAATTTAGAGGTGCCGATAAACCAAATCAAGAATTCGGATGCAGTGTCCACAAATAACTTTGAAATTCTGCTTGCTCAAGACGTACAATGGCTAGGTTTGAGCAAAATAAAAAGATTACAATGTAAAGCAGACCTTGCTTTTTAATCTTGAAAGACAAACAAGAAACTGCAAATAAAGTGAAATACAAACAGCATACTGTGAACATTGGATTTAATTGGTGCAGCTGTGTTCTTTGTTGATTTACTTTAAACTCGCCCAAAGTAAGCTAAGATAAAGTCTAACCTCAACAGTTAAGTGCAGATTTCAAATATTCATAATTTCATATAAACAATTTATAAGGAGGGCTGTTTCAATTCCAAATAACAAACCATGTTACAAAAAAAAATCACTATCAGAAAGTACTGATTACTATAAATTTTGCTTTGTCGCTTTTAAATGCTTAAAAAGCTACCTAAACATTTGTTGCAGCAAATTCGAAGGCATAAAACTGCAAATGTTCTTATTTTAATCCTAAAGTTCCATTTTCTGATCCATGACAAGCATGAGCAAAGGTAGATATGACTGACTCGCTAGCTACACCACACAAATAATTTTTAGAAGAGCATAGTATCTCTCTGATTTATAAACATCAGCCTACAACTATGCGTAAACTTTAGAAATGTATTGTGCTCGTTTATTGACTCCGAGTGGTTTCAAAGCAATGCATCTATAAACTAACCTACTTGTTGGCCTCATACTTGATAGCTCTGTATCAAGTAGGTAACTAGATGTCAGTCTTTATTCTAGGGGGTGAATTCTCATTCCAGCTTAAGTCCGGTCTGACTTAAAACATTATTTCTATTGAATTTCTGAATTCTCTTATATGCTGGGTGATCTGCCCAAAATATAACCTCAAACACGTGGATTAAATTTTGAGAAACTTTAATGATGGTACTGACGTTGTGTTTTCCCACTATAACCAAGCGGTTCTCAACCAGAGTTCTGTGAAGCCTACTGGGGTGCACTGTGGCAATTAAATATTAGCCAAGTAATGATGCATAAGTGCATATAAAAGCAGCGTTTAATATTTTAAAACATTAGTGTTAAGGAATGTGAAGTGCAAGTTAATAATGAAGCTGGTATCCGTGGCTTAATTTGTGTGATCAGCCTTAGCATGGATGAATGGTAGCCAGGGTCGAAGTACTGATATGCGCTGACAAAAAGAACACGCACTATGAGCACAAAAAACAAGTGATATGCTATAACCTAGCATATCACTTAGCCTTTAAGAAATAAAACCAAATTGTAAAAAGCGCCATCCTTCCCATAAAACTGATTTTTTTATGAATGGTTTAATAATTACTCCATACTGTGTGTATTTGCTTAAAGTATATTTGTACACTGTTTTGCAGATTAAATAGTAGAAAGTTTAGACAAGGGTTTCCAGCTTCCATTGGTAATTCAGGGGGAGTCGACAGAAAAGAAAAGATTAAGAAAAGCTGCTCCAAGTCAATAATGTACAGATGTTTTCATGGTGCACAATCGTTCTGCAAAACTGAACGAATTTTTGATATTACAGTCGATGGTGGTTAATTGTTTACCCTCTATATGCAACAGCGACGCAACAGAACAGTTGCTATCAAAAACCCTTGCTTCTGAGATTTTAAATAGCAATTCTTGACCGAAGTATCTTAAAATGTGCAGACTAATCTGAAGCAGACTTGGGCATTATTCCCAAATTGTTATGACTTAGTGTTAAATGTTAAACCCTTTGATGACCAAATACATTTCCATAACTTCAAAATCTTTATCTCCTAACCAGAATGTAACAGTACAGTATCTTAGGGTTCTGGTACACTGAACTATACATAGAAAGCAGTCGAGCACACTGAAAGTAAACGGAGAATTCCCCCTGAACAGCTGGTAAATTGCTGCTGCACTCGGCTACCTACTATTTGGACGATAAAACGTAGTTTTTTTTTTTTTACTCTGAGTTAACTTGACAGTTAAACCAATACGGATCATAAAGTTAGACCAGATGTGCAATACTCTTGGTGGAATATACTTGTAAACTCAGATAAACTTAATGTTACATTAACCTATAATGTGTTAAAAAAAAAAAAAAATAAGTAAATGTAGTCTGGTTACTACTGAGAAAGAACTGCTACAATTCCTTAAAAGTAGCGTCATGACGTGTTGAGATTAACACGACGAATTAAGCCTTTAAGGGTTATGGGGAAACTAGAGAGGGATTTATTAATTATTCTTAACTGCTTTTACAGAAAGCATACGTGAAGAAAGTTATATGATTACCAATTTCATGCAGCATTAACTCACTCATGTAGTTAAATAGAAACCCATCAAGCAGGTTCCTCATATGTATTACAGCCAGATATCAAAGTGGGAGGGATCTGAGGGGCACGATTTGCTCATACCCTTTTTTATTTTAATTTTGACAAAAACAGTCCCCCTGCTTTGTGTTAAGACACGCTGGGACAGAAAATCATTTTGAGATGCCTCTGAGAAAGTGGAAGTGAAAAGCTCCCTATGTTATTAGGACGAGGGAGGGGGCGACAGCTAAACATAAAGGAAGCCTTCTTACCGAATGTCTGCGAAAAAATGAGAAGAAGAATAATTGGGTAATCTTCAAATGGAATGACTGCTTAGAGGCCGACACTAGCTTTGATTGATTGAGTCATTTGAAACTTCCTGATGACAAATATTTAATAAGTAAGGAACCAGGTGACAGCATAAATGCATAACTGTTCATAAATCTAAGATTAGACTTGAGGGCATGGTTGAAGACACGCACCGGCAGATTGGACAAACATCTTTGGATCAAAGGTGGTCGGAAGCTGGTGGTGGGGGTCAGGGATGGGCTTCCCTGATATCTTAATTTTTGTTCTTCTACTCGATTTTAGTATCATACTGCCAACTGTGATCGTTGCAACATGTATGTTTCGTATGCCATTATCCCCAAATGTATTTTTCGATAGACAGTTATGAACATTCTTTAACGGCAAGGTTGTACTCAAGCCACACATACAACTATCACGTTATCGAAATCAATAAAAGAACCATTAAAAAATAATTTTGCGACTAGCTATAAATTATTGTTAACGATACATTTATTTTCAATAATCCATATTGCATTAGGGCTCAATTTTTGAGTTGGTCTACTTCTGTGGCTTCCTTTCTGATTTTCAAATAGTTGCATGAACTACTTTTAAGTTAGCTGATGGAATAAGGACATTCTTGTTCGTATATTTGTAATGTGTGACTACCTTAATACATTGTATTTTACTTAAAGTAGAACACACAAACTCTGCCTCTCAAATCCACCAACAGAAGAAACACGATTAACGATAAATATCATCACTCGTCGAACCTTCAAAAAGAACACGTGGGTACATCTATGGGAGCTCAGGAAACTCAATGAAACCTACCCTCGGCCGTTTTAGCAAGCGTGTAAATTGCAGTATTATCCTTATCCAAGTGTACCATCCTATAACGAAACACAAGAAAGTGTCCAGCCAGGATACAGAACAGACGATTGAAGGGACTACTTCCGGCATCAACCTACATTAAATGAATCTCTGTACGGGTCAGCAAACATTACAAGCTATACCGGAGTAAGCACCTATGGGAGCGGGCCAGGGTCCTAAGGTACCCATGCCAATCTACAGGAGCCTTCTATCAAATGTTTTTTTGCAACAGTAATGCAACCCAGAGAGAATCCGAAAGTTGGTGCTAAAATAAGGATGACACAGTTCTTAAATGGACACCGGTACTAAACGTTTCCGAAAAAAACACTCGAGAGATAATTGGGTAACCAATGTATCAATTAGAGAGAAAAAACTGTCATTGAAACGTTGCTACGGCTATAAAAATAAATACAAAAAAAGACCTCCAAGCGTTTAAAGCACCAACACAATAGATTCAAATGGGAGAAAGAGCAGCAGTCTGCGCGCAGCGGCACTCGAGATGTGGAGGCCCAAATCGCCTCTTCTTGAATGAGTGCCCGTAATCCACCATAACCGAAGTAAACGGGTTGCATAGGAAGATTCAAACAACTCACCAACGCCGCACGTAGCAGAAACCGCGCGCGCGCGCCCCCCGAACAGACCTTTTTTAACAGAATTTTGAACGACGCCACATCTCCTACCTGCAACGCCCGCTCCTCGAAGGCGACAGAAAAAGAACCCACAATGCACTGCGCCTAAGAAACAATGCAACTGCGCCTCTAATCCTGCGCACGTGGGCGGGGCCTTGGGCAGCCATGTTATAAACGTGTTGGTGTCGCGTTTCTATTGGTGCTTTACGAACGGGAGGCTCGTTCACCTGACCCGAAGGTGGCAGCATTTTGGAACTACCGACAGCTTTATGAAATGTCGGGAGGGTTTTCCTGCAGAGTTGGAATTAAGAACTAGCATGCTGTCACTGCACGAGGAATAGGCTTGTGTTGTGCTTCATTAGCAGCTGTGAACAACTTTGTAATTTTGTATAGTTAAATTTCTATGACTTATACATGCCATTATAACATGCCATCGTATTAGATCAGCAAAGAGGAAGACTTAAGGAAAAAAAAAATTGGAAGGCCGTATTTTCCCCATTAACTTCTACTGAAGCAGAGGCAATTTTCAGGCAGGGGACAGCGAAAATAAAGCAATTTTTGGCTTCACCATTCGGGAGTCCTGCGCAAAGTCGGGTCTATTGACTTATGATTTTGGCCGCCTTTATGATGACTTTCTCCAATTAAAATACGTGTTGTTTTTTTAAGATACTAGGAAACAAAAGGGAAACTAGATCCAAGTGGTTTACATATTTATTTTTTCCTTAATTTTATCTGCATTTATCCATATTTACTTTGAAAAAATTAAGCTGAACCCTGATTTCCAAGTGGGCGGTATCTGAGGAGTACAATGGTACCCATACTTTTGATTTATGAAAAAATGTACCCATACTTTTTGTAAAAAGACAACCCGTCCGACATGGTTAATTCTGATAGTTTAAATGCTTTAGCTGAAGTGTCATTCAGTGAGCCTCCTGTGCTGTGAAACCAAAGCCAGGCAGACCACTAAAAATTACTTCCTGCCAGGGTGCCTGCTTTCCTGAAAGTAATGCAAATATGCGCTACAAGTTAAACTGCAAATGTAAAGGGTAATCTGCAAATGTAAAGGATGCTTGGAGCCAGTACTGGCGTATTGATCAAAGCTTTGCAATAGCAAATATTTTTTCTTTTTGAGTGGTAGTGCAAAGAGTTAACAACTGAGCTGTGAAGTGCATGTTTTTATTTGTAATTGTATGGTGCTTACTACCCCTGGAGCTCTTGAAGGGACAGTAATATAAAAAATGCATTACATGCAGCTTGGGTATCACTCAAATCTGTATTTTGGAAGCACCATTTTATCTTAAACGTCTTTGCACATTTTGTAGCAGTCTATCTTATAGTTATAGTATGGTTAATGCAAGTTTAAAATAATGACTTAAATATACACAGTGCTTTCTGTCACAGGCTGTGCCTTCATAGCACAAAAAATACACAAGTCAATACTCGACTGCACCAACCAAGATTTAATTTTGTGGCTTTCTGGTCACACACAGACTACTGCAGTGCATTAGCTAAGAGAGGTTTCATAATGTACTATAGTGCATTTCGCAGTCAGTAACAACTTCTTTTATTTAAGCTGCATGTTATTTTATATGTGTGTACATGATGGTGAAAGACCAAAAAAAACATAAGATATTTAGTTTTTTAACCACAGTGTAGCCCCCCCCCATACACTCACTGACTCTGCCCCACCGCATGCAGTATCACAGTTCCATACTTTTTTTTAAATGTATTTTGACCACTGGCTGAAACTAGTACATTTCCACCTTTATTTAACCAATAAGGGTGCGCTTATACTTGAATGCCAGGTTTCAATGATATGAACACCCACATAAGATAAATAAATGCACTTCTATGAACTATTTCTCATTACTAAAACTCCATCCTTTTTCTACCTCCTTACATTTTAATCCACACAGTTATTGGCTTGGCTGTCATGACTGACAGCATTTAGTATCACTCAAAAAAACAACTTAATTTCCATTTTTATTGAATTTAAAAATAACTATAGAGAATTCATGGTTTTCTGTGTGTATTTATCTGTAAAAGTAAGTAGAAAGTGAAAAGAGTGAGCCTTAATTATGAGTTAGGTACAGTGATAATTACCTCATGCAAGGGTAAATAGATCATGAAGTTGGTGTAGCAATTTTATTGAAATTGCATAATTATAGTGTGATAAACATAGTGAATTCAATATATTTTGATGAGAACTATATTTTAGCATTGAGACAGTCATCACTCTGACCTCTCTCCACTATGCACTCAGAAGACAATTGTTAGTTCGTAGGTAATATTTTTAAATACGTTATTCTCCCATTTACAACATTAATCTTTATTCTCTAACTTAATTCTTCTACTTCTTCTGTGTTAACAAAGTTAATGTTTTCTCAAGGCCTCACCTGTTGGGACAGCAATGAAATTCTCATTAGAACTTAACCTTGATTGTAACAGGATACCTACTAACCACAAGGTTATGGAAACTATTATGTGAACCTGTGGGGCAGTGCTGACAAATGTTATTTCAAACTGTATCATTCTTTTTTTATTATGATTGGGTGGCATTTATGGACTTTTACATGCTCCTACCAAATATATGAGTTCTACTGTATTTTGTGGTATAAAATGAGCGTTACCCAGAGGCTTTCGGGTTCTCTTTTCCTGATCTTTAGTGTCCGGCTGAACTCTGATGCTGACCTATTTACTGAGCTTTATGCTTTTACATGAGAAGTGATTAACTGACTGACTCTTTGTGACTTATTATATTTTCAGTAATGCCTTTAAACTTTTAATAAACCTTCATGGTTTTCAATATAATACATGCCAGTCTTTATTATGAAACCTGATGTGCTTTAAATGTAAGTCTGAAATGTTATTTTATATTGAATTTACGTGTCGACCAAGTCCAGTTGTGGAGCAAAAAAAACACTAGGGGATTAACACCACCCCCAATTAATCAGTAGTGCTTTAGATTGAAGAGCATGGTAAAAGCGCTACATCAACTTTACAGACCAGTCTGATTACAAGTTTACAAATGCTTGTGCTGTTTATCACATGTGCTAAATACCGCATCTGTAGTTCATGTGTGCTATTTATTGTATGTGCTATTTATTTACAGCATGTGATATTTACCACATGCAAAAAATAACTTGGTAAATAACACTGAATTACAAGTATGAGAGGTCATTGAAAAAAGTGGAAAATGCCACCTTGAGTACCTCCAGTCAAAAACAGATGGTAAACAATCCTGAAAGAGTAGGGCGATGAAAGAAAAAAGCTGTAACGTTATACAAAAACCAAAGACCAACACAATAATGCAAAAATATGCTACATGCACTGATTGAACTAAACACATAAAATCACACACACACACACACACACCTGCACACAATGCCGGACCTACAATCATAGACAGGTGAAGCTTTCACGGGTTGATTGCAGGAGTTCACACTTCCATTCCACAAGTTCAGCACTGCTAGGCCACTAAATTATGCTATGTTAGATTCATTTTATACTACAATAAATGCTGCACAAGAATGGAAACCAGGTCACCAATGACCTCAAATGGCAGAGCAACGTAGGAGAGCCAAGATGGAATCAGTGAGGCTGGAACTCATAAGCATGCGTCAGCTTGAGATGCAGAGGACATATAGGCTCAATGGGGAGTGCAAGGCCACAGTCTCTCAAGTGGGTGATTTGCCCACTGACTTGTCCTGGGGAGTGCAAGGCCACAGTCTCTCAAGTGGGTGATTTGCCCACTGCTTTGCCCTGGGTAATGCAAGGCCACAGTCTCTCAAGTGGGTGATTTGCCCACCGCTTGGTCCTGAGGAGTGCAAGGCCACATTCTCTCAAGTGGGCGGTTTGACCACTGGTTCTGAAAGGGGCATTATGCCCCTTCCGATCCCCATTAGCACAGACATGGCCCACCATACATGCTGCACTCTGCCCAGGGCTCATCCAGCACACACCCCCTACATGAGGCCTTCACACATAGCACTCCATGCATTCACGCCCCATGCATCATACTCACAGTGTACTCACCTGTTGGTCTGGATGCCCATACAGCATTCAGTACTGGGGTAGGACCCCATCCACCAGTCTCTCCAACTCTGCCAAGGTGAAGGCAGGGCCCCTTTCCCCAGTGACACGAGCCATGGTCAGTTCCAGACACAGGTCACAGCAGCGCATGCTGTGTAGGTCCTCTCCTGTTGAAGGTCAGGTAGCAAGTGAGTGAACAGATAGAAAATGGCAGCGACATCCGCGGCGGTGCATACCATCACCGCCGGCGTACATCACCATTGGCCACTGTACCCCATAGTGCCCAATGTTAACCAATGAGGAGTTGCACAGCGTTTTTTGACCACCTCCCGCAACGGCGCACAACGTCACCGGAATTACCTCATTTCCACCTGTCCCTCCAAAGAGGACAGGCGGATGACATTTCAGGGGGAGTGCAGTCCATGGTTCCTAACTGCGTCACAGTAACCATATGCACCATTTGGACCTCTCCAACATGCATTAAAGTGTAGTGGTTAGAAATAAGAGATACTGACCAGCTGCTCACCATTTTGCCCCATAGGTTGCAACCGCTGCGGATGAATAGGAGATGGAGATATACCCCCATGTACAGACCCCTAGTGGACTTGCCAACAATGGAGGACAGGCACATTATCCTCACCTATAGACTGGACAGGGCCACAATCACAGAGCTGTGTGCCCAATTGGAGCCTGACCTAATCTCTGCTATCCGTCAACCCACCGGGATCCCCCATCTTGCGCAAGTGCTATCAGTGCTCCATTTCCTGGTACTGGCTGCTTCCAAGTGACAGTGGGCTTGGCAGCAGGAATGTCTCAGCCAATGTTCTCAATAGTGCTGACCAGAGTGTTGCCTGCCCTGATTAAACACATGCGCAGCTACATCATTTTTCTGCAGGTTGAGGATTTGGCCACAGTGAAAGCTGATTTCTTTGCAATGAGACATATCCCCAACATTATTGGGGCAATTGATGGTTCACATATAGCTTTTGTCTCCCTCGGCAAACAGGTGTTCAGAAATTGAAAGCGCTTTCACTCCATGAATGTGCAGACGGTGTGCCTGGCGGACCAGCACATCTCCCACGTCAATGCAAAATATCCTGGGTCTGTGCATGATGCCTTTATCCTGAGGAAAAGCAGCATCCCATATGTGATGGCTCAACTCCAGAGGCACAGGGTGTGGCTAATAGGTGAGCCCTGGTTCCCACCCAGTATATGTTGGTGTATGGGAATGGTGTGGGCCCTAAGGGTTGGTGTGTGGCTAACAGTTATCCCTCGATATTTGCAGGTGACTGTGGTTACCCCAACCTCTCATGGCTACTGACCCCTGTAAGGAATCGCAGGACAAGGGCAGAGGACATTACAATGAGGCACATGGGCCAACAAGAAGAATTATAGAGAGGACCTTTGGCCTCCTGAAGGCCAGGCTTCGTTGCCTCCATCTAACGGGTGGATCCCTGTTCTACTCACCCAAGAAGCTCTGACAGATCATCGTGGCTTGCTGTATGTTGCACAACCTTGCATTACATCGCCAGGTGCATTTTCTGCAGGAGGATGTGGCTGGAGATGGCCGTGTGGAAGCAGTGGACCCTGTGGACAGAGTATGAGGATGAGGACAACAGAAGTGCAATAATTCGACAATACTTCCAATGACACACAGCTAAGACAGTGTAATTTTCCACTTCTATGGCCACTCACTGTACCCTTTGGCATCTCTATTTGCAGATATTTGTGCCCACTATCGTTCCTGGTGTGTTGACTGCAGCCAGCTACAGGTCATTCCTATGTATACATTACTGTACAGTTGATTTTCAATGTTTAAACCTTGTTAAACGAATGCATACTTCAATCATTTGATATACTCCATACTTGTATTTTTTCTAATTGTGTTTATTTAAGTGCTAAGAAGTAGAGGGGGATGTGCAATGGGCTGGGGTGAGGGTGGAGGAAAGTCCAGGGTAGAGTCCAGTCTATCTGTATCACAGGCGCATTGTCCAAGGAGGCATAGGAAGGGGAGCAATGGCAGTTCAAGGTGGACAGGGTGACAGAGTTGGACACAAGGATGACAATCAGGAGAGTCTTATTTCCTGGCGGGGGTCTTGGCAATAGTCTCTGGCTTCTGCCTGGATCGCAGGGAACGTTTGCGGGGTGGTTCTTCTACTGCAGGGGAAGGGGTGCTAGTGGCCTGATGGTCTTGTGGTGGGGCCTCCTGTCCACTAGCTTCAGCGGACGTGGAGGGCTGTTCATCGGTTTGACTAGTAGCAGAGGCCCGGTGGGGTGCCACTGCCTCCCTCATAGTGTTGGCCACGTCTGCCAGCACCCCTGCAATGGAGACCAGGGTAGTGTTGTTGTCCTTCAAGTCCTCCCTGATCCACAGGTACTGTCTCTCCTGCAGCCGCATGTTCTCCTGCAACTTGTCCAATATCTGGCCCACCGTATCCCGGGAATGTTGGTATGCTCCCAGGATCGCGGTGAGTGCCTCCTGGAGAGTCGGTTCCCTGGGCCTGTCCCCCCCCTGTCGCACAGCAGTCCTCCCAGCTTCCCTGTTGTCCTGTGCCTCTGTCCTCCACACCGTGTGCCCCCTGCCACTGACCCCAGGTCCCTGATCGTCCTGTGTTTGTGGGGTGGCCTGGCGTCCCTGTAGTGGTGGGCACACTGCTGATTGACGTGTCCTGGGGACAGAGGTATGGGCCTGCTGGGTGGGTGCTGTGGTGGTGTTTCCTGAGAGGGGAGGCTCAGTGGTGATGTGTGACTGGGTAACCGACTGTCCGGAGATCCCTGATGGACCAGGTTGATCACCCAGATCCAGGCAAGCAGAGCTGCTGTCATCATTGTGGGCCTCTTCTGGGGGGGACTGGCTGTTGCTGGCACCTCTTCTCTGGTGACATTGGCTGGGGGACCTGTGAGGATGTAAATGCAGTGTTATTGTTTCTGCATGTGACATCATGTGCATGGGTGTGTTGCCCTCTATGGTTGTTGTTGCCCTGGCAGATTTGCTATTGTGTGAGTTGCTATTTGGTGGGCTAGGTGATTCTCTCCAGTGTGCATGCAGTGGTGATAGATGTCCATGCAGGTCTGTGAGGGGTGTCCATGCATTAGTGTTACATGCAGGGCTTGGTATTGGGATGAGTGAGTTGTGATGGTGGGGTATGTAGGAGGTGGTGAAGTGATGGGAGTAAGGGTTAGGGTGGGGGTTTGTGATGGCATGCAGGTGGGGGGGTGATAGTAATAGAGATTTGACTTACCAGAGTCCAGTTCTCCTCCTACTCCTGCCAGGCCCTCAGGATGCAGTATTGCCAAGGCTTGCTCCTCCCATGTTGTTAGTTGTGGGGGAGGAGGTGGGGGTCCACCACCAGTCCTCTGTACAGGTAGTTGGTGTCTTGCTGCTGTGGAACGCACCTTCCCCCGTAGGTCGTTCCACCTCTTCCTGATGTCGTCCCTTGTTCTTGGGTGCTATCCCACGGCGGTGACCCTGTCCACGATTCTACACAATAGCTCCATCTTCCTAGCAATGGATGTCTGCTGCACCTGTGATCCAAATAGCTGTGGCTCTACATGGATGATTTCCTTCACCATGACCCTTAGCTGCTCCTCAGAGAATCGGGGGGTGTCTTTGTGGTGCCATGGGTGTAGTGTGAGTGGCGTGGGTGAGGGTGTGTGGGGTGATGTGTTTGGGTGTGTGATGTAAGGTGCCTGGATGGTGTTTAGGTGATGATGTTATGTGGCTCTGGTTGTGTGGATGCTCTTGCTGTATCTCTCTCTTGTGGCAATGGTTTGTAGTCGTAAAGGGTTGTAGGTAGTATGGGTGTGTGTTTTGTAGTGGTGTGGGTGTATGGGTGTGGTGTGTGTATGTGTGTCAGGTGTGTGTAGTTTGAATTGTCCTATGTGGTGTAGTTTTGTTTGAGTGTGTGTATTTTGAGCGCAGCGGTATGTACCGCCAATGGTTTACCGCCATTGAATGTCCGCTGCAGTGATTCATGGGTCATATTGCTGTGGGTGCAGTTCTGTTGGTGTAAAGGTGTGGATTTTGCTAACATCAATTTATCACTGACCTTTGGGGTGACGGACTTGTGTGTGTGGCTGTATAGTGACGGATTGGTTTGTGTGTGTCATAATATGCTTGGGGGTTATCCGCTGTGGCGGTGTAATGTTGGCTGCAGTCGGCATGTCGGTAAGCAAGATTTACCGCCAATGTCATAATGAGGGCCATAGGGGTTCATTCCTACCCTGGCGGTCATGGACCGCCAGGGCAGTGGACGGAGGAAGCACCGCCAACAGGCTGGCGGTGCTTCAGGGGCCATTCTACCGCCGCGGTCAGAAAAGGGAAACCAGCGGTTTCCCGCCGGTTTTCCCCTGCCCCAGGGAATCCTCCACGGCGGCGCTGCAAGCAGCGCCGCCATGGGGATTCCGACCCCCTTCCCGCCATCCTGTTTCTGGTGGTTTTCACCGCCAGAAACAGGATGACGGGTGTCGTGGGGCCCCTGGGGGCCCCTGCAGTGGCATGGGCACTGCAGGGCCCCCCTAACAGGTCCCCATTGAGATTTTCAGTGTCTACAAAGCAGACACTGAAAATCGCGACGGGTGCAACTGCATCCGTCGCACACCAGCAACTCCGCCGGCTCAATTCGGAGCCGGCTTCATCGTTGCTGGGGCTTTACCGCTGGGCGGGCGGGCGGCCTTTTGGCAGTCGCCCGCCAGCCCAGCGGGAAAGTCAAAATGACTGCCGCGGTCTTTTGACCGCGGTATGGTCTTTTGGCGGTTACCGCCTGGCGGGCGGTGCCCGCCGCCCACCGGGTTAGGAATGACCCCCATAGTGTCTTACTACTTCCTTGGCAAGGAACTCTAGTTCTGGATCTGTAAACGTATACTTCCTTTCTCTATTGGGTCTATGATGGAAGAGTTTAGCAGATTCCTCCTGGTGAAGACCCTGTGATATTAGAAGATGGCGATGGAAGGAGATGATATTTTATACTCTCACAGAACTTACCAGAAGTATGCCACCCATACATATATGACACCATGGTCATTGTATTAAGTAATCATTTTTGAACCAATGGCAAATCCCAATTAGGAACACTTCATGCTATGGCAAGTGGTCAAGGTCCCGATTGTAGGAAGGTGCCCCTTTTTGACATGGTCACCCCCACTTTTTGCCTGGTACTCGATGCAATTTTGACTGAAAGTACGCAGAGTTCCTACTAACCAGGCCCCCAGTGCCAGATCTCTTTCCCGAAGACTGTGAATCTGTTCCCCAATTGGCAATACCTTTGGCACTTATTCTAAGACCCTAGTAAATGGTACCCCTGGTACCTAGGGTATGGCTGCCAAAGAGGGCCCCCAGGGGCTGCAGCATGTATTGTGCCATCCTCAGGGACCCCTCACCTAGCACATCCAGGCTGCAGTTGCAGGCTGCATGTCTTGGTGCAGTTCAAAGTGAAAACACAACATGGTACACCACCTGTGTGCCATGTCCCCTAAACACTGCATGCAATATATATGTCACCCTTACAGCAGACTTTACAGCCCTAAGGCAGGGTGCATTACTTTGCATGTGAGGACATATGTTCATGAGCAGAAACACCCCTGCTGTGTCTTTGTTGATTCAGAGAAATAGTGAGTGAACAGGGAAGCCATTTTACGTACATGTGCTGGACACTGGTCACTAAAAGCTCCCCAGCTACATGATGGCTTAATTGAAAATATGGATGTTTGGTATCAAACGTCACATTTTAATAAATCCTCACTGATGCCAGTGTTGTATGTAGGAAAATGGCTCCTTGTTGCAGTTACCTCCCACTTTTTGCCTGATATTAATGCTGACTTGACTGAGAGGTGTGCTGAGACCCTGCTAACCAGGCCCTAGCACCAGTGTTCTTTCACTGAAAATGTACCATTGTTTCCACAATCGGCACACCCCTGGCACACAGATAAGTCCCTTGTGAAAGGTACCAGTGATACCAAGGGCCCTGTGATCAGGGAAGGTACCTAAGGGCTGCAGCATTGTTGTACCACCCTAAGGGACCCCTCACCTAACACATGCACACTGCCATTGCAGATTGTGTGTGTTGGTGGGGAGAAAAAGTCAAAGTCGCCATGGCATCCCCCTCAGGATACCATGCACACAAAATCAAAATACTGCCTGTGGCATAGGTAAGTCACCCCTCTAGCAGGCCTTACAGCCCTAAGGCAAGGTGCACTATACCACAGGTGAGGGCATAGCGAAATAAGCAACATGCCCCTACAGGGTCTAAGTCTATTCTTAGACATTGTAAGTACAGTGTGGCCATATTAAGTATATGGTCTGGGAGTTTGTCAAAACGAACTCTACAGCTCCATAATGGCTACACTGAATACTGGGAAGTTTGGTATCAAACTTCTCAGAATAATAAACCCACACTGATGCCAGTGCTGGATTTATTGAAAAATGCACACAGAGGGCATCTTAGAATATGCCCCCTGTATTTTACCCAATCCTTCAGTGCAGGACTGACTGGTCTGTGCCAGCCTGTCACTGAGACGAGTTTCTGACCCCCCAGGGTGAAAGCCTTTGTGCTCTCTGAGGCCGGAAACAAAACCTGCACTGGGTGGAGGTGCTTAAAACCTCCTCCCTGCAGGAACTGTAATACCTAGCAGTGAGTCACAAAGGCTCAGGCTTCGTGTTACAATGCCCCAGGGCACTCCAGCTAGTGGAGATGCCCGCCCCCCTGGACACAGCCCCCACATTTGGCAGCAAGTCCAGAGGAGATAATGAGAAAAACAAGGAGGAGTCACCTCCCAGTCAGGACAGTCCCTAAGGTGCCCTGAGCTGAGGTGACCCCTGCCTTTAGAAATCCTCCATCTTGATTTTGGAGGATTCCCCCAATAGGAATAGGGATGTGCCCCCCTCCCCTCAGGGAGGAGGCACAAGGAGGGTGTAGCCACCCTCAAGGACAGTAGCCATTGGCTACTGCCCCCGACCTAAACACCCCCCTAAATTCAGTCTTTAGGGGCGACCCTGAACCCAGGAAATCACATTCCTGCAACCTGAAGAAAGAAGAAGGACTGCTGACCTGAAAGTCCTGCATAGACGACGGAGGCAACAACTGACTTGGCCCCAACCCTACCGGCCTGTCTCCAGGCTCAAAGAACCTGCACAGCGATGCATCCAGTGGGACCAGCGACCTCTGAGGACTCAGAGGACTGCCCTGCACCTAAAGGACCAAGAACCTCCTGAGGACAGCGGCTCTGTCCAGAAACATCAACAAAACAAAGCAACTTTAAAGAGACTCTAGCTTCCTGCCAGATGCGTGAGTCTTCACACTCTGCACCCGACGCCCCCGGCTCAAGGTCAGGACAACCAACACTGCAGAGAGGACTCCCAGGCGACTCTAACAACGTGGACACCCTGAGTCGACCTCCCTGCACCTCCACAGTGACGCCTGCAGAGAGGATCCAGAGGCTCCCCTGACCTCGACTGCCTGGTAACAAAGGAACCCGATGCCTGGACCAAGCACTGCACCCACAGCCCCCAGGACCGAGAAGAACCACCTACCAGTGCAGGAGTGACCAGCAGGTGGCCCTCATCCTAGCCCAGTCGGTGGCTGGCCCGAGAAGCCCCCGTGCCCTGCCTGCAACGCCAGAGTGACCCCCGGTGCCTTGAACCCCCAACGGTGGGCTGCCTATGCCCAGGAGACTAAACTTGTAAGTGCTTTACTTACCTGAAAAACTAACCAATACTTACCTCCCCCAGGAACTGTTGATTTTTGCAGTGTCCATTTTTAAAATAGCCATTTGCCATTTTCACCAAAACTGTGTATACTGCTGTTTTAAATCAAAGTTCTATACTTACCTGTGTGAAGTACCTTACAATTTCTGTACTTACCTAAAATTTTAATCTTGTGGTTCTAAAGTAAATTAAGAAATGAATATTTTTCTAATATAAAAACCTATTGGCCTGGAGTTAAGTCTTTGAGTGTGTGTTCTCATTTATTGCCTGTCCGTGCAACAAATGCTTAACACTACCCTCTGATAAGCCTACTGCTCGACCACGCTACCACGAAATAGAGTATTAGTATTATTTAATTGTGCCACTATCAACCTCTAAGGAGAACCCTTGGACTCTGTGCACACTATCTCTCACTTTGAGATAGTATATACAGAGCCAACTTCCTACAATGGATTTATTAGTAAATGCACCTAGAGGGCACCTTAGAGGTGCCCCCTGAAAAACTACCAACTACCCCTGTGGGGACTGACTAGTTTTAGCCAGTCTGCAACCACAAGACAAGAGTCTGCCCTCCTAAGGTGAAAGCCTTTGCTCTCGGGTGTCAGAAACAAAGCCTGCCCTGGGTGAGGTGTTACACACCCCCACCTAAGAGGATGACCTCCGAATCTGCAGTCCAAGGTGCAGGGGTTTCAGAGAAGCCCACCGACCTTTGTAAACAGGTCTGGCTTCAATCAAAGGAGAGATACCAACCTCCTCAGCTCCAGAGCCCATTTGGCACCAGGATGGGCGGGAAATGTAGAATTAAGTAAGCTGTGTCCACCTCCTCAGGCCAGTTTCACCCCTAAGGTGAACTGCCTGATGTGGACACAGCATTTAGAAATCTTCCATCTTGCTGTTGGCAGATTCAGAAACTCTGGGACAGTGTTATGCCCACTTCCAGCACAAAGTGGTCAGTTATGGGGTGTATTGACCCCAAGGGTAAGTAGCCCATTGCCACTACCCTATACTCCTGAAACGCCCCTAAGAGCAGTATTTAAGGGAGCCCCTGGCACCAGGAAATCAGATTTCTTCCGACCTATGAAAGACACCGAAGAGCCATAAAAGCAAAGGAAGAAGTACTTGACCTTGTCCCAGCCCGCCAGACTGTCTGCTGCTCCTGCTGAATTGCCCAAAGTTGCCTCGTCCCACAACTGTTGTGCCTTCAAAGCTTGGGAGTACTGTCTGCCTTCTAAAAAGACCCAGGAACTCATGTGCTGCTTCCCTGCACTACACCTCTGCACCCGGCTGCCGCAGTACCACCCAGTGTGACCTGTTAGTGTGGTCCTGACCCTTGCCCAACACTTACCTAAAGTCCAGGAGATTGGCATCGTAAGTCACTATACTGTACCTGTTTTGCTATCTATGTTTTTCCTCCATAGGATAACATTCAGCGTCAAGAAATTACACTGTGTCGACTTTTCAAAACTATAAAGATTTTTCTTGCACAACGTACCTACCTGTTCAAATTGATTCTGGTGCCAAAACATATATAAATATACCTGTTTTTTTATTTTATTGTTGTGGATCTCCTTCTTGAGTCATGTGTCTCATTTATTGACTATGTGTGTATTTTCAGATGTCTAACACTCCACTCTGATAAGCCGAAGGCAGCGCAACTCCACTACCCCCTAAAAGAGCACCTTGGGATTGCTAGAGCAAGCCCCAGTCCAATAGTAAGGGAACCCATGGACTCTTTGCATGATATGCCTCATTTTGATATATCATATAAAGAGCCAGATTCCTACACCAATACAACTATAGATACATTTTACACTCACCTCAAGAAACTAGAAACACATCTACATTTGGGACAAGAATGATGAAATACAGGCACAGCTAATCCAGGGTTGTCCATCAGCCAAACTGCTCAATCTAATCAAACAGCAGCACAGAAAGACACTGCAAGAAATAATGCCTTAGGTTGGTTAAAGGAGCTTTTGAAATTACATGCCTCTCACATGGTGGCAGCGCTCCAAGGAACAATTAAGATTGTACCAATCAATAAGACAACTCAGAGTACCCATCTCCCAAAAGGAAAACCACAATCTACGTGACCATGTGGGTACTGTGAGGGTACTTTCCACCATCAGGATGAATGCCATGCATTTGGAAAAAACGTGCTGCCTGTGGAAAGTTGAATAATTTTGCAAAGGTGTGCAGATCATCAAAACAACCCAGGGCTACCAGGAAGGTGGCAGTAGACAAAGTCAATACTCCAATTGTGGAGATGGGGAGAGTGGGAATGATAGTGAGAAAAGTGAAGGCACAGTTCATGTGGTGTATGCTATTGATCAAACCCACCAACTTGCAAATTTGCTGCTGAACTGCAAAATCCAGATAGACCAACAATTTAGGAATGCTAATACAGACTATGGGTTGTCCATTAACATGGTGGCCCAAGATTTGGACAGTATACTTCCCCACCAACAAAAGCCCACCATTATCAGAGTATATGCACAGGGTTGTAGAATGTATTAAAATATCTATTTGTCCATGGGACAAGTTGCTTCATAAATCTACTTGTCCTGTATAAGAATTCATTTGCCCCTTTGTTGCCCAATATTGCAGCGACAAACTATAGCAGCAATCTCATTATATAAGAGCTCTGATAATAGCCTCTCTGATTATGCCAAGGCTCATATTGCGGTAGAGTTTGAATAGTAGCAATTCCCTTATTTTGCTACCTTTCGCAGATCTACATGCTGAGGCTGGAGGTAGCAGTTAGCCATAATTCCAGGGTTGGAATGCCCTTTTGAGTCTGTGCAAACCTAGTAACATGATTATTTTAAGGGGTTTCGCCATCTCTTCTCAAATCTTCCCCATACTGAGAAAGGTTGGAAATGTAATCCAGAAGAGGGCAGAAGTGAAACTTTAGGATTTGTAAAAAAGCGTTTTGAGGGAAAGTGAACTTGTAGCTCACATGACCAAATCCACGTATGCATATTTGCTCGTACTAAAATGCAGTTCACAAATATGTGGTAGGAGTCCCTTTTCCTGACCTACTTCTATAAAATCTTGTGAATTAATGAAAGCCGTAAATTTGCACTACTGCAAGGACATACACCAGGGGTGCATTGTTGTCAGTTTGTTTTAAAGAATTTAGCCCCTAATTTGGTCTGGTGTTAACTGTAAGGAAATGCCTCCTTGGCATGGTTACCCCCTGACTTTTTTGCCTTTGCTGATGCTAAGTTATGATTTGAAAGTGTGCTGGGACCCTGCTAACCAGGCCCCAGCACCAGTGCTTGTTCCCTAAACTGTACTTTTGTCTCCACAATTGGCACAACCCTGGCACCCAGGTACGTCCCTTGTAACTGGTAGCCCTGGTACCAAGGGCCCTGATGCACGGGAAGGTCTCTAAGGGCTGCAGCATGTCTTATGCCACCCTAGGGAACCCTCACTCAGCACATGCACACTGCCTCACAGCTTGTGTGTGCTGGTGGGGAGAAAATGACTAAGTCGACATGGCACTCCCCTCAGAGTGCCATGCCAACCTCACACTGCCTGTGGTATAGGCAAGTCACCCCTCTAGCAGGTCTTACAGCTGTAAGGCAGGGTGCACTATACCACAGGTGAGGGCATTTGTGGATGAGCACTATGCCCCTACAGTGTTTAAGCAAAACCTTAGACATTGTAAGTGCAGGGTAGTCATAAGAGTATATGGTCTGGGAGTTTGCCAAACACGAACTCCACAGTACCATAATGGCTACACTGAAAACTGGAAAGTTTGGTGTCAAACTTCTCAGCACAATAAATGCACACTGATACCAGTGTGCAATTTATTGTAAAAATACACCCAGAGGGCATCTTAGAGATGCCCCCTGAAAACATACCCAACGTCCAGTGTAGGCTGACCAGTTTCTGCCTGCCTGCCACACACCAGACATGTTGCTGGCCACATGGGGAGAGTGCCTTTGTCACTCTGTGGCCAGGAACAAAGCCTGTGCTGGGTGGAGGTGCTTCTCACCTCGCCCTGCAGGAACTGTAACACCTGGTAGTGAGCCTCAAAGGCTCAACCCTTTTGTTACAGCACCCCAGGGCATCCCAGCTAGTGTAGATGCCCGCCCCTCCAGCCACTGCCCCCACTTTTGGCTGCAAGGCTGGAGGAGATAATTAGAAAAACAAGGAGGAGCCACTCACCGGTCAGGACAGCCCCTAAGGTGTCCTGAGCTGAGATGACTCCTCCTTTTAGAAATCCTCCATCATGCGAGTGGAGGATTCCCCCAATAGGATTAGGGATGTGCCCCCCTCCCCACAGGGAGGAGGCACAAAGAGGGTGTAGCCACCCTCAGGGACAGTAGCCATTGGCTACTGCCCTCCCAGACCTAAACACACCCCTAAATTCAGTATTTAAGGGCACCCCAGAACCTAGGAAACTAGATTCCTGCAACCTTAAAAAGAAAGACTGCTGACCTGAAGCCCTGCAGAGAAGACAGAGACGACAACTGCTTTGGCCCCAGCCCTACCAGCCTGTCTCCCAACTTCGAAGAAAACTGCAACAGCAACTCATCCAACAGGGACCAGCGACCTCTGAAGCCTCAGAGGACTGCCCTCTGCACCCAAGGACTAAGAAACTCCCGTGAACAGCGGCTCTGTTAAAAAACCTGCAACTTCTTTGCATCAAAGAAGCAACTTTAAAGACTTCACGTTTCCCGCCGGAAGCGTGAGACTTCCCACTCTGCACCCGACGCCCCCAGCTTGACCTGCAGAAAACCAACACCTCAGGGAGGACTCCCCGGCATCTGCGAGCCCGTGAGTAACCAGAGACCACCCCCCGAGCCCCCACAGCGACGCCTGCAGAGAGAATCCAGAGGCTCCCCTGACCGCGACTGCCTGTAACAAGGGACCTGACGCCTGGAACCAACACTGCACCCGCAGCCCCCAGGACCTGAAGGAACCGAATTCCAGTGCAGGAGCGACCCCCAGGTGACCCTCTGCCTAGCCCAGGTGGTGGCTGCCCCATGGAGCCCCCCGTGCCTGCCTGCATCGTTGAAGTGACCCCCGGGTCCCTCCATTGTTTCCTATACAAAACCCAATGCCTGTTTGCACTCTGCACCCGGCCACCCCTGTGCCGCTGAGGGTGTAATTTCTGTGCCTTCTTGTGTCCCCCCCGTAGCCCTACAAAACCCTCCTGGTCTGCCCCCCGAGGACGCGGGTACTTACCTGCTGGCAGACTGGAACGGGGCACCCCTGTTCTCCATTGAAGCCTATGGTGGTCATTACAACATTGGCGGTAAAAAGCGCTTACCGCCGTGCAGAAGACCGGCAATACACCGCCGCGGCCGCGGAATTCCGCCACAGCTATTATGACACACATCTCGGAATCCGCCGAAATTCAGACACCCACACAAGTCCACCACACCAAAGGACCTTCACCTCCAAGCCAACAGAAACACGCCCATGCTATTACGACCCACGAATCCACGCGGCGGTCTTTCAACGTGGTATTCCATTGGCGGTACACACCGCCACGCTCAAAATACACACACATCTCCAAAACACCGCCACATTGGACAATTCCAAATACACACACCTGATACACATACAAACACCACTCCCACACACCCAACACAATATAAAACACACACCCACATCACCCACAAACCCCTACGACCAAAAAATAGAGACGAAGGCCAGAGAGAGAGCACAGAATAGACAACCCCACCACACAGAGGCACACAACACCATCACCCACACAACATCCACGCACAAAACACCACACACCACTACACATCACCACACTCATCATCACATACACCACCCCACACATCACCTACACCACCCCATGTCACGCCAAAGACACCCCCGGTTTTCCGAGGAGGAGCTCAGGGTCATGGTGGAGGAAATCCTACGGGTAGAGCCACAGCTCTTTGGCTCACAGGTGCAGCACACATCCATAGCCAGGAAGATGGAGCTATGGCGCAGAATAGTCGACAGGGTCAACGCTGTGGGACAGCATCCAAGAAATCGGGAGGACATCAGGAAGAGGTGGAACGACCTACGGGGGAAGGCGCGTTCAGCGGTCTCCAGGCACAACATCGCGGTTCAGCGGACTGGCGGCGGACCCCCACCTCCTCCCCCACAACTAACAACATGGGAGGAGCAAGTCTTGACCATCATGCATCCAGAGGGCCTCGGAGGAGTCGGTGGAGGAATGGACACTGGTAAGTCAAATCTTAACTATCATATCCCCCAACCTAACTGCATGCTATCACACACCCCCACCCTCACACCCTCTCCTATCACTCCAAATCCTCACTAATGTACTCATAACACAAACCACACATCCATACACCAAGCCCTGCATGACACAACTAAGCATGGTCACCCCTCACCAAAGCATGCTCACTGCACATACCCAGAACAACCCCCCAACCATCATCACACAAGCCCCCCCACAGGAATGCTTGCACTGGTGTACACGGTGAGCCACCCATTGCACACCATGACACACACACATGCAATAATCATGCACTTATGCCCCTGCAGGATCACGAAGGACCTTCACCACACCGGAGGGTCCAGACAACTCCACTCCACCCACAGAAGAGGCCCACAGTGACGATAGCAGCTCTGCCCTACTAGATCCTGATGACCAGCCCGGACCATCGTGGGCCTCGGGACAGTCGGTTCCCCTTGCACAAGCACAGCCCAACACTGACCTTCCACCCTCTGGTAACACCAGCACAGCACCCACCCAGCGGGCCCATACCTCCGTACCCAGGACACGTCAATCAGCGGTGTGTCCACCACTACAGGGAACCCAGGATAACCCACCACCCCAACAACAACAGGGACCTGGGGGCAGTGGTAGTGGGCACACGGTCCAGGGGACGGAGGCACAGGAACACAGGGGAACTGGGAGGGCTGCTGTGCGACAGGGGGCGGACAGGCCAAGGGAACCCACTCTCCACGAGGCCCTATCCTCCATCATGGGAGCATACCACCACTCCCAGGAGACGATGGCAACGGTCCTGGCCAAGTTTCAGGACACCCAGCGCCTGCAGGAGGAGCAGTATTTGGGGTTCAGGGAGGAGCTCAGGACCATCAACTCCGCCCTGGGCACCATCGTACGGGTGCTGAAGGACATACAGCAGACCTTGAGGGACACCGTGGCACTCCAAGAGGCCCGTGACACTAGCCTGGATGATGAACTGCCTACCACCTCCGCCGGCGCTAGTGGACAGGACGCCCCGCCACAGGACCACCACACCAGCACCCCACCCCCTGCAGACAGACAACCACCATGCAAGCGGTCCCTGAGATCCAGGAACAGGACAGAGCAAGATGGCAAGGAAATTAGACCACCCTGATTGTCCTCCCACTGTCCCACTTTGTTACCCTGTCCATACTTTAACTGCCCCAGCTCCACTTCCTTAGCCCATGTGGCCAGTGCACCTGTGTGACCAATGGACTGGACTCTGCCATGGACATTCCTCCACCGTCCCCCATCACCATATTACAACCCCCCTCCATTTTTGAGCACTTAAATAAACACCCTTGAACCACAAAACAATCTGGAGTCAGTCTGTGATTTGGTAAAATGTATTATCAATGACAGTGTCAAAATGCGTTTCTAGTTGTAAAGCCAACATACCTATGTCACACATCGCAAGTCCTTGAAGGATGCAAGCAGATAACACACGTTGGTAACCACACCTGTGAAACCGTAATGGAAAGGTACAACTCAGTTACCAAATAATGCTATGAAATTACACACAGGATAGAGGAAGACGTGTGACAGTGAATGTAATGGTAAAAATGCAAATGTTCTCACCTGTGTGTCACTGGAAATATTGCTGTATGACTGACTCCCTGTTGTCATTGTCTTCTTCCTCAGCTTCCTCCTCATCACTGTCCACAGGCTCCACAGGCTCCACAGCTGCCACAACACCGTCATCTGGACCATCCTCCTGCAGAAAAGGCACCTGGCGTCGCATAGCAAGATTGTGAAGCATCGAGCAGGCGATGATGATCTGGCACACCTTCTTTGGTGAGTAGAATAGGGATTCACATGTCATATGGAGGCACCTGAACCTGGCCTTCAGGAGGCCGAAGGTGCGTTCGATCACCCTCCTAGTCCACCCATGGGCCTCATTGTAGTGTTCCTCTGCCCTGGTCCTGGGATTCCTCACTGGGGTCAATAGCCAGGAAAGGTTGGGGTAACCAGAGTCCCCTAATAGCCACACACGGTGCCTCTGGAGTTGACCCATTGTAGGAGGCTGGACTGGCTTGTAGTGAGTACCAAGGGGTACTTGCACCTTGCACCAGGCCGAGTTATCCCTTATTAGTGTATAGGGTGTCTAGCAGCTTAGGCTGATAGATAATGGTAGCTTAGCAGAGCAGCTTAGGCTGAACTAGGAGACGTGTGAAGCTACTACAGTACCACTTAGTGTCATATGCACAATGTCATAAGAAAACACAATACACAGTTATACTAAAAATAAAGGTACTTTATTTTTTATGACAATATGCCAAAGTATCTTAGAGTGTACCCTCAGTGAGAGGATAGGAAATATACACAAGATATATATACACAATAGCAAAAATATGCAGTATAGTCTTAGAAAACAGTGCAAACAATGTATAGTTACAATAGGATGCAATGGGGAAACATAGGGATAGGGGCAACACAAACCATATACTCCAAAAGTGGAATGCGAACCACGAATGGACCCCAAACCTATGTGACCTTGTAGAGGGTCGCTGGGACTATTAGAAAATAGTGAGAGTTAGAAAAATAACCCTCCCCAAGACCCTGAAAAGTGAGTGCAAAGTGCACTAAAGTTCCCCTAAGGACAAAATAGTCGTGTTAGAGGGAAAATGCAAGGAAAACACAAATCAGCAATGCAACAACGATGGATTCCTGACTGAGGGTACCTGTGGAACAAGGGGACCAAGTCCAAAAGTCACAAGCAGCTCGGAGATGGGCAGATGCCCAAGAAATGCCAGCGGTTGGTGCAAAGAAGCTCTTACTAGGCTGAAGAACTGTGAATACTGCAGGAACGACAAGGGCTAGAGACTTCCCCTTTGGAGGATGGATCCCCCACGCCTTGGAGAGTCGTGCAGAAGTGTTTTCCCGCCGGATGGACGCCAACAAGCCTTGCTACACGCAAATCGTGCGTTTGGCGTTTTTGGACGCTGCTGGGGCCCAGGAGGGACCAGGAGGTCACAAATTGGACCTGCAGAGAGAGGGGACGTCGAGCAAGACAAGGAGCCCTCACTGAAGCAGGTAGCACCTGGAGAAGTGCCAGAAACAGGCACTACGAGGATGCGTGAAACGGTGCTCGCCGAAGTTGCACAAAGGAGTCCCACGTCGCCGGAGACCAATTTAGAAAGTCGTGCAATGCAGGTTAGAGTGCCGTGGACCCAGGCTTGGCTGTGCACGACGGATTTCCGCCGGAAGTGCACAGGGGCCGGAGTAGCTTGCAAAGTCACGGTTCCCAGCAATGCAGCCCAGCGAGGTGAGGCAAGGACTTACCTCCACCAAACTTGGGCTGAAGAGTCACTGGACTGTGGGGGTCACTTGGACGGTGTCGCTGGATTCGAGGGACCTCGCTCGTCGTGCTGAGAGGAGACCCAAGGGACCGGTAATGCAGCTTTTTGGTGCCTGCGGTTGCAGGGGGAAGATTCCGTCGACCCACGGGAGATTTCTTCGGAGCTTCTGGTGCAGAGAGGAGGCAGACTACCCCCACAGCATGCACAAGCAGGAAAACAGTCGAGAAGGCGGCAGGATCAGCGTTACAGAGTTGCAGTAGTCGTCTTTGCTACTATGTTGCAGGTTTGCAGGCTTCCAGCGCGGTCAGCGGTCGATTCCTTATCAGAAGGTGAAGAGGGAGATGCAGAGGAACTCGGCTGAGCTCATGCATTCGTTATCTAAAGTTTCCCCAGAGACAGAGACCCTAAATAGCCAGAAAAGAGGGTTTGGCTACCTAGGAGAGAGGAAAGGCTACTAACACCTGAAGGAGCCTATCACAAGGAGTCTCTGACGTCACCTGGTGGCACTGGCCACTCAGAGCAGTCCAGTGTGCCAGCAGCACCTCTGTTTCCAAGATGGCAGAGGTCTGGAGCACACTGGAGGAGCTCTGGACACCTCCCAGGGGAGGTGCAGGTCAGGGGAGTGGTCACTCCCCTTTCCTTTGTCCAGTTTCACGCCAGAGCAGGGGCTAAGGGGTCCCTGAACCGGTGTAGACTGGCTTATGCAGAATTGGGCACATCTGTGCCCAACAAAGCATTTCCAGAGGCTGGGGGAGGCTACTCCTCCCCTGCCTTCACACCATTTTCCAAAGGGAGAGGGTGTCACACCCTCTCTCAGAGGAAGTTCTTTGTTCTGCCATCCTGGGCCAGGCCTGGCTGGACCCCAGGAGGGCAGCTGCCTGTCTGAGGGGTTGGCAGCAGCAGCAGCTGCAGAGAAACCCCAGGAAGGGCAGTCTGGCAGTACCAGGGTCTGTGCTACAGACCACTGGGATCATGGAATTGTACCAACAATGCCAGGATGGCATAGATGGGGCAATTCCATGATCATAGACATGTTACATGGCCATATTCGGAGTTACCATGGTGAAGCTACATATAGGTAGTGACCTATATGTAGTGCACGCGTGTAATGGTGTCCCCGCACTCACAAAGTTCAGTGAATTGGCTCTGAACAATGTGGGGGCACCTTGGCTAGTGCCAGGGTGCCCTCACACTAAGTAACTTTGCACCTAACCTTTACCAGGTAAAGGTTAGACATATAGGTGACTTATAAGTTACTTAAGTGCAGTGTAAAATGGCTGTGAAATAACGTGGACATTATTTCACTCAGGCTGCAGTGGCAGGCCTGTGTAAGAATTGTCAGAGCTCCCTATGGGTGGCAAAAGAAATGCTGCAGCCCATAGGGAACTCCTGGAACCCCAATACCCTGGGTACCTCAGTACCATATACTAGGGGATTATAAGGGTGTTCCAGTAAGCCAATGTAAATTGGTAAAAATGGTCACTAGCCTGTTAGTGACAATTTTGAAAGAAATGAGAGAGCATAACCACTGAGGTTCTGATTAGCAGAGCCTCAGTGAGACAGTTAGTCACTACACAGGTAACACATTCAGGCACACTTATGAGCACTGGGGCCCTGGGTTACCAGGGTCCCAGTGACACATACAACTAAAACCACATATATACAGTGAAAAATGGGGGTAACATGCCAGGCAAGATGGTACTTTCCTACACAACCCCCCCCCAAACGAAGGACAATAAGACTAGCCATTACCTGATGAGTCTTCATTGTCTAAGTGGAAATATCTGGAGAGTCCATCTGCATTGGAGTGGCTACTCCCAGGTCTATGTTCCACTGTATAGTCCATTCCCTGTAGGGATATGGACCACCTCAACAATTTAGGATTTTCACCTTTCATTTGTTTTAGCCAAAGTAGAGGTTTGTGGTCTGTCTGAACAATGAAGTGAGTGCCAAACAGGTATGGCCTCAACTTCTTCAGAGCCCAGACCACAGCAAAGGCCTCCCTCTCAATGGCAGACCAACGCTTTTCTCTAGGGGTCAACCTTCTACTAATAAAAGCAACAGGTTGATCCTGGCCCTCAGAATTAAGTTGTGATAGGACTGCTCCTACTCCTAATTCAGATGCATCAGTTTGGACATAGAATTTTTTAGAGTAACAAGGGCTTTTCAGGACAGGTGCAGAGCACATGGCCTGCTTCAGCTCCTCAAAAGCTTTCTGACAGTTTGCTGTCCATAATACCTTTTTAGGCATTTTCTTGGATGTGAGGTCATTAAGAGGGGCTGCAATGGAGCCATAGTTCTTAATGAACCTCCTGTAATACCCAGTGAGGCCTAGGAAGGCTCTCACCTGAGTCTGAGTGGTAGGGGGAACCCAATCAATAATAGTTTGGATTTTCCCCTGAAGTGGTGCAATCTGTTCCCCACCAACAAGGTGTCCCAGATAAACCACCTTACCCTGCCCTATCTGGCACTTTGAAGCCTTGATAGTGAGGCCTGCCTTTTGCAGGGCCTCCAAAACTTTCCATAGGTGGACCAGGTGATCATCCCAGCTGGAGCTAAAGACAGCTATATCGTCCAAATATGCTGCACTGAAAGCTTCCAGCCCTTGCAGGACTGTGTTCATCAACCTCTGAAAAGTGGCAGGTGCATTTTTCAGACCAAAAGGCATTACAGTAAACTGGTAATGTCCTCCAATGGTAGAAAATGCAGTCTTAGATTTAGCATCTTCTGACAATTTGATCTGCCAATACCCTGCAGTCAAATCAAAAGTGCTTAGATACTTGGCAGATGCCAGTGTATCTATGAGCTCATCTGCCCTGGGTATAGGGTGAGCATCGGTTTTGGTTACCAAGTTGAGACCTCTATAGTCGACACAAAACCTCATTTCCTTCTTTCCATCTTTCGAATTGGGTTTTGGTACCAGTACCACAGGAGAAGCCCATGGACTGTCAGAGTGCTCAACTACTCCTAGTTCCAACATCTTCTGAACTTCTTGCTTTATGCAGTCCCTGACATGGTCAGGCTGCCTATAGATCTTACTTTTGACAGGTAAACTGTCTCCAGTATCTATAGTGTGCTCACACCAAGAAGTGGTGCCTGGCACAATGGAGAAGAGTTCTGAAAATTGTCCTAGGAGATTTATGCAATTATCTTTCTGCTCAGCAGTAAGAC
Source organism: Pleurodeles waltl (assembly GCF_031143425.1). Classification (NCBI taxonomy): domain Eukaryota; kingdom Metazoa; phylum Chordata; class Amphibia; order Caudata; family Salamandridae; genus Pleurodeles; species Pleurodeles waltl. The sequence continues at coordinate 786,882,082 of NC_090446.1, forward strand.
AATCAGCCAAAACTACACCTTCCACAAGAGCATCTTGTTCTGTGGAAGAGAAGAGATCAGGTAGAGGATCACTGTCTTCTTCCTGTCCCTCATCTGTTGCCATGAGCAGGGTGAGATCAGCCCTGTCATAGTAGGGTTTCAGGCGGTTGACATGGAGCACCCTAAGGGGACTCCTGGCAGTGCCTAAGTCAACCAAGTAGGTGACTTCACCCTTCTTTTCAACAATTGTGTGGGGTCCACTCCATTTATCTTGGAGTGCTCTTGGGGCCACAGGCTCCAAGACCCACACTTTCTGCCCTGGTTGGTACTGAACCAAAACAGCCTTCTGATCATGCCATTGCTTCTGGAGCTCTTGGCTGGCCTGAAGGTTTTTACTGGCCTTTTTCATGTACTCAGCCATCCTTGATCTGAGGCCAAGTACATAATCCACAATATCCTGCTTAGGAGCTTTTAAAGGTTGTTCCCAACCCTCCTTTACAAGTGTGAGTGGACCCCTAACAGGGTGTCCAAAAAGAAGTTCAAAGGGGCTGAAGCCCACTCCTTTCTGGGGTACCTCCCTGTAGGCAAAAAGGAGGCATGGTAGAAGGATATCCCATCTCCTGCGGAGTTTTTCAGGGAGTCCCATAATCATGCCTTTGAGAGTTTTATTAAATCTCTCCACCAGTCCATTTGTTTGTGGATGATAGGGTGTTGTGAACTTGTAAGTTACACCACACTCCTTCCACATGGCCTTTAAGTATGCAGACATGAAATTGCTTCCTCTGTCTGATACTACTTCCTTTGGGAAGCCCACCCTGGAAAATATTCCCAGGAGGGCCTTTGCCACTGCAGGAGCTGTAGTGGTCCTTAAAGGAATAGCTTCAGGATATCTTGTGGCATGGTCCACTACCACCAAGATAAACCTATTGCCTGAAGCAGTAGGAGGGTCAAGGGGGCCAACTATGTCAACCCCTACCCTTTCAAAGGGAACCCCAACCACAGGCAGTGGGATAAGGGGTGCCTTTGGAGTGCCACCTGTCTTGCCACTGGCTTGACAGGTTTCACAGGACTTACAAAATTCTTTTGTGTCCTCAGACATCCTAGGCCAATGAAACAATGGTACCAATCTGTCCCAAGTTTTCATTTGACCCAGGTGCCCAGCTAAGGGAATGTCATGTGCCAGTGTTAGGAGGAACTTTCTGTACTCCTGAGGAATCACTAATCTCCTGGCAGCTCCAGGTTTAGGATCCCTATGCTCAGTGTACAAGAGGTTGTCCTCCCAGTAAACTCTGTGTGAGTCACTGACATCCCCATTAGCCTGTTTGACAGCTTGCTGTCTGAGACCCTCTAATGTGGGACAGGTTTGCTGTGCCACACTCAGCTCCTCTCTGGCAGGCCCCCCTTCACCCAAAAGCTCAGCAGTGTCTGCTTCCAGCTCCTCTGGTGTAGGTTCTGCACAGGGAGGGAATTCTTCTTCCTCAGAAGTAGAATCCACTGTAGAGGGAGGGATAGTAGGAAGTGGTTTGCTTCTACTAGCCCTAGCTTTAGGGAGCACTTGGTCCATTGTTCCAGGATCCAAGCTTCCCTGTCCTTTTTGCTTTTTGGCCTGAGCCCTTGTCAAAGCAAAAATATGCCCTGGGATGCCCAGCATTGCTGCATGGGCCTCCAACTCCACATCTGACCAAGCTGATGTCTCCAAATCGTTCCCTAATAGACAGTCTACAGGTAAATCTGAAGCTACCACAACTTTCTTTGGACCAGATACCCCCCCCCAGTTGAGATTTACAACAGCCATGGGGTGGCTTTGTGTTATGTTGTGAGCATCGGTTACTTGGTACTGGTGTCCAAGTATGTGTTGTTCAGGGTGCACCAGTTTCTCAATCACCATTGTGACACTGGCACCTGTGTCCCTGTAGGCCTGGACCTCAACACCATTTATTAGGGTTAGTTGCTTGTACCTCTCCAAGTTATGGGGGCAAGCAACCAAAGTGGCTAAGTCAATAGCCCCTTCAGAGACTAAAGTAGCCTCTGTGGTCTCCCTAATCAGACCAACCCCAACTAAATTACCAAAAGTGAGCCCAGCTACTCCCTTGGATTGGCTATTAGTAGGTTTGCTCCCACCACCACTGCTATTAGTAGGGACACTAGGTGTAGCAGTAGGGGTTGTAGTGGTAGGAGCTGTGGTGCCTTTCTTTGGACAACTGGGATCTGTTGTCCAATGGCCTTTTATTTTACATAAATAGCACCATGGTTTCTTTTCCTTGTTCTGATTAAAGGAGGATTTGGGCCCACCACCCCCACCAGAGTGTTTTTGTGGGCCTGATGAAGACTCATTTTTAGATTTGTCCCCACCCTTGTCCGAAGACTTACCATCCTTCTTTTTGTTGCCATCTTTGTCACCCCCTGTATGAACTTTTCTGTTCACTCTTGTTCTGACCCATTTGTCTGCCTTCTTTCCCAATTCTTGGGGAGAGGTCAGATCAGAGTCCACCAAGTACTGGTGCAACAAATCAGACACACAATTATTAAGAATATGCTCTCTCAGGATCAAGTTATACAGGCTGTCATAATCAGTAACTTTACTGCCATGTAACCACCCCTCCAAGGCCTTCACTGCCTGGTCAATGAAATCAACCCAGTCTTGTGAAGACTCCTTTTTGGTATCTCTGAACTTTATCCTGTATTGTTCAGTGGTTAAGCCATAACCATCCAGGAGTGCATTCTTAAGAACTTGGAAATTGTTAGCATCATTTTCTTTTACAGTAAGGAGCCTATCCCTACCTTTTCCAGTAAATGATAGCCATAGGATAGCAGCCCACTGCTTTTGAGGGACATCCTGTACAGCACAGGCCCTCTCAAGTGCAGCAAACCACTTGTTAATGTCATCCCCCTCCTTGTAAGGGGGAACTATCTTATGCAGATTCCTGGAATCATGCTCTTTTGCAGGATGACTATGGGGAATACTGCTGCTGCCACCATGGGTATCTAAACCCATTTTCTGTCTTTCCCTCTCTATTTCTAAAGACTGTCTATCCAAATCCAGCTGTTGCTTCTTGAGCTTCAGTCTGGTTTGTTCCACTCTCAATCTATTGAGCTCCCTTTCTAACAATCTGTCATCAGGGTGGGTGGGAGGGACATTTCTAGATACAGAGGTATGATGGGAATGAACAGAAGGAGACCTGTCCCTTACCAAGGGCACCCTAACAGCTTGGCTACCAGCATAATGTGAGAGCACATCATCAGTATGATGTGATTCAACCTCTGTACCAACTATGCTAGACTGTCTAGTAATGGGCAGGCTGAGAAGTTTCTTTCCTGAACCTTTTCCTGGGGGAGTCCCTGGATCAGATTGAGAACCATTAGCTACTTTTTCTACAGATTGGGCACTTATGGCCTTATCCTGTACTCTAAGCATATTAATTAACAGTTCTAAGGAAGGATTCTTCCCTACACTCAAACCTCTCTCTATGCAGAGACTCCTTGCTCCTTTCCAGCTAAGGTGATCATATGCAAGTTTGGACAGTTCAACTTTTTGGCCTGTGCCAGACATTTTTTAGAGAGAGTTAAAGTGATAGACAAAGAGAAAAAAGTTTTCAGAACTTTTTGGAAAGACAGAAAAAACTTTTTAAACTTTTACGAACTTTTTGAAAGTTTAGAAGTACTTTTCAGCACTTAGAAAAGAGTGAAAAGAGGAAATGCAAAACTTTTTGGCTATGTGTATATACACTGACCTTGTTTTGTATATTTTTCTCTTATGAAAAGTACAATGACAAGAGTGGTAAGTAGTCTCAAAGCACTTATCCCACCGCTGCACAACCAATGTAGGAGGCTGGACTGGCTTGTAGTGAGTACCAAGGGGTACTTGCACCTTGCACCAGGCCGAGTTATCCCTTATTAGTGTATAGGGTGTCTAGCAGCTTAGGCTGATAGATAATGGTAGCTTAGCAGAGCAGCTTAGGCTGAACTAGGAGACGTGTGAAGCTACTACAGTACCACTTAGTGTCATATGCACAATGTCATAAGAAAACACAATACACAGTTATACTAAAAATAAAGGTACTTTATTTTTTATGACAATATGCCAAAGTATCTTAGAGTGTACCCTCAGTGAGAGGATAGGAAATATACACAAGATATATATACACAATAGCAAAAATATGCAGTATAGTCTTAGAAAACAGTGCAAACAATGTATAGTTACAATAGGATGCAATGGGGAAACATAGGGATAGGGGCAACACAAACCATATACTCCAAAAGTGGAATGCGAACCACGAATGGACCCCAAACCTATGTGACCTTGTAGAGGGTCGCTGGGACTATTAGAAAATAGTGAGAGTTAGAAAAATAACCCTCCCCAAGACCCTGAAAAGTGAGTGCAAAGTGCACTAAAGTTCCCCTAAGGACAAAATAGTCGTGTTAGAGGGAAAATGCAAGGAAAACACAAATCAGCAATGCAACAACGATGGATTCCTGACTGAGGGTACCTGTGGAACAAGGGGACCAAGTCCAAAAGTCACAAGCAGCTCGGATATGGGCAGATGCCCAAGAAATGCCAGCGGTTGGTGCAAAGAAGCTCTTACTAGGCTGAAGAACTGTGAATACTGCAGGAACGACAAGGGCTAGAGACTTCCCCTTTGGAGGATGGATCCCCCACGCCTTGGAGAGTCGTGCAGAAGTGTTTTCCCGCCGGATGGACGCCAACAAGCCTTGCTACACGCAAATCGTGCGTTTGGCGTTTTTGGACGCTGCTGGGGCCCAGGAGGGACCAGGAGGTCACAAATTGGACCTGCAGAGAGAGGGGACGTCGAGCAAGACAAGGAGCCCTCACTGAAGCAGGTAGCACCCGGAGAAGTGCCAGAAACAGGCACTACGAGGATGCGTGAAACGGTGCTCGCCGAAGTTGCACAAAGGAGTCCCACGTCGCCGGAGACCAACTTAGAAAGTCGTGCAATGCAGGTTAGAGTGCCGTGGACCCAGGCTTGGCTGTGCACGACGGATTTCCGCCGGAAGTGCACAGGGGCCGGAGTAGCTTGCAAAGTCGTGGTTCCCAGCAATGCAGCCCAGCGAGGTGAGGCAAGGACTTACCTCCACCAAACTTGGGCTGAAGAGTCACTGGACTGTGGGGGTCACTTGGACGGTGTCGCTGGATTCGAGGGACCTCGCTCGTCGTGCTGAGAGGAGACCCAAGGGACCGGTAATGCAGCTTTTTGGTGCCTGCGGTTGCAGGGGGAAGATTCCGTCGACCCACGGGAGATTTCTTCGGAGCTTCTGGTGCAGAGAGGAGGCAGACTACCCCCACAGCATGCACAAGCAGGAAAACAGTCGAGAAGGCGGCAGGATCAGCGTTACAGAGTTGCAGTAGTCGTCTTTGCTACTATGTTGCAGGTTTGCAGGCTTCCAGCGCGGTCAGCGGTCGATTCCTTATCAGAAGGTGAAGAGGGAGATGTAGAGGAACTCGGCTGAGCTCATGCATTCGTTATCTAAAGTTTCCCCAGAGACAGAGACCCTAAATAGCCAGAAAAGAGGGTTTGGCTACCTAGGAGAGAGGAAAGGCTACTAACACCTGAAGGAGCCTATCACAAGGAGTCTCTGACGTCACCTGGTGGCACTGGCCACTCAGAGCAGTCCAGTGTGCCAGCAGCACCTCTGTTTCCAAGATGGCAGAGGTCTGGAGCACACTGGAGGAGCTCTGGACACCTCCCAGGGGAGGTGCAGGTCAGGGGAGTGGTCACTCCCCTTTCCTTTGTCCAGTTTCGCGCCAGAGCAGGGGCTAAGGGGTCCCTGAACCGGTGTAGACTGGCTTATGCAGAATTGGGCACATCTGTGCCCAACAAAGCATTTCCAGAGGCTGGGGGAGGCTACTCCTCCCCTGCCTTCACACCATTTTCCAAAGGGAGAGGGTGTCACACCCTCTCTCAGAGGAAGTTCTTTGTTCTGCCATCCTGGGCCAGGCCTGGTTGGACCCCAGGAGGGCAGCTGCCTGTCTGAGGGGTTGGCAGCAGCAGCAGCTGCAGAGAAACCCCAGGAAGGGCAGTCTGGCAGTACCAGGGTCTGTGCTACAGACCACTGGGATCATGGAATTGTACCAACAATGCCAGGATAGCATAGATGGGGCAATTCCATGATCATAGACATGTTACATGGCCATATTCGGAGTTACCATGGTGAAGCTACATATAGGTAGTGACCTATATGTAGTGCACGCGTGTAATGGTGTCCCCGCACTCACAAAGTTCAGTGAATTGGCTCTGAACAATGTGGGGGCACCTTGGCTAGTGCCAGGGTGCCCTCACACTAAGTAACTTTGCACCTAACCTTTACCAGGTAAAGGTTAGACATATAGGTGACTTATAAGTTACTTAAGTGCAGTGTAAAATGGCTGTGAAATAACGTGGACGTTATTTCACTCAGGCTGCAGTGGCAGGCCTGTGTAAGAATTGTCAGAGCTCCCTATGGGTGGCAAAAGAAATGCTGCAGCCCATAGGGAACTCCTGGAACCCCAATACCCTGGGTACCTCAGTACCATATACTAGGGGATTATAAGGGTGTTCCAGTAAGCCAATGTAAATTGGTAAAAATGGTCACTAGCCTGTTAGTGACAATTTTGAAAGAAATGAGAGAGCATAACCACTGAGGTTCTGATTAGCAGAGCCTCAGTGAGACAGTTAGTCACTACACAGGTAACACATTCAGGCACACTTATGAGCACTGGGGCCCTGGGTTACCAGGGTCCCAGTGACACATACAACTAAAACAACATATATACAGTGAAAAATGGGGGTAACATGCCAGGCAAGATGGTACTTTCCTACACCCATCATATAAGGGATGTTGCTATTCCGCAGGATGTAGGCGTCATGCACTGAGCCAGGGAACATAGCATTTACCTGGGAGATGTACTGGTCCGCCAAACATACCATCTGTACATTCATGGAATGATAACTCTTCCGGTTCCTGTGCACCTGTTCACTCCTGTGGGGGGGGGACCAGAGCTACATGGGTCCCATCAATAACACCTATGATGTTGGGGATATGTCTAAGGGCATAGAAGTCACCTTTGACTTTAGCCAAATCCTCCACCTCAGGGAAAATGATGTATCTCCTTACGTGTTTCAGCAGGGCAGCCAACACTCTGGACAACACGTTGGAAAACATAGGCTGGGACATCCCTGATGCCATGGCCACTGTTGTCTGAAAAGACCCACTTGCAAGGAAATGGAGCACTGACAGCACCTGTACGTCAGGGGGGATTCCAGTGGGATGGCGGATTGGTGACATCAGGTCTGGCTCCAACTGGGTACATAGTTCCTGGATAGTGGCACGGTCAAACCTGTAGGTGACGAGTAAATGTCACTCCTCCATTGTCAACAGGTCCACCAGCGGTCGGTACACCGGAGGATTCCGCCATCTTCTCAATTGTCCCAGCTGACGGTGCCTAGGAAGGACAACATCGACCACAGAGTCAACAAATTCCCAGGTATGTACCCACAGATACACAGAACACGACACCAAACACAAAACCCTTCCTGTATGTGTGTTGAGTGTAGGCCTAGCTATGTGTGACGCAGAAGTAAATGAAGCCATGTGGGCCCCTGAAATGGCGGCTGCCTGACCTCTAAACTGGGACAATGGGAATGTGAGGTAACTGCGCTGGCGTTGCACACCGTCGCGGTAGGCGGTGGTAGACCGCAGCGCAATGCTGCATTGGTTAACATTGGACCCTATGTGTCCCAGGAGCCAATGAACAAGGGCGCCGGCGGTGATGATACGCACCGCCGCGGACGTCACTGCCATTTTCTATCTGTTCAATCACTTGATACCTGATCTTCGACAGGAGAGGACCTACACTGCAAGTGCTGCTGTGACCTCGGTCTGGAAGCGACGATGGCTGCTGCATCATGGGAAAGGGCCCCTGCCTTCACTGCTCAGGAGTTGGAGAAACTAGTAGACGGGGTCCTCCCCCAGTACACGCTATTCTACGGTCCTCCAGACCAACAGGTAAGTACACAGGGAGCACGTTGTATGGGCTAGGCCTGGGTGGAGAGGGCTGGTTGTAAGAGGGAAGGGGGCAGAGTTCAGGGAACATGAATGCATGTGCCACATGGCAAGGGTAGGGAGGGGGGACACTTACATCGGCGGTGCAGTTGGTAATGACTTCTCTTCTTCCCTTGTGCATGTCATGTAGGTCAGCGCCCACCAGAAGAAGGACATTTGGCGTGCCATCGCCAAGGAAGTCTGGACCCTGCGGGCCCACCAAAGACGGGGCACCCACTGCCGGAAAAGATGGGAAGACATTCGCCGCTGTAGCAGGAAGACAGCGGAGGCTCAGCTGGGGATGGCATCCCAACGTGGGAGGGGTGCCCGTCGCACCATGACCCCCCCGATGTTCCGGATCCTGGCGGTGGCCTACCCTGAGTTGGATGGGCGCTTGAGGGCATCACAACAGACACAAGGGGGTGAGTACAACCTCATTCTGGGTACTTGGCGCGCAGTTGAGGGGCTGGCTGGGGGAGGAGGGCTGTGGGTGTACCTAGGCCAGGCAGAAATACGTAGGCTAGGCCCCTCCGTAATGCAGGGCATGTGGCACTCCACCCCACCTCAGTAGTGGCCCAAGTACAGGTATAGATGCCCCTGTGGCATCCATGTGTGCAGATGTCCACCATAGGCATGTAGGCCAGATCGCAGGATTTGCTTCTGTAGAGGCCAAGAGCACGGCGTAGTGCAGTGGGCTGCTGTGTCTGTATTGTCCGCCAACGGTAGCAGTGAGCCATGCACTCAACCTGTCTTTCTTCTGTCGTCCCCTCCCCCTTTTTCTGCTCTCCCTGTTCTTATGTGCATCAGCATCATCAGGCGGAGGTACAGTGGCACCGGGGCACGAGGGAGCTGCATCCCACATGGCCATGGAGGGCCACACCACGGACTCAGAATGCACCAGTGGGACGGAGGGCGAGGGGAGCTACACGTCGGTCACCGGATCACAAACCAGCGACACATACTCATCCGCCGATGGGAGCTCCCTTGTGGTGGCGGCACAAATCTGTGCCCCCCCACTTCTACAGGTACAGCCGCCACCTCCCCTACCAGCACCGCCCTCCAAGCAGCCCCTCGGCGTTCACCCCGTGCCCGCTCACCCAGGAGGGTGGGCATCACCTTCGCCCCAGGCACCTCAGGCCCTGTCCCTGTCACCCCTGCTGCCCTCAGTAAGGAGGCCATTGACCTCCTCAGGTCACTCACTGTTGGGCAGTCTACCATTGTGAATGCCATCCAGGGTGTAGAACGAGAGTTGCAACACGGTAATGCATTCCTGGAGGGCATTCATTCTGGTCAGGCTGCCCTTCAGTGAACCCTGCAATCTCTGGCCTCAGCACTGATGGCAGCCATTGTCCCTGTGTCCAGCCTCCCCCTTCCAACTTCCTCCGCCCAGACCCAATCCCCTATACCCCAGCCGGTCCCAAGCACACCATCAGACAAGCATGCATACACCTCAACACACAAAAGTAGCTCAGGCAAACATAGGCACCACACAACCCACAGGCACACATGCAGACACACCAACATCCACTGCCTCCACTGTGTCCCCCTCGTCGTCGTCTGCCTCCTCCCTCCCAGTCTCGTCTACACTCTCACCTGCATGCACTACATCTACAAGCACCAGGACTCGCACCAGAACACCCAGGACCACACCCCGCTCACCTGCACTCACCACCTCCACTCCCATTTACACGTCCCCTGTGTCCTCTCCCAGTGTGTCTGTGACGCCCCCTCCCAAAGTACACAAACGCGGGCACCCACGCACCCAACATCCATCCACCTCACGACAGCCTCCAGTACCTGCACCTGCACCCAAAACACCTAAAGTGACACCTCCTACAACCACCTCCTCTTCCTCCACTCCCAGACACCCTCCAGCTACCCATCCCAGTTTTCGTCAGAAACTGTCCCTCTGCAAAGTTGACCTTTTTGCCCCACCCCTCCAATTCATCAGTCCCGTCATAGCGCCTCAGCCAAAAAGCCTCCAGTACCAGTGGTGCGTGTTACAGGTGTGTGGAGTGCACCGGCCACCAGGGCAGGCAGTGTGACACGGAGCCAAGGCGCACTGCCAGTCCACCCCCTGTAAAGGCTCTGAAGTTGGAAAGTGCCCGACGGGACCGGGTGAAGACTCCTGGAGGAAAAACTACTCTCAAGGGTCCCAGGGGGATTGCAGAGTCAGCTGTGACTCCTCCAAAAGGTCGGAAAGGGCCAGAAGAACTCTGCACAGCCTGGTGTGAGCATCACGGCAGAGAAGGGTGGCATCCTTCCCGGCGGCCGGGACACCACCGCCAGCACCGTCGTCACTGGTCAGGAGACCACCGCCATAGGCATTGTCCAGGAGGGCCCAAGTATCGTCACTAGTCAGGAGACCACCGCCAGAGTCATTACCCAGGAGGGCACAAGTATCGTTACTGGTCAGGAGACCACCGCCAGAGTCATTGCCCAGGAGGGCACAAGTATTGTCACTGGTCAGGAGACCACCGCCAGAGTCATTGGCCAGGAGGGCCCCGGCAGCCACAGCCCCGCTGGGCAATGAGGGTCGTCATGCCACACACCAATGCCCAGTCCAGAGACCGCCATGGCGACGCACCGCTGAACAGGGCATGCACCACTGAACAGGGCAAGCACCTCTGAACAGTCCAGAGACCGCCATGGCAAAGCACCGCTGAACAGTCCAGAGACCGCCATGGCGAAGCACCGCTGAACAGGGCATGCACCGCCGAACAGGGCAAACACCGCTGAACAGTCCAGAGACCGCCATGGCGAAGCACCGCTGAACAGGGCATGCACCGCTGAACAGGGCATGCACCGTTGAAGAAGGAAAAGACCGCCACATCAAGCATTGTTATCCCATGTGCAGCTGGGACAGTGACGGGACAGGAACTGTCACGGGGAGACTAATCCAGTCTGGGCACCATTCCCCCTCCAGAACCAGTGGAGACTGTCATCCACTACCTCTGTCCTTCACAGGATGAAGCACTCTGGGCACCAGTCCCCCGCCAGAACCAGTGGAGACTGTCATCCACTACCTCTGTCCTTCACAGGATGAAGCACTCTGGGCACCAGTCCCCCTCCAGAACCAGTGGAGGCTGTTATCTACTTGTGAGACTGTGGCTTTGCACTCCCCAGGATTGAACAGTGGGCAAACCACCCACTGTAGAGACTTGTGAGACTGTGGCTTTGCACTCCCCAGGATTGAACAGTGGGCAAACCACCCACTGTAGAGACTTGTGAGACTGTGGCTTTGCACTCCCCAGGATGGTACAGTGGGCAACCCACCCACTGTAGAGACTTGTGAGACTGTGGCTTTGCACTCCCCAGGATACATCAATGGGCATTGAGCCCCGTCGTGGATGTGGCGTGGTGCTGTAATCCGGCTGAGGTGCCCCCACCTTCCCTTCCCCCTGAGGTACCTGTTGTTTGTCTCTCTGATGCTCCGGCAGTGTTCTCTCCGTTTGTGGACAGGTATCTTGTGTGGGCCTCGACCATGCATTTTTGGCCTAGTGGTGCACGGACATTGAGATGTGCATATCTGCACTACTTCTCGTAATGTATATACCTTTGTATGAGTTTATATATATCTGTATATATTTGACACATGTATATTGATACATTACAATGTTTGAACTGATTTCGTTTTGTCCTTGCATTCTTCCGGGGGGGTTGTTGGTTGTTACTCTGCTGTTTGTAAATGCATTGGTGTGTGTGTTGTAATATGCGAGGGTGGGGGTGTTTCGTGTGTGTCCCCCTGACTTTTGCCTCCCCCCTCCTCTATGTCGTAGGTGCAGTACTCACTGTTGTCTTCGCCGCCGCCGCCGGCGCTGGTCTTCGTAGAGGAGTAGGAAGAGAAGGGCAGGTAGGATTTGTAATTCCGGCTCCATGATGTCCTCCTTCCTCGTGGGATGTGTTAAGGTGAGCGTTTTCCCATTGCAGAAACTGTTTCCGCCGTGTTTTTATCCACGGTGAATCCGCCCCGGAAAAGGTGGCGGATTGGCGGGTTGTGATACTATGGGCGCAATTGTGATACATTGTTTTCCGCCTGTCTGTTGCCGGTGACCGCTGCGCTGCTTGTCTGTACCGCCGTGGCGGGCGGAGTGTTAAAGTGGCTGTCTTTGTTGGCGGTTTCCGCCACGGTCATGATTCCCTTTTTTTGTCCGCCGGCCTGTTTGCGGTATTACCGTACCTTTAACACCGTCCGCCAGGGTTGTAATGACCACCTATGTGTTTTGGGCACCTCTTTGACCTCTGCACCTGACCGGCCCTGAGCTGCTGGTGTGGTAACTTTGGGGTTGCCTTGAACCCCCAACGGTGGGCTACCTATGTCCCAACTTTGAGACTTGTAAGTGTTTTACTTACATTCAAAACTAACCTTTACATACCTCCCTCAGGAACTGTTGATTTTTGCACTGTGTCCACTTTGAAAATAGCTTATTGCCATTTTTACAAAGACTGTATGTGATATTGCTTTTATTCAAAGTTCCTAAAGTATCTAAGTGAAGTACCTTACATTTAAAGTATTACTTGTAAATCTTGAACCTGTGGTTCTTAAAATAAACTAAGAAAATATATTTTTCAATATAAAAACCTATTGGCCTGGAGTAAGTCTTTGAGTGTGTGTTCCTCATTTATTGCCTGTGTGTGTACAACAAATGCTTAACACTACCCTCTGATAAGCCTACTGCTCGACTGCACTACCACAAAATAGAGCATTAGAATTATCTACTTTTGCCACTATCTTACCCTTGGACTCTGTGCACACTATTTCTTACTTTGAAATAGTATATACAGAGCCAACTTCGTACATCAACCAAGATCATTTGTTTTTATTAAAATTCTTTATTTCTCCCTTTCTATCAGATGGCTTCACTGTGAGTGACAGCATTCTGCTCTTTAACAAGGATTATGTTGGCAGACAAAATAGTTTTGTTCAGTGCCAGGGACTTCTATGGCAATATGTGCTTTTTGAGACCCAAAAATATTTTTGCTTTTTGCAAATGTTTGTTAAAATTGTGAGAACCCGGCAGCTCCCACAACAATGAAGTTTTACAAAAACCATGTCAAAACAAGACACTGATTGACAAAACCAAAAGGCTGATCACCAATGTCAGACCTATTGGCTTTCACAATGTTTGTTTATTTTCACGTTTCACGTAATCTTGTTGAAACTGGTTATGCTAATTTTCCATTATGAATATTTGTTGGAAATAATAGCACATATCAGCATATTTTACTAAATGATGCTTCAAAATGCTTTAGTTTAGGAAAATGTTTTTTCTAGTTGCATTGTTTTTGTGAACTTTTTATTTTGAAAGCAAAGAATCATCAATCTTGAAAATGTTTGCATTTAATCAAAGAGTATTCTGGGAGCATTATACATAGTCTCATATTGTTAAACTTTGCAAACGTTTACACATTTTCACATTGGACCCACTGTCAGTAGTGCACTCCGAGCTTACAACATTTTCTTAGAGTGCACACCTCATAATAAAGGCTTTGCATAAATGAACCATCAATACAAGTTCGATTAGCATTAACAAATGGATACAAATATTACCTTAACTGCAGACAATGCCCTTCCCAGATCCATAATGTGGTACTATTTGTCTCCTGAAGTAAAAATGCTAAAAGTAATACAAGGGGCTGACACCCTAGGTCCTTTGGGGACCCGACTGGGGCAAAAAAAACAAAAAATAAAAATACGCAAAAATTGCAGCGAACCCACAGGATCGGAAAAAAATAGGGGTTGGGCTGCATTCTTTAACCACTTGACTGCCAGGCCTTTTCCCCCTCAAGTGCCAGGCCTTTTTTAGGCTATTTGAGGCAGTTAACGCTTAGGCCCTCATAACTTTTTTGTCCACATAAGCTACCCATGCCAAATATGCATCCTTTTTTCCAACATCCCTAGGGATTCTAGCGGTACCCAGAGTTTGTGGGTTCCCCCGGAGGAGACCAAGAAATTAGCCAAAATACAGCAAAAATGTTGTTTAAAAAAATCACATGGGAAAAAAGGGCTGCAGAAGAAGGCTTGTGTTTTTTTCGCCCTGAAAATGGTATCAACAAAGGGGCTGGGGTGCTAAAATCAACATTTTCCCAGCTTTCAGGAATAGGAAGACTTGAATCAGAAAACCACATTTTTCAACATAATTGTTTCATTTTACTGGAACAAACCCCATTTTTTATATTTTTTGTGCTTTCAGCCTCCTTCCAGTTAGTGACAGAAATGGATCCAGTGCTAGATCCCGGACAGATTGTATTGTATTGTATTGTAATCGTATTTATATAGCGCTTACTACCCCTGACGAGGCGTTGAAGCGCTTTTCGATGAGAAGCACGCTACTCCGGAACCCAACAAGAATTAGTGATGGATTAGTATCGTTAAATAATGAGTACAGTTTTAGTATTATTATGAGTTAATTTGAGCTGCGGATATGAGAGTTTGTTAGTTAGATTGACTGGAGTAATGGAGGGGTGGAGGAGGAAAGAAATCCAGAAGTGTTAATTGGGAGTATAGCCTTCATTTACTCAACCCAAAGGCTTGGGATGAGTAAAGAGGGGCGGAGGGGGAAGAGTATGTGGAAGGGTTAGGGAGAGCATAGTAGCAGGGTGAGATGAATGCAGGAGAATTTAGTAGGGTTTTGTGGGAGGTCACAGAGGTAGAGTGAGGTTTGGTGAGTTAGATGTGGAGGTGGAGGGAAGAACTTAGGCAGAGATATTTAGGAGATGAAAGTGGTAGAAGGGATTTGGGATGAGTCAGAGTGAGAATGGAGGATAGTTTGATAGAGACATGACATAAGAGTGATGAGTAGATAAGTGTGATAAGATGAGAGCAGGAATTCATAGATATCTAGTATAACAACCCAAAACCAGGAGCCATGCAATGATCCACGAACATGCCAAGCACAGAAACAACATATACACATACATACATATATATATATACACACACACACACACATGAATACACACACATATGCACATACAATACATAATTAGAATCTTGGGTAAAAAATACTTAGTCAGACACGTTTAAAGAGTGTGTGTGTATTTTATTGTTATGACATTGTAGCAATACATCTTTTCCAAAGAAACTATAAATAAATAGAAATATACATATAATCTGAAAAAAAAATACACATTTCTGAAAAGTAGACAGAATTCTGAATACATCAAGGCGTCATTTGTGTATATTGTACAAGCTTTTCCTACAGAAAATAACAGCTGAAATAAAAGAATATTGAAATTGAGGTGAAAAACAGCCATTTCTCTCCATGTTTTACTCTGTAACTTTTTCCTGCGATGTCAGATTTTCAAGAGCAATATACTGTTATGTCTGCTGGACTCTTCTAGTTGCGGGGATATTTAGGGCTTGTAGGTTCATCAAGACCCCTTGGTACCCAGAGCCAATAAAGGAACTGCACCTTGCAATGGGTTTTCATTGAATACCGGGCATACAGCAATTCATTTGCTGAAATATAAAGAGTGAAAAATCGGTATCAAGGAAACCTTTGTATTTCCAAAATGGCCACAAGATAGGGTGTTGATGAGCAGTGGTTATTTGCACATCCCTGAATTCCGGGGTCCCAATACCAGCATGTGAATTACAGGGCATTTCTCAAATAGACGTCTTTTTTACACACTGTCTTACATTTGGAAGGAAAAAATGTAAAAATGAAAAGAGGCAATAACACTTCTATTCTGTGTTCCCCAAGTCTCCCGATAAAAATGGTACCCCACTTGCGTGGGTAGGCCTAATGCCCGCAGCAGGAAACGCAACATGGACACCACATTTTTGAAAAGTGCCTAGCTCTGGATTTTGACCTCTAGCTGAGTCGGCACCTAAGGAAACCTAGCAAACCTGTGCATTTCTGAAAACTAGACACCTAGGGGAATCCAGGATGGAGTGACTTGTGGGACTCCTACCAGGTTCTGTTACCCAGAATCCTTTGCAAACCTCAACATTTGGCAAAAATAACACTCTTTTCTCACATTTCGGTGATAGAAAGTTCTGGAATCTGAGAGGAGCCACAAATTTCCTCCTACCCAGTGTTCCCCCAGGACTCCTCATAAAAATGATACCTCACTTGTGTGGGTAGGACGGCGCTGGCAGGGAAACCTGTGTTTGTTCCTGCTTGGCTGGAATATTTTTAAATCTCCCGCCAAGCGGGAGCAAACACAATATTCAATTCAATATTATTTATTTGTGTTTTGGAACTCCGAAGGAGGTCCACATAAGAAGTACAAATTGCATCCATGAAAAATATTTACACAATCACAGTAAAATAAACATTCTAAAAAGTGACAGCATTTAAAGTGCAAGTAGGACATTTAGGCCCTCATTACGACCTTGGTGGTCAGTGATAAAGTGGCAGTAATACCGCCAACAGGCCGGCGGTGTAGGGAAATGCCTCCCTTAGCATGGTTACCCCCTAATATTTTGCCTTTTGTTGATGCTAGTTATGATTGAAATTTTGCTGGGATCATGCTAACCAGGCCCCAGCACCAGTGTTCCTTCCCTAAACAGCAAGCAGCTCTCTATCACAGCTTCTAGATGTCAGATAGGGCAGGGTACTGTGGTTTACTTGGGACACCTTGTAGGTGGAGGCCAAGTTCAGCCACTCCAACCCAAGATCCAGACTATTCTGGACTGGGAAGCTCCAAAAACCCAGACTCAAGTCAGGGCATTCCTTGGCTTGACTGGGTACTACAGGAGGTTTGTGAAGGGATATAGATCCATAGTGACACCCCTCACAGAACTTGCATCCAAGAAAATGCCCGGAAAAGTTAACTAGGTATGATTGAAAGTGTGCTGGTATCCCGCTGCCCAGGCCCCAGCACAAGTGTTCTTTCCATTGACTGTACCTTTGTTCCCACAATTGGCTCAGCCCTGGCACACAGATAAGTCCCTTGTAACTGGTACCCCTGGTACCAAGGGACCTGTGGCCAGGGAAGGTCTCTAAGGGCTGCAGCATGTATTATGCCACGCTGGGGACCCCTCACTCAGCACTCAGCACACGCACACTGCCTCACAGCTTGTGTGTGCTGGTGGGTAGAAAATGACTATGTCGACATGGCAGTCCCCTCAGAGTGCCATGCCCTCAAACCACTGCCTGTTGCATAGGTAAGTCACCCTTCTAGCAGGCCTTACAGCAGTAAGGCAGGGTGCACTATACCACAGGTGAGGGCATAGTTGCATGAGCACTATGCCCCTACAGTGTCTAAGCCAAGTCTTAGACATTGTAAGTGCAAAGTAGCCATAAAGAGTATATGGTCTGGGAGTTTGTCAAACACGAACTCCACAGTTCCATAATGGCTACACTGAAATCTGGGAAGTTTGGTATCAAACTTCTCAGCACAATAAATCCACACTGATGCCAATGTGATTTATTGAAAAATGCACACAGAGGGCATCTTAGAGATGCCCCCTGTATACCACTCCAAACACCAGTGTTAGGCTGACCAGTTCGTGGCAACCTGCCACAACCAGACGGGTTTCTGGCCACATGGGGTGAGTGCCTTTGTCACTCTGTGGCCAGGAACAAAGCCTGCACTGGGTGGAGGTGCTTCTCACCTCCCCCTGCAGGAACTGTAACACCTGGCGGTGAGCCTCAAAGGCTCATGCCTGTTCTTACAGTGCCCCATGCATCCCAGCTAGTGGAGATGCCCGCCCCTCCGGACACAGCCCCCACTTTTGGCAGCAAGTCCGTAGGAGATAATAAGAAAAACAAGGAGCAACCCACCAGTCAGGACAGTCCCTAAGGTGTCCTGAGCTGAGGTGACAATCTGCCTTAAGAAATCCTCCATCTTGGTTTTATAGGAGTCCCCCAATAGGAATAGGGATGTGCCCCCCTCCCCTCAGGGAGGAGGCACAAAGAGGGTATAGCCACCCTCCAGAACAGTAGCCATTGGCTACTGCCCCCCAGACCTAAACACACCCCTAAATTCTGTATTTCGGGGTAATCTTGAACCCAGGAAATCAGATTCCTGCATCCTGAAGAAAGAAGGATTGCTGACCTGTAAGCACCGCAGAGACGACGGTTACAACAATTGACTTGGCCCTAGCCCTACCCGCCTTTCTCCAGACTCAAAGAACCTGCACAGCGACGCATCCAGTGGGACCAGTGACCTCTGAGGACTGACCTGTACCTAAAGGACCAAGAACCTCCAGAGGACAGCAGCTCTGTCCAGAAACAACAACAAAGCGAGCAACTTTAAAGAGACTCCAACTTCCAGCCAGAAGCGTGAGTCTTCACACTCTGCACCCGAAGCTCCCGACTCGAGTTCATGACAACCAACACTGCAGAGAGGACTCCCATGCGACTCCAACAATGTGGACATCCTGAGCCGACCTCCCTACACCCCCACAGCGACGCCTGCAGAGAGGATCCAGAGGCTCCACCTGACCGCGACTGCCTGGTAACAAAGGAACCCTTCGCCTGGACCAAGCACTGCACCCACAGCCCCCAGGACTGAGAGGAACCACCTACCAGTGCAGGAGTGACCAGCAGGTGGCCCTCATCCTAGCCCAGTTGGTGGCTGGCCTGAGAAGCCCCCCTGTGCCCTGCCTGCATCAGCAGAGTGACCCCCGGGTCGCTCCATTGTTTTTTATGGCAAATCCGACACCTACTTTGTACACTGCACCTGACCTTCCCTGTGCCGCTGATGGTGTGTTTTGTGTGTGTGTGTGTGTCCCAGTGCTCTACAAAACCCCCCTGGTCTGCTCCCTGAGGATGCAGGTACTTTTCTGCTAGCAGACTGGAACCGGAGCACCACTGTTCTCCATAGGCACCTATGTTATTTGGGCCCTCCTTTGACCTCTGCACCTGACCGGCCCTGTGTTGCTGGTGCTGTGGTTTTGGGGTTGCCTTGAACCTCCAACGGTAGGCTGCCTATGACCAAGATACTGAACTTGTAAGTGATTTACTTACCTGAGAAACTAACAAATACTTACCTCCCCCAGGAACTGTTGATTTTTGCAGTGTCCACTTTTAAAATAGCTTATTGCCATTTTAACCAAAACTGTGTGTACTGATGCTTAAATCAAAGTTGTATACTTACCTGTGTGAAGTACCTTACAATTTATGTACTTACCTAAAATTTGAATCTCGTGGTTCTAAAATAAATTAAGAAAGTATATTTTTCTATATAAAAACCTATTGGCCTGGAGTTAAGTCTTTGAGGGTGTGTTCTCATTTATGGATCAAATCTGTTTATTGGCATTTTCAATTATAAAACATCACATATGCAACGCATCAGAATAATACAATTGCGATGAAATAGAGCATGCTCCATGCGCAGTGATAGAAAACCTAAATACAACTTCAACTTTGTTTCCCCGCGGCTGGCATACCATACAACAATCAAGCAGTCCCAGGCCTCGTTCCAATGCAATCTTGGCGCTATGTATGCATCTCTACTGCACATTCGCTCCCATTTGCTCAATTCAAATCCAGAACCCTCAAATAGGCCGGACATGTCAATTCTGTGAACTCCACAGACAGTATTTGTAAGAATGGTTGCCAAAGTTCCTTAAAGTCCCCACTACGCTGCTGTGAAGTCAAAGTGAGCTTTTCCATACCGAGGATAAACCAAAGCTTATGGAGCCATGATGTTACTGTCGGGACCTGGTCAGTCCCCCACACAGTAACAGCTGTAGTGCCGCATTTAAAGCCAAGGCCATCTGCCGTCCTTTCAATGATCTCAGGAGGAAAGTGAGAGGGTTGGGCAGGCCGAGCAAAGTGTATGCAGGAAATCTGGGGATCTGAGTATCAAACGCTGTGTCAATAATGTCTATTATATTCTCCCAGTACCAATGAAGCTTAGGGCAGTGCCATAGAAGATGGACAAGCGACCCCCCCACCCCCACACCCCCTCCAACAAAGGCTGGACTTAGCGGGATCCCAAGCGTGAATCCTTGCTGGGGTGTAGTACCAATAGGAGGCCACTTTATAAGCTGTCTCTGTACCTGCTGCATTGTAAGCTGTGTGGTGTGCCCTGTAAAAGATGCTCTCCCACTCCTCATCAGAGAGCTCCCTCTCCAGTTCCCTCTCCCACCTCAGCTGGCCCTTAGACTTAGGCGAACAGGCCTCCCCCCGCAGGAGAGCGTAAAGCTCTGAGATCACCCGCTTATCGTCCTTTTTCATTAGAATCCATTTTTCAAATGGTGTTAACGGCCTATCTATTAATGTTCTGTTGGCTGGTAGCAGGGCCCAGTGTCATATTTGATAATACATCATCCTGTCAGCCTCGGTTAAGCCATATGTCTCCCTCAGCTGGTCAAAGGGGATCACCCCCTGCTCATCAAAAAGATATCCTACCCTTTCACAGCCCCCTTCATTCCACCGACGCAGTGCCTCCGATTGAAGGCCCGGACCACAATCAGGGTTCGCACCCAGGGGAGTCATTGGGGACGGGAAAGTCGTGAAGCCCATTCTGCTGGCCACCCGGTCCCACACCCTCATCGACACTTCCGTGACCGGGGATACGTACAACCCCCGCGCTCTGTGACGGCGCCTAAGCCAGGGCTCCTTCCATATATGAGAGCCAACCACCGCCTGATCCATGAAGCACCGATGTTTCTCGGAAGACGGACGACTCCATTCCAAGAGGAAACGCAATTGTGCTGCCTGAAAGTATCGTAGAAGGCAGGGGACCGCCAGTTCACCCTCCTGCTTAGGGCAATACAACACCCGTCGTGGTAGCCGCGTCGCTTTTCCCTCCCATATAAATCTTAGAACTGCTGTTTGAAGGGTTGCTATCATTCGTGGCGGGGGTTCTACCGGAAGTGCCTGAAACAAGTACAGTACGCGTGGTAGGATGGTCATCTTCACTGCTGCCACCCTACCCAACCAAGACAGTTTAAGTCTCCCCCAGGTCTCTAAGTCTCGCTGCACCTCCTGGATTAATTTCGTGTAATTCAACGTCGCCATACGAGCGACCGTGGACCTTAACTCAACCCCCAAGTATGGGAGCTTTGAGGAAGACCATATAAAGTGGAATCGGGCCTTCAAATCTCTTTCATGCTCGGCACTGATAAACCTGCTCATGGCCTGCGACTTTAGCATATTTATCCAGAATCCCGAGACCCGTCCAAATTCCTCTAGTACACCCATTAGTGCAGGCAGTGAGGTCGCAGGTTCCGCGAAAGTAAGAATCACGTCATCCGCATATAATGATATGATATGCTTATCTCAGCCAAACTTCACACCCGTAATCCGAGGGTTATCCCGGAGCTGCTGCACCATGGGCTCCATATAAAGCGCGAACAAGAGGGCGAAAGCGGGCACCCCTGCCGGGTCCCTCTTTGAATTGAGAATGGCAACAAGAGCGTCCCATTATCTCGGACCGCCGCCCGAGGAGCCTGATAGATACAGCGGATCCATGCCATAAAACCCAGGCCCAGCCCAAAGCGCTCTAACACCCTGAACAGGTATGGCCAATGAACCCTATCGAACGCCTTTTCGGCATAGATAGAAAGGAAGAGCGCCTCCCTGCGCGAGCGATCAGTTTTATCCAATAGATGAAGCAGTCGCTTGGTATTATCACTACACTGCCTATGTGGTATAAATCCCGCTTGGTCGGGATCCACAAGACCCGGCATATAATAGTTGAGACGGTGTGCCAGTATGCCAGTGAACAGTTTGGCATCAATATTCAAGAGGGAGATCGGCCTGTATGAGGCGCATTCCTCGGGGTCCTTCCCCTGCTTCGGAATAACCACGATAGTGGCATCTAACATGCTAGACGTGAGAGCCCCCGTATGTCGAAAGGAATTAAAGAGTCACACTAAAACAGGTACGAGTTCCATACAGAAGGTCTTATAAAAAAGCGGAGAGAAACCATTGGGGCCAGGTGACTTCCAGGTCTGCAAGCGCGCAATTGCTGATATAACCTCTTCCGCCCTTATAGGTTGATCTAACGAAGTCCCCTCCCTCTCGGTCAAGGGAGTAATTGATATACCCTCTAGGAAGGCCTCTGGAGTTGAATTACCGGGCTCCTCAGCCCCATATAGTCCCCCATAGAATTCCGCAAAGGCCTCCGCAATTTGGTCGATCGTACGCGCTTCCGCTCCCGAGGGAGAGCGAACCATTTTTATCATTGACGCCGCGCACTCGCAACCTATGTGCCTGTAGCTTCCCACATTTATTACTTCCCGTTTAGTACTTATGCTTAAGGCGAACTACCGCGTACTCTGCCCTGTCCCAGTCCAACCTCCTCAACTGCTTCCTTACTTTCTCAAGCTCTCGCCATACTCTCGGTGCGCCGGTGTGCTTTTTTGAACGCTCCAACACCCTCACTCGCTGTTCAAAATCCTCTCTGAGTAGTCTCCTTGCTTTATTATCCCTAGCGGACAGTGACATCACCTCACCCCACAATACAGCCTTCAGTGCCTCCCACAGCGTCGCCATGCCAGTAGTCCCGTCATCATTAAAGCTAAGATAGTCTATTATTGCCCTACGAATCGCCTCTACTGTTGCAACATTCTGAAGCATTGAGTCCCTAAATCGCCACCCGATGCGCCCACGCGCTCCATATTCATATGAACCTCGACTGTAACCGGGGCGTGATCTGACAGGGCTCGAGGCTCAATCACTGACTCACTGACCCGGGGAAGAAACTCCTGCGAGGCCAAGAAAAGGTCCAGCCTAGCATATGTCTTAGTCGCTGCTGAGTAAAAGGAATAGTCTCTTAACGTCGGGTGCGCCCTCCTCCACACATCCTCCAGGCCACACTCACCCAGCCACTGACGACCAGCCACCGTCATTGACCCTGTCTGCCCGTACCGGTGACCTGAACGGTCCAGATCACCATCCATCACCAGGTTAAAATCGCCCCCCACCAGGATGGCACCATCAGGGGATTGCAGCAGCGGGGTCAAAGCCTGTTTTAGGAAGATTTCCTGCTGGGAATTAGGCACATATAGGGAAGCAATAGTGAAGGAAAAAAAAACCAGTCTCATTCTCATAGCTAGAAGCCTCCCTTGCACCTCATGCAGTTTTGGTACCACTTCCCAAGGGAATGAGCGCGCTAATAGTATCGCCACCCCTGCATGCTTTGATGGTGCCGAAGACCAGAACTGCCTGGGGAACCACTTAGAGCGCATACGATAAATATATTTTGGGACAAGGTGTGTTTCCTGCAGCAGGCATATATGACTCCCCGATCTCTCTAAGGCGGACAGGATGGCTAGCCTCTTGGTAGGGTTATTGAGCCCACGGACATTCAAGCTTGTACATTTAATAATCATATCCTAAAATGAGGGCAGCATGCAAGAAGGAAGGGAGCTCGCAGGAAGGACACCCCGTGCCAAAATCTACACCACCTGTAGCACCAGGGCCTGAAAATATCTCCACAAAAAATCCAGCATCGCAGGGAAACCCAACAACATTCAACCAATACGCACAACAGGTGCATACAACACAGAAGTCCTCGAACATCCATCTTCATGAGGAAAAGTCTCCACGGGGCAGTAGATCCATCCATGTTTGGTAAACCAGGTCCATCGCCCCCACAGCCCGACCCTCTTCAATGGCCAACATGCCGTTAACAGCAAGGCCAAACGCAGTTCGGGACATCCCCGCCACCCCTTCTCTAAGCTGAAGTTCCAGGGGCCACGCTGTTCAAAACAGATTCCCTCTCTGACCTCAGCTCCGAGGCCGTTGGGTGCTGCAACTTCCTTCTTTTCTCCTTTCGCCGCCAGCGCGGAGGACCCCCCACAGGCAAGGTCGCCTTCTCGCTCGCCTCCTGGCATATATCCTCCAGACCCAGGATCTGACTTGCTTCCAAAACGGATTTCACTTGCCGGAGCTGCTCCTTCCAGCGGAAGACCAGGCGGAACGGGTGGCCCCAAGAGTAAGACACATTGTGCACCCGCAAGTGTTCCGTGATCGGTCTAAATTCTCTCCGCCTCTGCAGGGTCCGCACAGAGAGGTCGTGGAATAGTTGGAGTTCATGCCCCCTAAAAAGTACCTGCTGAAGATTGCGAGCCCGCTGTAGGATCTTTTCTTTAAGGACAAAATTATGGAGACAGGCTAGAATGTCCGGAGGGCGGTCTCCAGGGCCACCAGCGCGGCCGACACAATGAACTCTATCAAGGACTATCTCTTGTGTCTCGTCCAGGCCAAGCAGAGAGCGAAACAGGCCCACCGCATAGTCCCCAATGTCCTCCTTTTCCGTCCCCACCGGAGCCCCGCTGATGCGAATATTTTGTCTCCTCGAGCGGTTTTCCAAATCCTCGACTGCTGTCTGGAGGAGATCCTGCTGCTCTCGGAGGCGGACTTCCTCCTGTTGCAGGCCCGCCACCTCTTCACCACGGGGAATCTCACCATCTTCCAGCTGCAAAACTTGCTCTCCCAAGGAGGTAACCTCTCCTCGCAGCTCATTCACCTCCTGAGATATGTCCCTAAGCAGCTCCTGAATGTCGCTCCGAAGCGAATCAAACAGGGAGGCCAAAAAGCCCTTCATGACCGGTGAACCCTCATCTAGATCCAACTCCATCCGACCCTCCAGGGGTCTCGTCGCCGGTGAGTCCTCAGCCATACCACCCGATGTCAGACGGGCCCCTGTCAGCATTTCTCTCACTGAGCGCTCTCGCTTGGATTTGGACGTCGCAATGGCTCACCGGCCCAGTCTCGGGTCGCCGGATCAGCCCCTCAAGTCTCTCCAAAAGCTTCATCTGAGACAGAGCACCAGGTGTCGCCGTGTCAGAGACTGCGCCTGGACCTAGCACATGGTAGCCACCTCTTGCGAAGCTTCGCTTTTATAGCCTCTGACTCCTTATGCACGAGCCCGCACTTACTTGAACTCCCTGTGGGTGAGTATAGCAAACTTGGGGCAAAGCGACGGCCTCCCCTGTCTTCGCCTGGGGCCTCAGTCCTCTCCTCCGTCCCACAGAGCCGCGCTAGGGTGGGGGGTGCCGACCTCCAGCCCCGATCAGATCCTGTGTGCGGTGGCGCCCTCTGTGCCCAAGGTGCTCGTAGGTCCTGGGGCCGAGGCCCCCACTGCGATCCCGCTGCTCGCGGGGCCCAAACCGAGCCCTCTAGGCCCTCGGCCCCTCCGGCGCCGGGTCCAGGAAGCCACCGGAGAAAGGCCCGCCTTGCGGCCCAGGCCGCCTCCAACGCCGCTCCGCGGCCCAATCACGTTTCAGGGCCGGCCGCTCCTCTCCCAACGGGAGCAGCGCAGCGTGCCTCAGAGCCCCCGCCGGGCGGCCAACAGCCCACTGGAGCGCCCGTCGCTTCGGGGTGCCTCAGGGCGTCCCCCCGCAAGGCCAGTCAGCAGTTTTCCGGGCCAGGGCAGCGGAGCTCGGACGGGCACGTCCTAGCGCGCCGCCATCTTGGCCACCCACTGTGTGTTCTCATTTATTGCCTGTGTGTGTACAACAAATGCTTCACAATACCCTCTGATAAGCCTACTACCACAAAATAGAGCATTAGTATTATATCATTTTGCCACTATCAACCTCTAATGGGAACCCTTGGACTCTATGCACACTATCTTTCACTTTGAGATAGTATATACAGAGCCAACTTCCTACAGGCGGTAATTACCGCCAAATTATGACCATGGCGGAAAGATCTCCGAAAGACAGCCAATGTACCACACCGACCGCCAGGGCGGAAACAAGAGCCACCACAGCGGTAGCCTCCTACAGCCAGGCAGAAGTCAAAGTTCTGCCCACCATATTAAGACCCTGCAAACCGCCACCTTTTCCGTGGTGGTACCAACGACATCAAAAGCCTGACGGAAACAGATCTCAGAAGTGAAAGGACTCACCATTGGAGACACAGGGAAGAACCACGCCGCCATGGAACCAGAACTGCATGTATTTCCAATGACATTCTACGTTCTGCTCCACCATGGACACCGACGCTGGTGAAGACGACGACGGTGAGTACAGCCGCCTAGCACACAAGGGAGGGAGTGAAGAAAATGAGAGTGACACACACACGCACCACACACACTCCATACACACAGCCCCCACACACAACCATATGCACAAGAAAACAAATGAATCCCCCTAATCGGCTGAATAATACAAGGGCAAAACAAATTTACTAAAGTGAGTGTAATAATATCAAACAGTATAAAAATAACTTAGCCAATGTTACAGATATCTACAAGTGTACAGAAAAAGGGATACTCCCCAGTCCTCAGTTCGCATGGGCCACATGGCCACAGGGCAAAGTCCAAGGCTCCACTTGTCACCTGCATCAATACGGAGAGTATACTGCAGGGGCATCAGTTGGCAAATAGGCAGGCACCTCAGGAGGAAGAGGGGGGGCACCTCAGCCGGGAGTGGAAAGAAGACCACTAGTTCTGGAGGGGAAGACCAGGCGGAACGGGTGGCCCCAAGAGTAAGACACATTGTGCGCCCGCAAGTGTTCCGTGATCGGTCTAAATTCTCTCTGCCTCTGCAGGGTCCGCACAGAGAGGTTGTGGAATAGTTGGAGTTCATGCCCCCCAAAAAGTACCTGCTGAAGATTGCGAGCCCGCTGTAGGATCTTTTCTTTAAGGACAAAATTATGGAGACAGGCTAGAATGTCCGGAGGGCGGTCTCCAGGGCCACCAGCGCGGCCGACACGATGAACTCTATCAAGGACTATCTCTTGTGTCTCGTCCAGGCCAAGCAGAGAGAGAAACAGGCCCACCGCATAGTCCCCAATGTCCTCCTTTTCCGCCCCCACCGGAGCCCCTCTGATGCGAATATTATGTCTCCTCGAGCGGTTTTCCAAATCCTCGACCGCTGTCTGGAGGAGATCCTGCTGCTCTCGGAGGCGGATTACCTCCTGTTGAAGGCCCGCCACCTCTTCACCACGGGGAATCTCACCATCTTCCAGCTGCAAAACTTGCTCTCCCAAGGAGGTAACCTCTCCTCGCAGCTCCTTCACCTCCTGAGATATGTCCCTAAGCAGCTCCTGAATGTCGCTCCGAAGCAAATCAAACAGGGAGGCCAAAAAGCCCTTCATGACCGGTGAACCCTCATCTGGATCCATCTCCATCCGACCCTCCAGGGGTCTCGTCGCCGGTGAGTCCTCAGCCATACCACCCGATGTCAGACGGGCCCCTGTCAGCATTTCTCTCACTGAGCGCTCTCGCTTGGATTTGGACGTCGCCATGGCTCACCGGCCCAGTCTCGGGTCGCCGGATCAGCCCCTCAAGTCTCTCCAAAAGCTTCATCTGAGACAGAGCACCAGGTGTCGCTGTGTCAGAGACTGCGCCTGGACCTAGCACATGGTAGCCACCTCTTGCGAAGCTTCGCTTTTATAGCCTCTGACTCCTTATGCACGGGCCCGCACTTACTTGAACTCCCTGTGGGTGAGTATAGCAAACTTGGGGCAAAGCGACGGCCTCCCCTGTCTTCGCCTGGGGCCTCAGTCCTCTCCTCCGTCCCACAGAGGCGTGCTAGGGAGGGGGTGCCGACCTCCAGCCCGATCAGATCCTGTGTGCGATGGCGCCCTCCGCGCCCAAGGTGCTCGTAGGTCCTGGGGCCGAGGCCCCCACTGCGATCCCGCTGCTCGCGGGGCCCAAACCGAGCCCTCTAGGCCCTCGGCCCCTCCGGCGCCGGGTCCAGGAAGCCACCGGAGAAAGGCCCGCCTTGCGGCCCAGGCCGCCTCACACGCCGCTCCGCGGACCGATCACGTTTCGGGGCCGGCCGCTCCTCTCCCAACGGGAGCAGCGCAGCGTGCCTCAGAGCCCCCGCTGGGCGGCCAACAGCCCACTGGAGCGCCCGTCGCTTCAGGGGGGCCTCAGGGCGTCCCCCCGCAAGGCCAGTCAGCAGTTTTCCAGGCCAGGGCAGCGGAGCTCGGACGGGCACGTCCTAGCGCGCCGCCATCTTGGCCTCCCACTGTGTGTTCTCATTTATTGCCTGTGTGTGTACAACAAATGCTTCACAATACTCTCTGATAAGCCTACTACCACAAAATAGAGCATTAGTATTATATAATTTTGCCACTATCAACCTCTAATGGGAACCCTTGGACTCTATGCACACTATCTTTCACTTTGAGATAGTATATACAGAGCCAACTTCCTACAGGCGGTAATTACCGCCAAATTATGACCATGGCGGAAAGATCTCCGAAAGACAGTCAATGTACCACACCGACCGCCAGGGCGGAAACAACAGCCACCACAGCGGTAGCCGCCTACAGCCAGGCAGAAGTCAAAGTTCTGCCCACCATATTAAGACCCTGCAAACCGCCACCTTTTCTGTGGTGGTACCAACGACATCAAAAGCCTGACGGAAACAGATCTCAGAAGTGAAAGGACTCACCATTGGAGACACAGGGAAGAACCACGCCGCCATGGAACCAGAACTGCATGTATTTCCAATGACATTCTACGTTCTGCTCCACCATGGACACCGACGCTGGTGAAGACGACGACGGTGAGTACAGCCGCCTAGCACACAAGGGAGGGAGTGAAGAAAATGAGAGTGACACACACACGCACCACACACACTCCATACACACAGCCCCTACACACAACCATATGCACAAGAAAACAAATGAATCCCCCTAAATCGGCTGAATAATACAAGGGCAAAACAAATTTACTAAAGTGAGTGTAATAATATCAACACAGTATAAAAATAAATTAGCCAATGTTACAGATATCTACAAGTGTACAGAAAAAGGGATACTCCCCAGGCCTCAGTTCGCATGGGCCACATGGCCACAGGGCAAAGTCCAAGGCTCCACTTGTCACCTGCATCAATACGGAGAGTATACTGCAGGGGCATCAGTTGGCAAATAGGCAGGCACCTCAGGGGGAAGAGGGGGGGCACCTCAGCCGGGAGTGGAAAGAAGACCACTAGTTCTGGAGGGGGCAACATGCCCTGTGCTTGGTCCTGGGGAGTGATGGGCCACAGTCTCTCGAGTGGGTGTCTTGCCCACTGGTTCTGGAGGGGGCAACATGCCCTGTGTTTGGTCCTGGGGAGTGCAAGGACACAGTCTCTCAGGTGGGTGACTTGCCCACTGGTTCTGGAGGGGGAAACATGCCCTGTGCTTGGTCCTGGGGAGTGCAAGGCCAGAGTCTCTCAGGTGGATGACTTGCCCACTGGTTCTGGGGGGGGCAACATACCCTGTGCTTGGTCCAGGGGAGTGCAGAGCCACAGTTTCTCAAGTGGGTGTCTTCCCCACTGGTTTTGCACAACAGCCCATGGAGGCAGAATCACATTGCGTCCGCCGGCGGTGATGGCTGCACTGTGGTGGTGCTGGTGGTGGTGGGAGGCTCCTGCACATCCCCTGCACCCTAGGATGGATGCACTGTGGTGGTGCTGGTGGTGGTGGTGGTGGTGGGAGGCTCCTGCACATCCCCTGCACCCTCTGATGGATGCACTGTGGTGGTGGTGGTGGTGGGAGGCTCCTGCACATCCCCTGCACCCTCGGATGGATGCACAACCCATGATTGGTGATAGGGACTCCGTGACAGCTGCTGGTGCAGGCTCCTTGCCCTCCCGTATATGTGGTCTGGAATCCTGTCCACCACGAGTAGGTGCGGATGGAACTGGGCCTATGGACTGTGCACTGAGGTGCTTGGCTGGGTTTGTGATAGCCTGGCCTTACGTGCAGGACGGGGGACGGGTAGGGAAGAGGTCAGTGGTGGATAGGAAAAGTTTCTTAGGGACATTGGAGCGGAAGAGGGAGAAGGAATGGGAGAGGGGGATGAGGGAGTGGTTGTTGGAGGTGTCTGTCTGCTGATTTTGGGTGCAGGTGCATGGGCTGTATGCTGCTGTGAGGTGGATGGCTGTTGGGTGACTGAGTGCTTGCGTTTGTGTACTTTAGGATGGGGCAGAAACAGTGGGAGAGGACACAGGGGCGTGTGCATGGATGTTGTGGAGGTGTCTGCCAGTGAGGTGTGTGTTCTGCTTGGTGTGGTGATGCTGGTAGTGGATGCTGATGTAGTGCATGCAGATGTGAGTGTGGATGTGACTGAGAGGGAGGTCTTGGAGGGGGAGACAGTGGAAGCAGTGGATGTTGTGGTGTCTGCAACTGTATGGTGTTTGTGTGAGTGCTTGTGGGATGAAGTGTGGTGCTTGTGTTTGCCTGTGACACTCTTGGGTGTTGCCCTGTGTGCATGCTCGTCTGGCTTTCTGCTTGGGATGGGTTGGGGTAGAGGAGAATGGGACTGAGAAGTGGTAGTTGGAGGGGGGATGGTAGAAACAGGGACAATAGCTGCCATCAGAGAGGAGGCCAGAGCCTGGATCGATCTCTGTTGGGCCGCCAATCCAGTGTGAATGCGCTCTAGGAATGCATTAGATTGTTGCATCTGGGATGCCAGACCCTGGATGGCATTCACAATGGTTGACTGCCCTACAGAGATGGATCTCAGAAGGTCAATAGCCTCCTCAGTCAGGGCAGCAGGGCTCATTGGGGCAGGGCCTGAGGTGCCTGGGGCGAAGGAGAGGCCCACCCTCTTGGGTGAGCAGATACGGGCAACTCGATGAGGGGCTGCTGGGAGGGCGTTGCTGGTACGGGTGGCGGCTGTACCTGTAGCTGGGGTGGTCACAGAAGTGTCTGCCACCACTAGGGAGCTTCCCTCGGAGGAGGTATCTGTGTCTGAATTGTCCCCTCCAGTCTCTGCCGTGGTGCTCCCCTCACCCCCCGTCCCACTGGTGCCCTCAGTGTCAGTGGACTGTGCCTCTTGGGTCCTGTGGGATGCAGCTCCCTCCATCGCTGGGGCTTCTGCTCCTCCGCCAGATGATGCTAATGCACATAAGGACAGGAGGACAAAACAAGAAAAGGGGGAGAGAGACAAAGGATACACTGGGTCAATGACTGCAACAACAACACACAGCACCCTCACACACAGGGAACAGGCCTAGGCACTATACATTGCACTACCAGTGATTTTGCTAGCCACTAAGGCATGAGGAGGAGCACACACTGCCAACTGCAGCACACCTGGGACCCACGCAGCCCTGACCAGTAGTGGATGCTTACAAGCTAGGTAGGCAGAATTATCACTTCAGAACCCTAGCCTCCAGAGGACCTACACTGCTATGTCAGGTCTGGCCTAGGGGCACCCACTGACACACATCCACCACCCGGATACCACCCCACCAGGCGTAAGTTGTAATGATAGGCACTGTACCCACCCCCTTGTGGCTGCTGTGATGCCCTCAAGCACCCATCCAGCTCTGGATAGGCCATCGCCAGTATGCGGGCCATCAGGGGGGTCAGGGTTCAACGGGCACCCCTTCCTTGTTGGGAGGCCATCCCAAGCTGGGCCTCTGCCGTCTTCTGTGCCCAGAGTCTCAGGTCCTCCCACCGTTTGCGACAGAGGGTGCTCTGCCTGCCATAGACCCCCAGGGTCCGTACCTCCTTGGCGATGGCACGCCATATACCCTTCTTTTGATGGACGCTGACCTGCAGAGGCAACACACACAGGAAAACACCATTAAACAAACAGTCCAGCCTGTTACACATATGGCCCACCATACCTGTTTGCATCACCATTGGCACACACATAGCCCAGCACACAGTGTGTGCACCCCCCAGAAGACAGTCACCTACCCCCCCTTACACGAGGCCTTCACACACACAACTCCATGCATCCATGCCACATGCATAGTGCCCATAGTGTACTCACATGTTGGTCTGGAGGACCATAAAGCAGTTCGTACTGGGGCAGGACCCCATCCACCAGTATCTCCAACTCCTCCGAAGTGAAGGCTGGGGCACTTTCCCCAGTCACATGAGCCATGGTAGGTTCCAGACACAGGTCACAGCAGCACATGCAGTGTAGGTCCTCTCCTATGGAAGGTCAGGTAGCAAGTGAGGAATATGATAGAAAATGGCGGTCATGTCCGCGGCAGTGCATACCGTCACCGCCGGCATAGATCACCATTGGCTATCGTAACCCATAGGGCACAATATTAACCAATGAGTAGTTTCACAGCGGTTCCTGACCGCCTCCTGCCACGGCACACAACATCAGCGGAATTACCTCACTTCCACCTGTCCCTCCACACAGGACAGGTGGACGCCATTTCAGGGGGGGCAGCCCTATGGAATAATGCTGCATCACAGGAGAAATAGGCTCATACTGGACACATCACACTGACCTATTACAAGTTTACAGATTGCAAACTCCTGTTGAGGCTCCAATGTTCAGTTTCTGACAGCCTCCTCACTCTTGTGTCCCTTAGATACCTACTGCTGCGGATGAATAGGAGATGGAGACATACTCCCATGTACAGACCCCTGGTGGACTTGGCTACACTGAAGGATAAGCATATTAGCCTCACCTATAGACTTGACAGGGACACAATCACAGAGCTGTGTGCCCAATTGAAACCTGACCTGATATCTGCTATCCGTCAGCCCACTGGGATCCCCCCTCTTGTGCAAGTGCTATCTGTACTCCATTTCCTGGCAACTGGTTCTTTCCAAGTGACAGTGAGCTTGACAGCAGGAATGTCACAGCCAATGTTCTCAATAGTGCTGACAAGAGTGTTGTCTGCCCTGATAAAACACATGTGCAGCTACATTGATTTCCCCCAGGTTGAGGATTTGGCCACAGTGAAGGCCGAGTTTTATGCAATGGGACACATCCCCAACATAATTGGGGCAACTGATGGTACACATATTGCATTTGTCCCCCCTGGCAGAATGAACAGGTGTTCAGGAATCGTAAGAGTTTTCCCTCCATGAATGTTCAGATGGTGTGCTTGGCAGACCAGTACATCTCCCACGTCAATGTTAAGTATCCTGGGTCGGTGAATGATGCCTTTGTCCTGAGGAAGAGCAGCATCCCAAATGTGATGGCCCAACTACTGAGGCACAGGGTGTGTCTAATATGTGAGCCCTGGTTCCCACCCAGTATATGTTAGTGTATTGGTATGGTGTGGGCCATATATGACAGTGTGTGGCTAAATGTTGTCCCTCAATATTTGCAGGTGACTCTGGTTACCAAAACCTATCATGGCTGCTGACCCCTGTGAGGAATGCCAGGACAAGGGCAGAAGAACGTTATAATGAGGCACATGGGCGAACCAGAAGGATCATTGAAAGGACCTTTGGCCTCCTGAAGGCCAGGTTCCGGTGCCTCCATCTAACAGGTGGATCCCTGTGCTACTCACCCAAGAAGGTCTGCCAGATAGTAGTGACATGCTGCATGTTGCACAACCTGGCCTTCAGACGCCATGTCCCTTTTCTGCAGCAGGAGGAGACTGGAGATGCCCCGGTAGTAGCAGTAGACCCTGTGGACAGTGAGGATGAGGAGGCAGAGGATGAGGATAAGGACAACAGAACATCAGTTATACGACAGTACTTCCAATGACACACAGGTAGGACAGTGTAACTTTACATTTCAATGATTTTGGGTGTAATCTGTGTGGCAATGGCATGCTGATATTCCCCACTTCTATGCCCCTTACTGTTCCCTCTGACAATTCTTTTTTCAGATGTTGGTGATGTGACTAATACTCCTGGTGTGATCACTACAGCCAACTACAGGTCATTAATCTATGCTCATTGTATGTACAGTTAATTAGCAATCTTTGTACCTGTTTCAATGAATACATATTTGATATACATGACATACTCCAAATAGATTTCTTTCAAATGGTGCTTATTGAAGTGCCAATATATAGGGGGAAAGTGCAATGGGATGGGGTGATGATGGAGGAAAGTCCAGGGTATTGTTCCAGTCTTTTTGTAGCACAGGTGCATTGTCCAAGGGGACATGGAAAGGGGAACAATTTCAGTTCAAGGTGGAAAGGGTGACTGAGTGGGACACAAGGGTGACAATCAGGACAGTCTCATTTACTGGCGGGGGTCTTAGCAAGTGTCTCTGGCTTCTGTCTGGATTGCAGGGAACGCTTGTGGGGTGGTTCACCTTCTGCAGGGGGAGGGGTGCTTGTGGCCTGTGAGTCCTGTGGCAGGACCTCCTGGCCACTGGCGGCAGCGGAAGTGGAATGCTGTTTAGATGTCTAGCTAGTGGCAGGGGCCTGCTGGTGAGAGACTGCCTCCCTCATAATATTGGCCATGTCTGCCAGTACCCCTGCTATGGAGATCATGGTGTTGTTGATGGCCTGCAAGTCCTCCCTGATCCCCTGGTACTGTCCCTCCTGACGCCTCCTGTTCTCCTGCATGTTGTCCAGGATCTGGCCCATCGTGTCCTGGGAATGTTGATGGGCTCCTAGGATCTTGGAAAGTGCTTCCTGGAGAGTTGGTCCCCTGGTCCTGTCCTCCCCCGATGCATAGCAGTCCTCCCAGCTTCCCTGTTGTCTTGTGCCTCTGTCCTCTGAACCATGTGCCCACTGCCACTGACCCCAGGTCCCTGATTGTCTTGTGTGCGAGGTGTGGCCTGGGGTCCCTGTAGAGGTGGACACACTGCTGATTGACATGTCCTGGGGACAGAAGTGTGGGTACACTGGGTGGGTGCTGTGGTGGGGTTTCCAGATGGGGGAGGCTCGGTGGTGGTGTGTGACTGGACTTGGGTAACCGGCTGTCCAGTGGTCCCTGATGGGCCAGGTAGATCGTACTGATCCTGAAGACCAGAGTTACTGTCATCATTGTGGGCCTCTTCAGTTGGGGGACTGGATAGTGCTGGCACCTCCTCTCCCCTGACATTGACTGGGGTATCTGTGGGGATGTAAATTTTATGTTATGGTTAATGTGACTGACATATTGTACATCTGTGGCTTCCCCTGTATGGTTGAATTAGACCTGCCAGGTTTCACTTGTGTATGCTAGTGTATGGTGGGATTGTTAGTTCTCAATGGTGTGCATGCTTTAGTGATGAGTGTCCATGCAGGGCTGTGAGGGGTGTCCATGCATTGGTACAGCATGCAGGGCTTGGCATTGGGATAAGTGAGATGTGATGGTGGAGTGTGTGGGATGGAGTGGAGTGAGGGGAGTGAGGGTGAGGGTATGTGATAGCATGCAGATAGGGTGGTGACAATTATTGAAAGTTGACTTACCAGGTTCCAGTCCTCCTCCGACTCCGGCCAGGCTCTCAGGATGCAGGATTGCCAAGACTTGCTCCTCCCATGCTGTGAGTTGTGGGGGAGGAGGTGGGGGTCCACCGCCAGTCCTCTGGATAGCGAGCTGGTGTCTTGCTGCTATGGAACACACCTTCCCACGTAGGTCGTTCCACCTCTTCCTGATGTCATCCCTAGTTCTGGGGTGCTGTCCCACGGCATTGACCGTGTCCACGATTCTCCGCCATAACTCCATCTTCCTGGCTATTGATATCTGCTGCACCTGAGCTCCAAATAGCTGTGGCTCTACCATGACAATATCCTCCACCATGACCCTTAGCTCTTCCTCTGTGAAACGGGGGTCTCTTTGTGGTGCCATGGGTGTTTTGTGAGGTGTATTGGTGTGGGTGTGTTGTGTATTGTGTTGGGGTGTGTGATGTGGCGTGTGTGAGTGGTGTATAAGTGTGAGTAGAGTGTGGCTCTAGTTGTGTCAGTGGTCTTGGTGTCTCTCTGTTGGCAATTCTTTGTAGCCATAAAGGGTTGTGGGTAATGTGAGTGTGTGTTTTATAGTGGTGTGGTGTGTGTATTGGTGTCAGGTGTGCGTTGTCTGAATTGGCCAACGTAGTATTGTTTTGTATGTGGGTGTCCACTGTGAGCGTGGCGGTATGTACTGCCAATGGTTTACCACCATTGAATGTCTGCCGTGGTGATTCACGGGTCATAATGTGATGGGCATTGTTCTGTTGGTGTAATGGTGTGGGTTTTGGGACTGCCACTTTATCACTAACCTTTGGTCTGGCGGATTTGGGTATGTGGCTGAATTCTGTCAGATTGGTGTGTGTGTGTCATAATATGGTGAACGGATATCCGCCGCCGTGTTAAGTTGGCGTTCGTCAGCGTGGCAGTAAGTGGGATTTACCGCCAATTTCATAATGAGGGCCATAGTCTACATAATTTAAGTTGGATACATGAATAACAAGATTCACAGCAATACATTTATAAAGTGCAGGAGTGCAGATAAACACATGTAAAAGTTCAACATTTTTGCGCACACCATCTCAGTGGGGGGACAAAAAAAAATTTACAACCCTCAGCTGTCAATTGTGAGTTATATTTTAGAAAGGGCGGTCTTAAAAAGTGGCAACATGCAAAGTGCAAATAAGGGCACACAAAGACTACATGATTGAGGTCTTGTACATGTTTGGAACATAATTCACAAAGGCCCTCATTATGACTTTGGCAGTCTTTTTCTCAGACCGCCGAAGTCACACCTGCGACATGACCGCCAGTGTTGGTGGTCTTCAGACCGCCATATTATGGCTGCTGGCTGCTCTCTGCCACTATTTGGCGGGGAAGTCACCAGCAGCCATATTGGCCGTTGGCAGTCTAGTGGAGCTTGTTCTGTCGCCACCGCCACATCACCACAACACCACCCACCGTATTACTACCTTGTAGACGGCGTGGCGGTATTGTGTTGGTGGGGTGCTGGTGGTAGAGCAAACCCCAGGGACCCCGTTCCCTCCCAAACAACCACTGCGACCACCAGGTAAGGTGATCGACCAATGGGGGGGGTGTTGAGTGTTGTGTGCATGAGTGGGGGTAGGGGTGTGTGTGAATGGTTGGGGTTGAGGGGATGTTGTGTGTGTTTGTGTGCATGTGTGTGCGTGTGTCTGTGTGACTGCGTGTATGCGGTGGTGGGGGGAGCATCGTGGCCATGTGTGCATGTGTGTGTGAATGAGTGAGTGTGGATGTGTGCATGTATATATGTGTGGTGTGTGCGTGCGTGCATGGATGGGGTACTGGGGGGCTTCTGATGGGGTTGGGGGTGTGGAGGGGCACCTACATGGAGGGGGGGAGTCCTGTAGTGATGACAGGAATTAGTATTCCTGTCGCCAGTATCTTTTCTACCAGGGGTTTCGTAGCAGGGCTGCCGCCACGGAATCCCTGGCAGTAAGGATGCTCAAAATACCGTGGGTGGGGTTAGGTGGACCGCCTGGTTGAAGGTGGTCAACCTTAGTCTAGGCGGTCCTACCCCCCTAGGTGGTGAACCTAGCATTGTCATAATTTGGCGGTCCTGCACCACCACGCTGTCGGCGGTCTGGCCGCCATAGTCGGCGTGGTGGTGCAGGACTGCTCGGGTCATATTGACCCCCAAAGTCTCTCTTCCTTTGGTGCACTTTCCCATTTCCTGTGATCACATGCAGAGGGAGTAAGTTGATCCTTAAAAGAAAAATAATTCTATGCACTCCATTTGGAAGATTCCAGATAAAGTAAGGCTGAGGCTTTTCATATGTAGTACTTTTTTTAACAACTATATTTCTCACATGATGTGTACAGAGCAAAAGATCCCTTTTTATGCTTACTTTATACAATACGTTTTGAATAGGCTTTTAAGGGGGATTTTAGCAATGGAAAAGCCCCAGTTTGGGCTATCTCAAACATTTCAATTGCTTTTATAAAGACAACATAAAATACACTTATCTCCCACAGGATATTGAAATGTTTGTGTCTTGATGCCGCTTGAATTGACTCCCATTGCACTTGCGAGCAGGCAGTTCCCGCAGCTCAGAACTGCCAGCAGAGTGAGCACAAAAGTGGAACGTAGCCGAAACTCAAGTCGAAGAACATGGGGAGAAACCTTAAAATTCAAATTGCAAAGTTGACGCCAGATGCACCCCTCCGCTATGTTGAAAGAGGTCCAGAGCTTCAAGTCCATGACCTCACAAGCATAACTTAATGTAGGTGGAATTTTTGCCTTGTAAACCAACAAGACATGTGCAAACTGCCTTTTCCGGCAGCTCTTATACAATGTGTTAATAGCAAAAGCTTGGGGGAGTGCCTTATTTGTACAATCGTTTATGTGATCTCTATCACAACAATTGCTGGAGAAAATCTTGCCCAAATAACAGTAACAATGCACATGACAGCATTGTGGGTGCCGCGAATGCTGGAATTGTCCATGTAAGGTGTGAGTAATCCCAGCTAGAAGGCAACTATAAGGGTTTGGCTGCTGCAGACGCTCAGCGGTGTTCTGCGGTTAGTGCTGAACTTGGCATCCCTCTCTCATCCCAAGGAATGTGTGGTGCTCTGTGGGGTCCTGTTCCATACATGGCAAAGCTGGGAAGCTGCCCAAACACTGGGCTGTCAGGCGACTGGACGAGAAATCCATGACCCGAACCGTGGCTGGTGATGGTGTTAACGCGTACCTTTATGATATTTTATTACACATCAGGACTCGTTTTAGGCCAATGAATCTTTTGAACCAGTTAAGAGACACCTTAGGACGAAATAGCTAATCAATATGTCAATCAATACGTCAATAATGTCATCAATATTTATCACGACAATACACTTCACTTTAGTCAAAGTCATTTATCAATTATAAGTTTTATTCCCTATTAATTACAATCTAAAAGCAGATACGTTAATCTCAACACCAAGAAACATAATAGCATAGTCATGATATGGCAACTTTGGTAAGATTTCATTAATGCGAGAATCACAAACATCAGAACATAACACGACGTGAACATAGATCAATTTAGCAGAATGTCAATAACGCGTCAATTCAACAAAGCATAGTCTCGGTTGTTTGTCTATTTGCGTCAGTTTTGGTGAACACCTGTCCTAACCACTGATTAGCATTCGCATGTTGGGCTTCATGCAAAACAATTTAGAACACTAATTTGGAAAACATCTATCTAAGGTCTCTGTCAAAAGTAAGCAGTTGGTACCTAGAAAGGAAAAGCAAACAGACAAATCACAAATGCATTGTCATAATTACCCTTCAAGGTTTAGGTTAGCCCTCAGGTTTAGTCTTCGTCCTCAGGACATCAGTCAAATCGCCATCAGTCAAAACTCAGCTCCGGGGCAAAAAGGGCACTTCCCTCATAAGGAGGTAAAGTGTAAAATGGACAATTCTAAGGGCAAGGATGGTTTTAAGTAAACCACCAAGTCACCAAACAGAGTGACAGAGTTTCTGGATAAAATCAATAGCATTCCCTAACCCACCTAAATGACTCCCCGTGAAATGGGTTTTTATCCCTTTTCCATAGTACATTCCCCCAAAATTCTATTGGTCATCTGTTATACCCCACTATCTTTAACCTATCAGAAAATACATTAGGTAACCTAACTCTTCACCCCATATTATTTTACAAGTCTTTGATTGGTCTTCATAATTGACGTCTTTAGAGGTGGCACGTCCGGTATGATTGAATCCTTCTATAATTCTTTGCACATCTTTTGGTCAGCAGTTCCATTGTCTCCATCGGTTTGAATGACCTTGTACATTACATTAATCTACACTGTTTCAATTTACTTTTAACATTTATTCTGCAAAGGCTGTGAGAACGGATCTAACATGGTTACATTCGTCTTCAAATTTGAAGAAAAAGAACACGCAGGGTCATGTCCCTTTGTGAGTCAGCATACTGAAAAATAGAAAAATGCATTAATATGAGAGCCAAGACAGATTCAATAACGCAATTAGTAGTATAAACTTATTTAAACATAATATAAACATTTTGGTCATTATTATTAGTCTACGTATACATTGGTGGCCACTGCCCGTGGTCACAATTCAAGTGCACGTCTAAGCAAAATTACTATCATTATAGTTTCTATGCAGAATTATCACACATTGATTCATAAACATTTCATGTTAATATAGATTATATAAGCTACGCTCTCTCAGTCCCTCCTCTGATGACATTCGTCATCACACAAACCTTTCCCTTTAACCTTTCACTTTAATTTTTCACTTTACGCATAATGTGCATTTCAACATCTTCTCCCTTGTGTAAACTCTCCCAAATTTCATTAAACATTTTCTCCCTTTCATTTTCCTCATTTCTCTTGTTTCTCTTTGTCCAATTTCTTTTAATGTTATCATTAATTTTGCATGTTCCCCATAATCCTATAAGACAGGCCAGAACAATTAATAGATCCCCTAATATTTTTGCAAGTACCCCATTCCAAATATTGCTAAACCAGATCCCTACTCTGGCAATTCCTTTTCCTAATTTCTCCCACACTCCAGATTCCTTCAAATCCTTCAAATCTGTACTATCTTTAGTTAGGTTAGTAAGCATACCTCTAATCTTTCTACTATTGTCAGGTATATATGAGCAACAATGACGCTCGTTGAGCATCTTGCAGAGTCTGCCACTTTTTGCTAAAAGAATGTCTAAAGCAAGCCGATTTTAAAGAGTCATAGCTCTTTCCGCAGCAAGTTCAGTATCCATCAGGAGTATAGCCCCTGTAAAATTTGTCAGCGTGTTATCCACACTAGTAGACAACTTTTGAATCTTTATGGAGTTTAAGATAACCTCTACTGAAGGAATTATGGCTCCAAATATGTCTCCAACGACAGCAGCCGCTGTCTCTCGTTTTTGTCTAGCATGTTGTAATTCAGACATTCTAGGTATTTGCTTTAAGTCATCAATCTAGAAAATCTTTGGGAAAACTATTCCCAAATAACATGTCCCATACCATCCCTTAGGAAGATGGTAATAAGCATTAAGCCCACAGATATAATAGATCCCAGGGATCGCTGGGTCCTGTCCATTTAACATGAATGTCCATTTACTCTGAAACAAAAACACATGTCTGCATTCACTCGTTCCCACAAATAAAATGTCCTGCTCGGATTACGGTCTATATATACAAAGCCTTCCTACATGTAAAGCATCTATAGCTAATTTGCCCTGCGTCTTTATTGCAGTGTAAGCATAATCATTTGCATATGTGCGTTTCTCTAACCCTTTTTCTAATCTTTCCTTCAATGCTTTGCGTCTATCATCAGTGTGATCTAAAAAGCTTTTCTCTACAGGTGTCAATAAGCAAGTCAGATTTTTGCAGTGTGCATAAGCTGTCCCAAATGTAAGCGTCGGTTCAAAGAAACCTCTGACTAATTTTATACTATGCTATTTAGCTAGCTTGTTCAAAAACTCAATCACAAGCACAAAAGAAAACACGACATCCAGATTTGAATAAAAATATTGCACATGCTCCTGATTATAGAATCTTGTTAATAGCAAAATACAACTTATCCCGTAGGTTAATGGAAGACATAGGTGACCCCCTCTTGTACTGATGAAGGAATCTTTGTGCACACATAACAGTTTTTCGCATCCATGGTCTCAATGTACTCATTCAGCAAGCAATAGAAGACATTAGTGGATAGTTCCCCTTTTGAGTTAGTTCCCTCATGCAAGTGTTTTGCATCCTGCTCAAATTTTTCCCACGGTGTTAGTGTTGCAGTCTCAGGTTTTGAAGCATTGTTAGTCACTTTCTTATCCAACCACGGCATTCCCACAATCACACCTACAATTATTATTGCACACACGATACCTAATATAAGACTCAACCAACCACACACCTTACCCTTTTTGTTACTACCTCTATTATAAGCCATGTCTATTAAGAATCAGATAGTAGAACAAATAATTAACTTGAGGATGATATAAAACCCTTTTTTTAAAATTCAGGTTATCAGTGTCACATCCGGTAATTTATAAGTCTCTGTAAAGAAATGGCTCCCTGTTGCAGTTACCCCCCACTTTTTGCCTGATACTGATGCTGACTTGACTGAGAAGTGTGCTGGGACCCTGCTAACCAGGCCCCAGCACCAGTGTTCCTTCACCTAAAATGTACCATTGTATCCACAATTGGCACACCCTGGCATTCAGATAAGTCCCTTGTAACTGGTACTTCTAGTACCAAGGGCCCTGATGCCAAGGAAGGTCTCTAAGGGCTGCAGCATGTCTTATGCCACCCTGGAGACCTCTCACTCAGCACAGACACACTGCTTGCCAGCTTGTGTGTGCTAGTGAGGACAAAACGAGTAAGTCGACATGGCACTCCCCTCAGGGTGCCATGCCAGCCTCTCACTGCCTATGCAGTATAGGTAAGACACCCCTCTAGCAGGCCTTACAGCCCTAAGGCAGGGTGCACTATACCATAGGTGAGGGTACCAGTGCATGAGCACTGTGCCCCTACAGTGTCTAAACAAAACCTTAGACATTGTAAGTGCAGGGTAGCCATAAGAGTATATGGTCTGGGAGTCTGTTTTACACGAACTCCACAGCACCATAATGGCTACACTGAAAACTGGGAAGTTTGGTATCAAACTTCTCAGCACAATAAATGCACACTGATGCCAGTGTACATTTTATTGTAAAATACACCACAGAGGGCACCTTAGAGGTGCCCCCTGAAACTTAACCAACTATCTGTGTAGGCTGACTGGTTCCAGCAGCCTGCCACACTAGAGACATGTTGCTGGCCCCATGGGGAGAGTGCCTTTGTCACTCTGAGGCCAGTAACAAAGCCTGCACTGGGTGGAGATGCTAACACCTCCCCCAGGCAGGAGCTGTAACACCTGGCGGTGAGCCTCAAAGGCTCACCCCTTTGTCACAGCCCAGCAGGGCACTCCAGCTTAGTGGAGTTGCCCGCCCCCTCCGGCCACGGCCCCCACTTTTGGCGGCAAGGCTGGAGGGAACAAAGAAAGCAACAAGGAGGAGTCACTGGCCAGTCAGGACAGCCCCTAAGGTGTCCTGAGCTGAAGTGACTCTAACTTTTAGAAATCCTCCATCTTGCAGATGGAGGATTCCCCCAATAGGGTTAGGATTGTGACCCCCTCCCCTTGGGAGGAGGCACAAAGAGGGTGTACCCACCCTCAGGGCTAGTAGCCAGTGGCTACTAACCCCCCAGACCTAAACACGCCCTTAAATTTAGTATTTAAGGGCTACCCTGAACCCTAGAAAATTAGATTCCTGCAACTACAAGAAGAAGGACTGCCTAGCTGAAAACCCCTGCAGAGGAAGACCAGAAGACGACAACTGCCTTGGCTCCAGAAACTCACCGGCCTGTCTCCTGCCTTCCAAAGATCCTGCTCCAGCGACGCCTTCCAAAGGGACCAGCGACCTCGACATCCTCTGAGGACTGCCCCTGCTTCGAAAAGACAAGAAACTCCCGAGGACAGCGGACCTGCTCCAAGAAAAGCTGCAACTTTGTTTCCAGCAGCTTTAAAGAACCCTGCAAGCTCCCCGCAAGAAGCGTGAGACTTGCAACACTGCACCCGGCGACCCCGACTCGGCTGGTGGAGATCCAACACCTCAGGAGGGACCCCAGGACTACTCTAAGACTGTGAGTACAAAAACCTGTCCCCCCTGAGCCCCCACAGCGCCGCCTGCAGAGGGAATCCCGAGGCTTCCCCTGACCGCGACTCTTTGAATCCTAAGTCCCGACACCTGGGAGAGACCCTGCACCCGCAGCCCCCAGGACCGGAAGGACCGGACTTTCACTGGAGAAGTGACCCCCAGGAGTCCCTCTCCCTTGCCCAAGTGGAGGTTTCCCCGAGGAACCCCCCCCTTGCCTGCCTGCAGCGCTGAAGAGATCCAGAGATCTCCCATAGACTAACATTGAAAACCCGACGCTTGTTTCTACACTGCACCCGGCCGCCCCCGCGCTGCTGAGGGTGAAATTTCTGTGTGGGCTTGTGTCCCCCCCGGTGCCCTACAAAACCCCCCTGGTCTGCCCTCCGAAGACGCGGGTACTTACCTGCAAGCAGACCGGAACCGGGGCACCCCCTTCTCTCCATTCTAGCCTATGCGTTTTGGGCACCACTTTGAACTCTGCACCTGACCGGCCCTGAGCTGCTGGTGTGGTGACTTTGGGGTTGCTCTGAACCCCCAACGGTGGGCTACCTTGGACCAAGAACTAAGCCCTGTAAGTGTCTTACTTACCTGGTTAACCTAACAAATACTTACCTCCCCTAGGAACTGTGAAAATTGCACTGTGTCCACTTTTAAAACAGCTATTTGTGAATAACTTGAAAAGTATACATGCAATTTTGATGATTTGAAGTTCCTAAAGTACTTACCTGCAATACCTTTCGAATGAGATATTACATGTAGAATTTGAACCTGTGGTTCTTAAAATAAACTAAGAAAAGATATTTTTCTATATAAAAACCTATTGGCTGGATTTGTCTCTGAGTGTGTGTACCTCATTTATTGTCTATGTGTATGTACAACAAATGCTTAACACTACTCCTTGGATAAGCCTACTGCTCGACCACACTACCACAAAATAGAGCATTAGTATTATCTCTTTTTGCCACTATCTTACCTCTAAGGGGAACCCTTGGACTCTGTGCATACTATTCCTTACTTTGAAATAGTGCATACAGAGCCAACTTCCTACATTGGTGGATCAGCGGTGGGGTACAAGACTTTGCATTTGCTGGACTACTCAGCCAATACCTGATCACACGACAAATTCCAAAATTGTCATTAGAAATTCATTTTTGCAATTTGAAATTTTTCTAAATTCTTAAAAGTCCTGCTAGGGCCTTGTGTGTTAAGTCCCTGTTTAGCATTGTCTTTTAGAGTTTAAAAAGTTTGTTAAAAGTTTGAATTAGATTCTAGAAACAGTTTTTAGATTCTTAAAAAAGTATTCCAACTCTTAGCAGAATAATGTCTGATACAGAGATGCAGGTGGTGGAACTCGACACCACACCTTACCTCCATCTTAAGATGAGGGAGCTAAGGTCTCTCTGTAATATAAAGAAAATAACCATTGGCTCCAGACCTACCAAAATTCAGCTCCAGGAGC
This sequence comes from Pleurodeles waltl, assembly GCF_031143425.1. NCBI lineage: Eukaryota > Metazoa > Chordata > Amphibia > Caudata > Salamandridae > Pleurodeles > Pleurodeles waltl. The sequence continues at coordinate 786,926,642 of NC_090446.1, forward strand.
TGTTGGCAGAGTTTGAAAAAGCCAACCCCTCTGAGGATGACTTCACAGAGGAAGAAATTAGTGACTTGGAGGGCAATTCCCCCCTTCCAGTCCTAAATAGGGAGACCAGGGCCTCTCAAGCCCTGTCTCCAAAAATGATAGTCAGAAATGTTGCTTCCCTCACAGGAGGGTCCAGCATTTCTGAAATCACTGAGGATGCTCTCAGTGAAGATGACCCCCTGTTAGCCAGGATGGTCAAAAGATTGGCTTTGGAAAAACAGCTCCTAGCCATAGAAAGGGAAAGAAAAGAGATGGGCCTAGGTCCCATCAATGGTGGCAGCAACTTAAATAGGGTCAGAGATTCTCCTGACATCCTAAAAATCCCCAAAGGGATTGTAACAAAATATGAAGATGGTGATGACATCACCAAATGGTTCACAGCTTTTGCGAGGGCTTGTGTAACCAGAAAAGTGAACAGATCTCACTGGGGTGCTCTCCTTTGGGAAATGTTCACTGGAAAGTGTAGGGATAGACTCCTCACACTCTCTGGAAAAGATGCAGAATCTTATGACCTCATGAAGGGTACCCTGATTGAGGGCTTTGGATTCTCCACTGAGGAGTATAGAATTAGATTCAGGGGGGCTCAAAAATCCTCGAGCCAGACCTGGGTTGATTTTGTAGACTACTCAGTAAAAACACTAGATGGTTGGTTAACTGGAAATGAAGTGTGTGACTATGTTGGGCTTTATAATTTGTTTATGAAAGAACACATTTTAAGTAACTGCTTCAATGAAAAGTTGCATCAGTATCTGGTAGACCTAGGTCCAATTTCTCCCCAAGGATTGGGAAAGAAGGCAGACCACTGGGTCAAGACTAGGGTAACCAAAACTTCCACTGGGGGTGACCAAAAGAAAGGGGTTACAAAAACTCCCCAGGAGAAAGTGGGTAACACTAGAAACAAAGAAAAAGAGTCCTCTGTAGGCCCCCAAAAACCAGAACAGGTGGGTGGGCCCCAAGACACAACCCAAAACAAAGGTGGGTACCAGGGTAAGAACTGGGATGCCACTAAGGCATGGTGCCACAACTGTAAACAGTCTGGGCACCACACCAAGGACACTTCTTGTCCCAAAAACAAACCCCAGAACAAAATTCCTGGGGTAACCAGTGTAGCCATGGGAGATGACTCCTCGGATGAGGAGGTCTTCCTAGCCTTCAACTGGAAACAGGGCCCAACAGGTGAGTTGGAGATTCCAGAGGGAAGTAGACACTTCCACCACCTACTGGTGAATGGAATCCCAACCACTGCCCTGAGAGACACTTGTGCCAGTCACACTATTGTGCATGACAGGCTGGTGCTCTCAAACCAGTACATCCCAGGTGAGACTGCCAGGGTAAGAGTTAGCCTAGACAGGGTCACTAAGAGGCCTGTGGCTTTAGTGCCCATAGAAGTGGGTGGCACTCTTAGCTGGAGAAGGGTAGTAGTCAGTACAGACCTCCCCCTTGATTGTCTCCTTGGAAATGACTACCCAGAGGTTAGTCAGAGCTCAAGAGAGGAACTGGTCCAGTGCCAGTCCTCTCCCAAGGATTCTGGAAGTCCTGCCTCTGCAGTAAATGCAAGCAGGCCCCAGAAGAAGAAGAAAAGAAAACAGAGTAGGAAGGGTGGACAACCTTTAGCCAAGGTTACAGCAAGCCAAGGAGATTCTGCTCCAGTAGGGGAGAACTCCAAAAATGGCCCTGATAAAGTCCAACCTGACCCACAAGAAGTCCTGGCTAGTCAGGCAACTGTTAAACCTGAGTGGGTGGCTCCTCAGCTAACAGAAGAAAGAGTGGAAGAAGGGTGTTTACTACAAGATGTGGTAACCCCCCACTCCAATACAGCAGACAGGCAACCTGAACCCAAAGAAGCCTGTAACTTAGCCCCTTCCCTTTTAGGTGAAGAGCTAAAGGTGTGGTTCTGGGCACTGACAGCTGTCAGTGGCCTCTGCTGGGTGTTAGCCTTTATGGCTGCACTATCCTTAGCATGGTGGTCTGACCCCATGCCAAATAGCAAGTTAGGCCCCCTGACCCTATTGGTCATGGTGGGGTTACTCCAGCTCTGGGTAACCTCTCTGGGTAAGCTAGGGGTAACCCTGGCCAAGATAAGGTTAGCAGAGGTGGATACCTCTAAGACCAAAATAGAAAGAATGGGTGGAGACATTGAAGAGGCAGACAAGAGGCAATTCAGACTAGGTCCTATCACTGTGGAAGTAGGTCAGTTCCCCAAAGGGAATGACCTGAACAGAAGGATGTAAGGCAGAGTAGGCCCTGCAACTAACCAGCCTATTTCTCCTACTCTTCCTCGCCTGACAGACTAGGAAGACTCTCCCAGCTTGGGTTGAGTCTCCTGGCCTGTGGGCTGGGGGGGGGCTTGTGTAAAGAAATGGCTCCCTGTTGCAGTTACCCCCCACTTTTTGCCTGATACTGATGCTGACTTGACTGAGAAGTGTGCTGGGACCCTGCTAACCAGGCCCCAGCACCAGTGTTCCTTCACCTAAAATGTACCATTGTATCCACAATTGGCACACCCTGGCATTCAGATAAGTCCCTTGTAACTGGTACTTCTAGTACCAAGGGCCCTGATGCCAAGGAAGGTCTCTAAGGGCTGCAGCATGTCTTATGCCACCCTGGAGACCTCTCACTCAGCACAGACACACTGCTTGCCAGCTTGTGTGTGCTAGTGAGGACAAAACGAGTAAGTCGACATGGCACTCCCCTCAGGGTGCCATGCCAGCCTCTCACTGCCTATGCAGTATAGGTAAGACACCCCTCTAGCAGGCCTTACAGCCCTAAGGCAGGGTGCACTATACCATAGGTGAGGGTACCAGTGCATGAGCACTGTGCCCCTACAGTGTCTAAACAAAACCTTAGACATTGTAAGTGCAGGGTAGCCATAAGAGTATATGGTCTGGGAGTCTGTTTTACACGAACTCCACAGCACCATAATGGCTACACTGAAAACTGGGAAGTTTGGTATCAAACTTCTCAGCACAATAAATGCACACTGATGACAGTGTACATTTTATTGTAAAATACACCACAGAGGGCACCTTAGAGGTGCCCCCTGAAACTTAACCAACTATCTGTGTAGGCTGACTGGTTCCAGCAGCCTGCCACACTAGAGACATGTTGCTGGCCCCATGGGGAGAGTGCCTTTGTCACTCTGAGGCCAGTAACAAAGCCTGCACTGGGTGGAGATGCTAACACCTCCCCCAGGCAGGAGCTGTAACACCTGGCGGTGAGCCTCAAAGGCTCACCCCTTTGTCACAGCCCAGCAGGGCACTCCAGCTTAGTGGAGTTGCCCGCCCCCTCCGGCCACGGCCCCCACTTTTGGCGGCAAGGCTGGAGGGAACAAAGAAAGCAACAAGGAGGAGTCACTGGCCAGTCAGGACAGCCCCTAAGGTGTCCTGAGCTGAAGTGACTCTAACTTTTAGAAATCCTCCATCTTGCAGATGGAGGATTCCCCCAATAGGGTTAGGATTGTGACCCCCTCCCCTTGGGAGGAGGCACAAAGAGGGTGTACCCACCCTCAGGGCTAGTAGCCATTGGCTACTAACCCCCCAGACCTAAACACGCCCTTAAATTTAGTATTTAAGGGCTACCCTGAACCCTAGAAAATTAGATTCCTGCAACTACAAGAAGAAGGACTGCCTAGCTGAAAACCCCTGCAGAGGAAGACCAGAAGACGACAACTGCCTTGGCTCCAGAAACTCACCGGCCTGTCTCCTGCCTTCCAAAGATCCTGCTCCAGCGACGCCTTCCAAAGGGACCAGCGACCTCGACATCCTCTGAGGACTGCCCCTGCTTCGAAAAGACAAGAAACTCCCGAGGACAGCGGACCTGCTCCAAGAAAAGCTGCAACTTTGTTTCCAGCAGCTTTAAAGAACCCTGCAAGCTCCCCGCAAGAAGCGTGAGACTTGCAACACTGCACCCGGCGACCCCGACTCGGCTGGTGGAGATCCAACACCTCAGGAGGGACCCCAGGACTACTCTAAGACTGTGAGTACAAAAACCTGTCCCCCCTGAGCCCCCACAGCGCCGCCTGCAGAGGGAATCCCGAGGCTTCCCCTGACCGCGACTCTTTGAATCCTAAGTCCCGACACCTGGGAGAGACCCTGCACCCGCAGCCCCCAGGACCGGAAGGACCGGACTTTCACTGGAGAAGTGACCCCCAGGAGTCCCTCTCCCTTGCCCAAGTGGAGGTTTCCCCGAGGAACCCCCCCCTTGCCTGCCTGCAGCGCTGAAGAGATCCAGAGATCTCCCATAGACTAACATTGAAAACCCGACGCTTGTTTCTACACTGCACCCGGCCGCCCCCGCGCTGCTGAGGGTGAAATTTCTGTGTGGGCTTGTGTCCCCCCCGGTGCCCTACAAAACCCCCCTGGTCTGCCCTCCGAAGACGCGGGTACTTACCTGCAAGCAGACCGGAACCGGGGCACCCCCTTCTCTCCATTCTAGCCTATGCGTTTTGGGCACCACTTTGAACTCTGCACCTGACCGGCCCTGAGCTGCTGGTGTGGTGACTTTGGGGTTGCTCTGAACCCCCAACGGTGGGCTACCTTGGACCAAGAACTAAGCCCTGTAAGTGTCTTACTTACCTGGTTAACCTAACAAATACTTACCTCCCCTAGGAACTGTGAAAATTGCACTGTGTCCACTTTTAAAACAGCTATTTGTGAATAACTTGAAAAGTATACATGCAATTTTGATGATTTGAAGTTCCTAAAGTACTTACCTGCAATACCTTTCGAATGAGATATTACATGTAGAATTTGAACCTGTGGTTCTTAAAATAAACTAAGAAAATATATTTTTCTATATAAAAACCTATTGGCTGGATTTGTCTCTGAGTGTGTGTACCTCATTTATTGTCTATGTGTATGTACAACAAATGGTTAACACTACTCCTTGGATAAGCCTACTGCTCGACCACACTACCACAAAATAGAGCATTAGTATTATCTCTTTTTGCCACTATCTTACCTCTAAGGGGAACCCTTGGACTCTGTGCATACTATTCCTTACTTTGAAATAGTGCATACAGAGCCAACTTCCTACATTGGTGGATCAGCGGTGGGGTACAAGACTTTGCATTTGCTGGACTACTCAGCCAATACCTGATCACACGACAAATTCCAAAATTGTCATTAGAAATTCATTTTTGCAATTTGAAATTTTTCTAAATTCTTAAAAGTCCTGCTAGGGCCTTGTGTGTTAAGTCCCTGTTTAGCATTGTCTTTTAGAGTTTAAAAAGTTTGTTAAAAGTTTGAATTAGATTCTAGAAACAGTTTTTAGATTCTTAAAAAAGTATTCCAACTCTTAGCAGAATAATGTCTGATACAGAGATGCAGGTGGTGGAACTCGACACCACACCTTACCTCCATCTTAAGATGAGGGAGCTAAGGTCTCTCTGTAATATAAAGAAAATAACCATTGGCTCCAGACCTACCAAAATTCAGCTCCAGGAGCTGTTGGCAGAGTTTGAAAAAGCCAACCCCTCTGAGGATGACTTCACAGAGGAAGAAATTAGTGACTTGGAGGGCAATTCCCCCCTTCCAGTCCTAAATAGGGAGACCAGGGCCTCTCAAGCCCTGTCTCCAAAAATGATAGTCAGAAATGTTGCTTCCCTCACAGGAGGGTCCAGCATTTCTGAAATCACTGAGGATGCTCTCAGTGAAGATGACCCCCTGTTAGCCAGGATGGTCAAAAGATTGGCTTTGGAAAAGCAGCTCCTAGCCATAGAAAGGGAAAGAAAAGAGATGGGCCTAGGTCCCATCAATGGTGGCAGCAACTTAAATAGGGTCAGAGATTCTCCTGACATCCTAAAAATCCCCAAAGGGATTGTAACAAAATATGAAGATGGTGATGACATCACCAAATGGTTCACAGCTTTTGCGAGGGCTTGTGTAACCAGAAAAGTGAACAGATCTCACTGGGGTGCTCTCCTTTGGGAAATGTTCACTGGAAAGTGTAGGGATAGACTCCTCACACTCTCTGGAAAAGATGCAGAATCTTATGACCTCATGAAGGGTACCCTGATTGAGGGCTTTGGATTCTCCACTGAGGAGTATAGAATTAGATTCAGGGGGGCTCAAAAATCCTCGAGCCAGACCTGGGTTGATTTTGTAGACTACTCAGTAAAAACACTAGATGGTTGGTTAACTGGAAATGAAGTGTGTGACTATGTTGGGCTTTATAATTTGTTTATGAAAGAACACATTTTAAGTAACTGCTTCAATGAAAAGTTGCATCAGTATCTGGTAGACCTAGGTCCAATTTCTCCCCAAGGATTGGGAAAGAAGGCAGACCACTGGGTCAAGACTAGGGTAACCAAAACTTCCACTGGGGGTGACCAAAAGAAAGGGGTTACAAAAACTCCCCAGGAGAAAGTGGGTAACACTAGAAACAAAGAAAAAGAGTCCTCTGTAGGCCCCCAAAAACCAGAACAGGTGGGTGGGCCCCAAGACACAACCCAAAACAAAGGTGGGTACCAGGGTAAGAACTGGGATGCCACTAAGGCATGGTGCCACAACTGTAAACAGTCTGGGCACCACACCAAGGACACTTCTTGTCCCAAAAACAAACCCCAGAACAAAATTCCTGGGGTAACCAGTGTAGCCATGGGAGATGACTCCTCGGATGAGGAGGTCTTCCTAGCCTTCAACTGGAAACAGGGCCCAACAGGTGAGTTGGAGATTCCAGAGGGAAGTAGACACTTCCACCACCTACTGGTGAATGGAATCCCAACCACTGCCCTGAGAGACACTTGTGCCAGTCACACTATTGTGCATGACAGGCTGGTGCTCTCAAACCAGTACATCCCAGGTGAGACTGCCAGGGTAAGAGTTAGCCTAGACAGGGTCACTAAGAGGCCTGTGGCTTTAGTGCCCATAGAAGTGGGTGGCACTCTTAGCTGGAGAAGGGTAGTAGTCAGTACAGACCTCCCCCTTGATTGTCTCCTTGGAAATGACTACCCAGAGGTTAGTCAGAGCTCAAGAGAGGAACTGGTCCAGTGCCAGTCCTCTCCCAAGGATTCTGGAAGTCCTGCCTCTGCAGTAAATGCAAGCAGGCCCCAGAAGAAGAAGAAAAGAAAACAGAGTAGGAAGGGTGGACAACCTTTAGCCAAGGTTACAGCAAGCCAATGAGATTCTGCTCCAGTAGGGGAGAACTCCAAAAATGGCCCTGATAAAGTCCAACCTGACCCACAAGAAGTCCTGGCTAGTCAGGCAACTGTTAAACCTGAGTGGGTGGCTCCTCAGCTAACAGAAGAAAGAGTGGAAGAAGGGTGTTTACTACAAGATGTGGTAACCCCCCACTCCAATACAGCAGACAGGCAACCTGAACCCAAAGAAGCCTGTAACTTAGCCCCTTCCCTTTTAGGTGAAGAGCTAAAGGTGTGGTTCTGGGCACTGACAGCTGTCAGTGGCCTCTGCTGGGTGTTAGCCTTTATGGCTGCACTATCCTTAGCATGGTGGTCTGACCCCATGCCAAATAGCAAGTTAGGCCCCCTGACCCTATTGGTCATGGTGGGGTTACTCCAGCTCTGGGTAACCTCTCTGGGTAAGCTAGGGGTAACCCTGGCCAAGATAAGGTTAGCAGAGGTGGATACCTCTAAGACCAAAATAGAAAGAATGGGTGGAGACATTGAAGAGGCAGACAAGAGGCAATTCAGACTAGGTCCTATCACTGTGGAAGTAGGTCAGTTCCCCAAAGGGAATGACCTGAACAGAAGGATGTAAGGCAGAGTAGGCCCTGCAACTAACCAGCCTATTTCTCCTACTCTTCCTCGCCTGACAGACTAGGAAGACTCTCCCAGCTTGGGTTGAGTCTCCTGGCCTGTGGGCTGGGGGGGGCTTGTGTAAAGAAATGGCTCCCTGTTGCAGTTACCCCCCACTTTTTGCCTGATACTGATGCTGACTTGACTGAGAAGTGTGCTGGGACCCTGCTAACCAGGCCCCAGCACCAGTGTTCCTTCACCTAAAATGTACCATTGTATCCACAATTGGCACACCCTGGCATTCAGATAAGTCCCTTGTAACTGGTACTTCTAGTACCAAGGGCCCTGATGCCAAGGAAGGTCTCTAAGGGCTGCAGCATGTCTTATGCCACCCTGGAGACCTCTCACTCAGCACAGACACACTGCTTGCCAGCTTGTGTGTGCTAGTGAGGACAAAACGAGTAAGTCGACATGGCACTCCCCTCAGGGTGCCATGCCAGCCTCTCACTGCCTATGCAGTATAGGTAAGACACCCCTCTAGCAGGCCTTACAGCCCTAAGGCAGGGTGCACTATACCATAGGTGAGGGTACCAGTGCATGAGCACTGTGCCCCTACAGTGTCTAAACAAAACCTTAGACATTGTAAGTGCAGGGTAGCCATAAGAGTATATGGTCTGGGAGTCTGTTTTACACGAACTCCACAGCACCATAATGGCTACACTGAAAACTGGGAAGTTTGGTATCAAACTTCTCAGCACAATAAATGCACACTGATGCCAGTGTACATTTTATTGTAAAATACACCACAGAGGGCACCTTAGAGGTGCCCCTGAAACTTAACCAACTATCTGTGTAGGCTGACTGGTTCCAGCAGCCTGCCACACTAGAGACATGTTGCTGGCCCCATGGGGAGAGTGCCTTTGTCACTCTGAGGCCAGTAACAAAGCCTGCACTGGGTGGAGATGCTAACACCTCCCCCAGGCAGGAGCTGTAACACCTGGCGGTGAGCCTCAAAGGCTCACCCCTTTGTCACAGCCCAGCAGGGCACTCCAGCTTAGTGGAGTTGCCCGCCCCCTCCGGCCACGGCCCCCACTTTTGGCGGCAAGGCTGGAGGGAACAAAGAAAGCAACAAGGAGGAGTCACTGGCCAGTCAGGACAGCCCCTAAGGTGTCCTGAGCTGAAGTGACTCTAACTTTTAGAAATCCTCCATCTTGCAGATGGAGGATTCCCCCAATAGGGTTAGGATTGTGACCCCCTCCCCTTGGGAGGAGGCACAAAGAGGGTGTACCCACCCTCAGGGCTAGTAGCCATTGGCTACTAACCCCCCAGACCTAAACACGCCCTTAAATTTAGTATTTAAGGGCTACCCTGAACCCTAGAAAATTAGATTCCTGCAACTACAAGAAGAAGGACTGCCTAGCTGAAAACCCCTGCAGAGGAAGACCAGAAGACGACAACTGCCTTGGCTCCAGAAACTCACCGGCCTGTCTCCTGCCTTCCAAAGATCCTGCTCCAGCGACGCCTTCCAAAGGGACCAGCGACCTCGACATCCTCTGAGGACTGCCCCTGCTTCGAAAAGACAAGAAACTCCCGAGGACAGCGGACCTGCTCCAAGAAAAGCTGCAACTTTGTTTCCAGCAGCTTTAAAGAACCCTGCAAGCTCCCCGCAAGAAGCGTGAGACTTGCAACACTGCACCCGGCGACCCCGACTCGGCTGGTGGAGATCCAACACCTCAGGAGGGACCCCAGGACTACTCTAAGACTGTGAGTACAAAAACCTGTCCCCCCTGAGCCCCCACAGCGCCGCCTGCAGAGGGAATCCCGAGGCTTCCCCTGACCGCGACTCTTTGAATCCTAAGTCCCGACACCTGGGAGAGACCCTGCACCCGCAGCCCCCAGGACCGGAAGGACCGGACTTTCACTGGAGAAGTGACCCCCAGGAGTCCCTCTCCCTTGCCCAAGTGGAGGTTTCCCCGAGGAACCCCCCCCTTGCCTGCCTGCAGCGCTGAAGAGATCCAGAGATCTCCCATAGACTAACATTGAAAACCCGACGCTTGTTTCTACACTGCACCCGGCCGCCCCCGCGCTGCTGAGGGTGAAATTTCTGTGTGGGCTTGTGTCCCCCCCGGTGCCCTACAAAACCCCCCTGGTCTGCCCTCCGAAGACGCGGGTACTTACCTGCAAGCAGACCGGAACCGGGGCACCCCCTTCTCTCCATTCTAGCCTATGCGTTTTGGGCACCACTTTGAACTCTGCACCTGACCGGCCCTGAGCTGCTGGTGTGGTGACTTTGGGGTTGCTCTGAACCCCCAACGGTGGGCTACCTTGGACCAAGAACTAAGCCCTGTAAGTGTCTTACTTACCTGGTTAACCTAACAAATACTTACCTCCCCTAGGAACTGTGAAAATTGCACTGTGTCCACTTTTAAAACAGCTATTTGTGAATAACTTGAAAAGTATACATGCAATTTTGATGATTTGAAGTTCCTAAAGTACTTACCTGCAATACCTTTCGAATGAGATATTACATGTAGAATTTGAACCTGTGGTTCTTAAAATAAACTAAGAAAAGATATTTTTCTATATAAAAACCTATTGGCTGGATTTGTCTCTGAGTGTGTGTACCTCATTTATTGTCTATGTGTATGTACAACAAATGCTTAACACTACTCCTTGGATAAGCCTACTGCTCGACCACACTACCACAAAATAGAGCATTAGTATTATCTCTTTTTGCCACTATCTTACCTCTAAGGGGAACCCTTGGACTCTGTGCATACTATTCCTTACTTTGAAATAGTGCATACAGAGCCAACTTCCTACAGTCTCTTTCTTAGCTTTTCAGTTTTCAATTTCGAAATTTTGGTTTTAACAAAGTCTCTTTCTTTTAATTGATTTCAGGTACCGTAGTATTGGCCTGGTACTTCTCGATCAAAACAGAACGCTAAGAATTCTTGTTGCCATTCAGATGTTGTTGCATACCCCATTCAGGACCTGCGTACCTTCTATTTGCGGTTCTCTTTCTTTTCAATCGGCGTTCGCCTTGAAATTCGCCTTCACTTAGGTCTTCTATTCTTGTGGTATCGGTTTCTTCTGTTATTGTTTCACCTGGTACATTTTTCTCTTTTGCAGCCTGCTTCTCTGGCCAGTTATCTTCCTTATGCATTCTTTTTCCTGCTTGTCCTTTCATGCAGTCTTTTTCCTGCTTGTCCTTTCAGTACGCTGAACAGCACCCTCCTCTTGTGTTATGGTGTTTTCTCTTGATGGACCTGCAACTGGCTCAGGGGATGCTGATGTGCTTTGATCTCTTTCTACTATTTTGCCTTCTTCTTCTTCTTCTTCTTCTGGATCTGTAATGGGTTCAAGCTCTAACCCGTATCCGTCTGCTTCTGGGAGAACCTCTCCTTGAATTAGTTCTTCTGCTGCCTCTACTGAGATAGGCACACTGTCACCTCTCTCGAACTCGTTTACTGTTTGAGGGACAAGGCTGTTCTCAGTGGGCTCTCCTGCAGTCTCAGCTCTCACTTGGCTATTTTCAGGCCCTGAGACTTCCCTCTCTGGAACTGTTGGGTCGGAAACTTCTAGTTCCTCGTCAGTTGGACACGTTGCCTTCTTTGTGTGACTGGCATGTATCCAGTTTGGAACGCCTGCACATTTCACAGCAGTGGTTGTTGTCAATATTACTTGATATGGCCCCTTCCAGCGCAGCTCCAAACACGATTTTCTCACGTGCTTCTTGACAACCACCCAGTCACCGGCTTGCAGAGCGTGACCTGGATCACTGATCGGTGGCAATGTGTTGGCTTCCACCTGGTGAGAAAAAGAGCGAACCACATCAGCCAAACCTTTGCAGTAGTACAACACCATATCATCCGTGATATTTACAAGAGCATTTGCAGGTACTGCGGGCAGCCTCATAGCTCTACCATAAGGATCTCGTGGGGTGATAGTCCTGTCTTCTTATCAGGGGTGTTCCTCATCGACATCAGCACTAAGGGCAATGCATCTGGCCATTTCATATTGGTAGCTGCGCACATCTTTGCCATTCTCGATTTTAAGGTACCATTCATTTGTTCTACTAGTCCTGATGCTTCAGGGCGGTAGCTACAATGCAGCTTCTATTCAATATCTAGTGCGGCACATAAGAGCTTAATCACCTCATTGTCGAAGTGTCTGCCCCTATCTGATTCTATAGAGACTAGAAACCCGAACCTGGGTATTAGTTCCCTAAGCAGCAGCTTTGCAACTGTGAGACTGTCGTTTCTACGTGTGGGGTAAGCTTCAATCCAGTGGCTGAAAACACACACAATCACCAACACGTAATTCAATCCTCCACAAACAGGCATTTCAATGAAATCCATTTGCATCTTGCTAAATGGACCACCAGCTCTCCCTATGTGGCTCAATGTTACCACAGTCCCTTTTCCGGCATTCATCTGTTGACAGATGATGCACCTGTGACAGGTAACCTCTGCGGCATGTCTGAATTTTGGGTTAAACCAGTCAATCTTGAATGACCTGATCATTGCATCTCTCCCAAGATGTGCCTGTCCATGGTAGAGCCTCGCAAATTGTGACAGAAGACTGTTTGGTAAAACCAGTTTCCCCTCCTCTGAGACCCATAAGTCGTCAGCTCTTTGTACACATTGCATTCTCTGCCATGAGCGTTTTTCCTCTTTACTAGCACGACTCTGTAGTGTTTTTAGCTCATCTAGTGTATCAACCACCCTTAATGCAAGGTTCAAACATGTGTCATTTTCGGTTTGCAGTAACAATTCCCACTGATCCTTGAACGATATACAGTTCAATGTACAAAATCTTGCGACTTGATCTGCATAGCCGTTTCCTATGGACACAAAGTCTTGTGACTTAACATGAGCATTGCATTTCACCACGGCAATTTCAAGAGATTACTGAATCGCATGTAACAAATCCTTAATTTGTTCACCATTTTTCACAGGAGAACCAGAAGAGGTCATGAAACCTCTCTGTGACCACAATTGGCCAAAATCATGTACAATTCCAAATCCGTATCTGCTGTCAGTATAGATTGTGACCCTCAGATTTTCAGCTGCGTGGTATGCCTTAGTAAGGGCAATTAATTCTGCCACTTGTGCGGAATACACTCTCTCGAGCCAGGAAGCTTCAATGATACCAGCTATGGTACACACAGCATAACCAGCTCTCAGCATTCCGACTGAGTCTCTTAAACATGATCCATCAACAAACATGATGCAGTAATTTTCTTTTAACTGCGTATCTTTAATATCAGGTCGGGGCTTGGTACATAGTTCTGTTACCTCAAGACAATCATGCTCCACTTCCTCTTCATTATTAATCTCGGTACTCTCAACAGGAAGTAGAGTTGCCGGGTTTAATACAGTACATTGCTTCAGTGAAACATTGGGCGACCCCAAAATAATTGTCTCATATTGGGTAAGTTGAGCATTTGTCATGTGCTGAGTTTTTGTTCGAGTCAACAAAATTTCAACTGAATGGGGAACCATTACTGTCAAGGGATGTCCCATCACTATGCCTTCACACTGCGTGAGGCTTTGACCAACTGCTGCAACTGCGCGCAAACAACCCGGTAAGTCTGCTGCGACGGGGTCCAAGGTAGCTGAAAAATATGCTACAGGGTGGTTTGCGCCTCCATAGACCTGTGTTAAGACAGATGAAGAACAAGCATCACGTTCATGACAAAACGGTAGAAAAGGTTTTGTGTAATCAGGCATACCCAAAGCTGGTGCTCTGCACATGCACTCTCTCAATTCCATGAATGACTCAAGCTCTTCTTTTGATAGGGTTATTGTGTATGGTTCATCCTTAATCTTTTTGCCTGTTAGCTTTATCAGTGGTTTTGAGATAATCGAGAAGTTGGGTATCCACTGGCGACAGTAACCCACCATTCCCAAAAACATCCTGACATCTCTCTTTGTTGTCGGGGGGTTCATTTGCAAAATAGCTGTAACTCTTTCCTTCGATATTCTCCTGGACCCTTTCTCAATCAAGTGTCCTAAGTATTTCACCTCTTTCTGGCAATACTGCAGCTTCTTGGGTGACACTTTATGTCCGTTCTTTCCCAAATGATTCAGTAAGGCAATTGTGTCATACTTACAGTCATCTTTTGTCCTGGACGCAATCAGCAAGTCATCAATGTACTGTACTAGAGTTGAATTGAAAGGCAGTACTAGGGATTCTAAGTCTTTTTTCAATATCTGATTGAAGATGGACGGTGATTCAGAAAACCCTTGAGGAATCCTGCACCAACTGTACACCTTGTCCAAGAATTTGAAACTGAATACAAACTGGCTGTCCTCATGAAGAGGTTTAGAAAAGAAAGCTTGTGACAGGTCTACAACGGTGAACCATTCAGCATCACACGGGACCTGAAACATAATCACTGCTGGATTGGGCACTATGGGGCAACACTTCACCACAATCTCGTTTATTTTTCTCAAGTCCTGCACAATTCGAACCTTCCCACAAGGCTTTTTCAGACCCATTATTGGTGAATTACATGGACTGCTCAATACCTCCTTCAGGACTCCCTGTTTCACAAAGTCCGCTATTATTTGTGACATCTGAATAAGGACATCTTGTGCCATATGGTATTGCGGCACCTGGGGAAACACTGCATTTGGCTTCACTTGTACTCTAACTGGTTCCACTCCTTTTATCAGTCCCACTTCTTTTCCTGTCAAATCACACACTTTCTCTGTCACTGTTCCCTGTAATTCAGCCGGTAAGTCAGTCACTGTAAGCATCGGGAATAATGTTATCAAAGGGTAATCTTCATTTGCAGTTTCTGCTTTCGACTCTGAGAACTGACCATCATCCCCTTCATCATCACTGTTTGTCTGCACCTCAATCCCATCACTGGAACATGTAATCGAACATTTCGTTTTGCACAGTAAGTCTCTTCCCAGTGGGGATACCGGACTTGAATCGCAGACTACAAACTTAAGCAGTCCCTGGATGTTGCCAATCTCAACTTGCACTGGATCTGTAATTGGGTTTGTCAAGTACTGGTTAGCTACTCCCACCACTCTTATGGTACGCCCCGAAAGCGGCAATTTCAGAACCTCTGCACTCCTGACTGTAGAGCGTGTAGCTCCGGTATCAACCAAGAATGAAACCTTGTGACCCATTACCTTTTCCTCTACATAGGGTCCCCTCTGATCTACTTCTAGGGACGCTGCAAGCCTGCACTCTTCACTGTCTGAACTGTCATCCGACCATTCCTCATTTATTCCATCTTCACCACGCAATGGGAATTGCTGTACTGTATTATTTTGGCTCATCACCTGACCTGTGACCTGCTGAGGAAGCATCACCTGTTGCTGTCCCATTGGAGCCATTGGTAGTTGCATTTGCTGTCTAGGTACCATGGGAACCTGCTGTTGTACTTTCTGCATTTGCGCTGGCTGAACACGCGGCATTTGCATTTGCTGCATGGGCTGTAACCCCTGCATCTGTACCATGTTATTTTGAAAATTCGGGTTTTGATTTCTCAATTTTGGACCTCTCATATTTTGTAATGTACCGACATTAGTGCTTTGTTGAATGACACCATCCTGTACCACATTTGGGCATTCCCGCTTCCAATGCCCCACACCCCCGCACGTGTGATATGGTGACATCTTTTTCATCCCTTGTACATCATTTTGAACCACAACAGTATTCAAGTCTGGACCGCGATTCACAAAACCTCAACCTCGACCTCTTGGTTGTGTCTGAAACACACCATTCCCTTGCGGTTGCTGCTGTATTATTTGCTGAATTCCATTTCCCTGCATTCCTGCCTGCGCAGCCCTTATCTGCATCACCATCACTTTCCCCTTCAACTTTTTCTGCTCCAGCTCAATCTCATCACTACAGTATTTTGCATACTGCAACACCTCATCAATCGGCTTCGCTTGCCAACAGATCAAATGATTCTTAATCATCTGGCTAACCTCTGGTCTCAACCCTTCAACAAATCTGAACACGAGATGGTTCATGTCTTTTAGCTCAATTGTCTCAGTACCACTGTAATGTTTGAATGCCTTCAACAATCTCTCATAGTAAGCATGTATTGATTCTTTAACCTCCTGTGAGGTCCGGTCGATTTTCTGCCAATCAGTCACTTTCGGCGACATTTTCTGCTCCAAAAATTCAATCACTTTATGATAGTACTTCATCACCTCCTCAGAGGGTGCTCCGGTCACCTTATCCCTTGCTGGCTCCAGTGTCGGCCAGTCTACCCCTCTCTTGCACTCAAGCCATAAATCGGGCGGAACAATGATTTCAAACAAGGTATTCAAGTCTTCCCAGAGACACTTTGCAAGCTTCACAAACCTATCTGTTTGTTGGTACCACTCGATCGGTTTCTCCCTGAACCTGGGATAATCATTTGTAAAAGATAGGATGTCTCCCCTGGACCACAATACATGAATTAAAACCCCACCAGCTGTTTCTCTCATTGGTAACATCTTTACTGATTCCGTATCTGGTGTAGTTTTAGCTTTACTTGATCCTGGGCTGTCACCTTTCTCCTTGTCTCTTTTCTTAGCCCATCTGCCTTCCCACTTATCTAATGCTCCCCAGATTTACGCACTTTGTAATATTTCTTTTAAATGCGCTTTCATTCCGGCACACCTCATATGCTCGAAGTCTTTTGAGTCAAAGTCTAACTTGTAACTTCTTTTCAAATGTTTAGTATTCTCAATATCAATATTGTATTTGTCTGCCAGGTTCGCTAATTTCTGAAGTACCTTGCCTACTTCTTTAGTAATCTTAGGGCACAGATACCTCAATTCTACTTCTGTGTTTGATTCTAATCTGTTTACCCCCATTGTTCCGTCCACTAATTCAGCAGCTTCCACACCCAGTCTCACAAAGTTCAGGTAATCATCTCTCTCTGCCGTTATTGCAGCAAGTTGTGAAGGTTTATTATTTCCCAGCCACTCGTTTAGTTGCTGCACAGAAAAACCTTGCAACAAGATATTTCCTGTCTGCATTATTGGAGTCTGTGATGTTTCCACACTCATTGTCTGAGGGGCTAACACACTTGACCCTGCTTGTCTTATCGCCTCGATAGGAGCCCCAATCGGACTAAGGCTTAACAGAGACCTGAGGTGTTCAGCTGTTTGTGATCTTGGCGATATTGATCGAGGGGTTCCTGTGAATCCCCCTCCCATCATTTCCTGGGTCCCCATTCCTTGATCATTTGTCTCAGGTTTACCCTGCGCATATAGTGGTACAGGTGGACCAACAGTAATTGGCAATGATATGGCAGCTGGTGTCTGACCGGGTCCCAAACCCCTTGGAGCAGCCACTCCAAAGGTCTGATTTTCTGAAGCCGGGGTGGGTATTAATGGAGGACCTGCTGCTGGATTATACCCCGGTATCAGTTGTGGCTGTGGCTGGGGCAGCAATTGCGGAGTTGGCTCAATCTGCACTAACCTTGATTTTGTATATATCGGGTCTGGCTGCACTATCAGATTTGTAGTAGTCTGTAGTACCGGGACGTCTGGGTAGATTCTCTGTATCTGCGGTGAAGGTTGCAACTATATCTGCATGTCTGGTGCAGTGGGTACACTGACACCATTCTGTATGGAACCCGTATCACTAGTCTGTGCTGTATCAGTAACTCGCTTCTCCTGCGTCTGGTTCCCAGGACGTGCACTAGTGCTCGGGACATTGTCGCTTACCGCATAAGGTGGCGGGCGATCATGTAATATCTGATTCAGGAATTCCTCATCATCTGAATCATCTTCTTCTTCCCAAGGTCTCTTAATTTCTTTAGGCTTACTAGAGTCTTTGTCTGTTTTACATGTGGCTTTCTTTCCTTGCGTCTCATCTCCCTGTGCTATAGCTGGGAACAATTTTAATCCATCAACTATTCCTCGTCTCCACATTTTGCTCTCATTATCCCACCTAGCTTTCGCATAAGACTTTTCTGCCCTTTTTATTCTTCTTTGGAATTTTTCTTGTCTCTGTTTAAGAGCCATTAAATCCCAAATCACTAAAGCCTCATACTGAGCTGGCCTCGGAGGTGGTTTCTGTACACTTAACATCCACCTTAAATTCTCTAGAACTCTCGTATTGAAAGTCCCGTGTTCTGGGAACGCCAAACATCCCTCTTTTTCTGTCAATTTGCGCCACTGTTTCATCCACAAACAAGGCGCGACACCTTTTTCCTCCATGACTATGTAAGCTGGAGTTCCCTCAGGCGGTGTAGGCTCCCCTTCACTCGCAATAATGTATGCGTCTCCTTTCAGAGCACTCTTAAAAGCTTTGACAAAATTCATCTTTTGCATCTTTTCTTTTGTTTGTATTTAATCAAAAAGTGACTTTAATTCCCAGGACACTCTTCACCCACCTTTCTCAACCTATTGCCTCTCACGGACGGCAGCCAATCCGTGCGCGACCCCATTCGATAATTGACCTATCTCAGCTCGGCACCACTGATGTCACACTCACACACTGCAGCTGAAAAAGTCTTGCGGCTCGTCCCTCCCTCACTGGATTCACCAAACTAATGCAAAATTACTGCGAGCACCTTTAACAACAACACAAATTTGCCGGTTTACTACAGGAAGGGTAACACATTCGGCCGCTACTCTCTCCTTCTCAATTCCCCCACCCGCAAGCAGAATTTGACCCGCAAATCCTACTCTCGACTTGTCAATGGTTCGTCCTAGTGCACTTTAGAACTTGCCAAATCTCCATCGAAGGTTTCACATATACAATTTGACTCAAAACTCGGCTTGTCAACCACGCCCGATTGACCTATTAAACCGCACAAATACCAACATAAACCCAAGTGTCTCCTACACTTGTCAATATACTCCGGAGTCTTAGACCACAATTGTCGCGGTTCTCAATGGTCTTACCCTCGCAGCGGAGAGGTGTAGGGGAACGGTCCTTGTTCCGACGGGTTCTGCTCTGGCCGAGGTAGGGGCGACCCCTTCCGGTAGCCACGGTGCTGTTTGGTATGAGCGAACCACTACAGTCCGTGCCCTCCAGAAGGAGTCCCAGAGGAAAAACCCCAGTAGGGTAAAAAACCTCCACAGGAACTCCCTGAAACGAAAAGGAAGACACCAGGGTATTAGGACCGCAGTTCGGGAAGGCAGGAAAACAAGGCAAATCAGGAACAGACAGGATTCGCAGAAGGATATCAAATAGGAGCGTGACTATCACCAAGGAGTGTTGCAACGCAATGAACAGGCAGTTGGAATCCCCTTATATACCCCTGGACAGGAAACAGGAAACAGGAAGTAGAACACTGCCATCTTGGATTGGGGAAGAGATAACAATAGTGAATTAGGTATGTGCGTAAAACAATGCATGCTGGGTAGAGAGGGAGTGGTCAGCATGCTGAGAGAAAAAAGGACAAGTATAAAGTGCACCATGTGTAAGGGTTCTGTTTCGTTCCCAGGATATCGGTAAGTGTGATATAACATGCAAGAAACGGTAAAGCGCATCACGCGCTGTAAGCGGCCCTGCCGCGTCTGTTTTTATGGTGAAATGTATAATAGGGGAGGCGGCGAGTGGCGCGACCCTAAAACCGGCTCCTTGGAGCCTCCCTGGTTTTCACCTGAGCCGCGGCATCCCCCGCGACCCAAGCGTCAACCGTGGTGGTCGTCGCAACTCGAGCGCCGGCCGCGGCGCTCCCCGCGACCGGGGCGTCGGCCGCGGCGAGATTGACGTGCCGCGCCGCGGCAACCTGAGCCCGCGGCCGCGGCGAGCGCCGCGGTGAGAGCCGCGGCGTAACAGTATGCCCCCCCGAGGCCCCGGGTTTGTGAGGGAAGAGCCGAAAAAAGCGGCGGATCAAGAGAGGAGCATGAACCGAAGAGGCATCCTCCCAGGAACACTCACTCATAGGGTATCCCTTCCAATGAAGAAGGTATTGGAGGCGCCCATGGAAAAACCGAGAGTCACAAACCTCCTGAACTTCGTACTCCGGTACATTGTCAACCAACAGAGGAGGGGGACAGGGTAACTGTCTATGAAAAAGATCAGGACGGTAAGGTTTCAACTGCGAGACATGAAATACCGGATGGATCTTCCATGTCCGAAGTAGGCGAAGACGCATAGATACTGGGTTGATTTTCTTGAGAATGAGAAAGGGACCATAAAAGCGGGGTTTGAATTTGTTTTGGGTGAGTCGGAGAGGTAGGAATCTAGAGGAGAGCCAGACCTTATCATGGACCTGATATAGAGGAGCCGCACAGCGTCTCCTATCTGCTATTGTCTTCATGCGGGACTTGGTGGACACAAGGTTGGAATGGATAATTCGCTGTATACCCCGTAGCTGTCGAACGAAAGAGGAGATGGCGGGAAGGTTGGAGTTGTCTCTCAGGGGAGTTGGGAAGGCCCTGGGATGGAAACCATAGGAGCCATAGAAAGGAGAGACTTTAGAGGCACTGGGTAGAGAGTTATTATAGGAGAATTCTGCAAGCGGTAAGTAGGGAGCCCAATTACTTTGTGTAGCGTTACAGAAGCTACGTAAGTACTGCTCGAGACCCTGATTGAGTTGTTCTGTTTGTCCATTGTTTTGAGGGTGGAACCCGGATGACAAGGCCACCTGGATCCCCAAGATCTTGCAGAATTGGTTCCAGAAACGGGAGATATATTGAGGACCCCTGTCTGATATAATAACTTGGGGTAGCCCATGTAGCCTGAAAATTTCTTGAGTAAAGACCTGACTTAACTCCTTTGCCGTAGGTAACTTTCTCAAGGCCGTGAAGTGGGCCATCTTGGTGAAGGAGTCCACAGTTACCATTATGACGTGGTTTCCCATTGAGGAAGGTAATGCGCACATAAAATCGGTGGATATGGTATGCCATGGGCCTGGGGGAACAGGTAATGGGTGGAGTAACCCCACAGGTCTGGTTCGGGGTGTCTTGGCTTGAGCACATGTAGGACAGGATAACACATATGCCTCAGTGTCAGCCTTGAGAGTTGGCCACCAGAAAGAGCGAAGCAAAAGATCTTGAGTCGCTTTCACTCCTCGATGACCTGCAGTAGGAGAATCATGGCACATGTGTAAAGCTTCGATTTGCACTGTTTTAGTGGGTAAAAACAGGGCCTTATCATGATAATAGTAGTCATGATCTATGTGCAGCTGTGGACGTAACCTTTTTAGTTCTGTTTCGTGTAGACGGGCATATTCAGACTTGACTTGATCTAAAAAGGTCTGTGCTACTCCTATGATTTTATTGTTGTCGAATAAGTTTTGAACCGCGGAATCACCGCACCCAGGATAATGTCGGGACAGGGCATCCGCCAGGATGTTCTGAGAACCAGGGATGTAGGTGATATAGAAATCATATTGGCTGAAGAAGAAGGCCCATCGAGCCTGCCGGCTATTTTGGCACTGGAAATTTCTTAAACACTGTAGATTTCTATGATCGGTCCGGGCTTCGAAGGGCTCCTTTGATCCCATCAAAAAGTGTCTCCATTCAGTGCACGCGACCTTTAAGGCGAGTAATTCGCGTTCTAGCACGGAATAGTTTCGCTCAGAATCAGATAGAATGTGTGATAGATAGAATACAGGGTGTTCTAGGTCATCATCGTCTTGTCTTTGTAACAAGGCAGCCCCAATGGCTCTTTCTGAGGCGTCTGTGACAACAATGAATTGTTTGCTAGTGTCTGGGTGTCGAAGAATAGGGGCTTGACTAAAGGCTTTCTTTAAGTCCTGAAAAGCTGACTCGGCGCCTGGTGTCCAACAAAAACCTTTCTTTAGGTGTTCCTTTTTGAGGGTTTGAGTAATGAAGCTGGTTCTCTGGGCAAAGTCTGCTATGAACTGCCGGTAGAAGTTGGCTAGTCCCAGAAAACATTGAGTCTCCTTGATGGAAGAAGGAGATGGCCAGTTCAATATAGCCTGTACTTTGTCTGAGTCCATGGCAATTCCGGTTTGGTCTATACAGTATCCCAAATATTTCACCTCCATCTGATCAAATTCGCATTTTTCAGGCTTACAGAACAAATGATGTTGTCGGAGTCTTTCTAAGACTTGGCGGACGTGCTTGGAATGTTCCTCTGGATGAACCGAATAAATCAGGATATCGTCAAGATACACTACCACTATTTGTTGCAAAAGATCAGAAAAGATAGAATCCATGAATCTTTGAAAGATGGACGGGGCATTAGTGAGTCCGAAGGGCATTACTCTATATTCGTAGTGACCAAAAGGTGTTCTAAAGGCGGTCTTCCACTGATCACCTTCTCTGATTCTTAGCAGATGATAGGCTCCTCGGAGATCCAGCTTGGTGAATCTCTTGGCTCCTCTGACTGCTTCTAAGATGTCTTTGATGAGGGGTAACGGATACCGGTCTTTGATAGTGATCCTGTTTAACCCTCTGAAGTCGATACAGGGACGCAGATCTTTGGTTTTCTTTGGTACGAAGAAAAGAGGAGCCCCGGCGGGTGAAGAGGAGGGAGTTATTAACCCACTTTGTAGATTCTCATCTAGGTACTCCTTCAGAATTTGTTTCTCTGGTTCGGTGAGGGAGTACATCCGCCCAAAAGGAACTACAGTGTCTGGCTCTAAAGAAATGGCACAGTCGTATTCCCTGTGGGGTGGCAATTCAGGTCTTTCTGGCTTCCGGAATACATCGATATAGTCCTGATACTGTCTGGGAACTCCCTGTAGAACATTAATGGATCCTCCCACCTGGGCAGGTGCTGTTGAGAGACTTTTTGGGGACCAATAATCCCCGTCCGGATAGCAATGGTGTTGACAAAAATGGGAGGATAACGAAATGGTTTTTGTTTCCCAGTTGATGTAAGGATTGTGCCGTGTAAGCCATGGAATTCCCAGGATCATGACATGGTGTGGTGATGAGATTAAGTCAAACAAGAGAATTTCCTGATGTTTACCGAACTGTAAACAGAAGGTAGGGGTGGTTTATTGTACAGGTCCAGAGGCCAAGAGCGACCCATCAACAGTATGTACCTGTTCTGGTATTTCTTTGGGTATTTGTGTTATTTGTTGTTCTTTGGCCCAGGTTTCATCTAAATATAGGCCACTGGCTCCGCAATCCAATAAAGCCAAAGTTCTTGCTTCGCGGCCATCAGTTAAATGGAGGGTAACTGGTAAGAGAAAAAGAGCAGTTCCTTCCTCCCTGGAAGAGCAAATAGAAGGTATATCACGATATAACAATGGGTCCGTACATGAACAACCAACCACATGGATAATTTTGAGCACAAAGCGCCACACTCATATGAAGTACGCCGACTTCCCTACTCTCATACTGTGGAGTACGCCCACTCCTACTAAAACAACATATACCTGGCCTAAATACACACAAACTTCACAAATCACCTGCAAAAATGCATAAGCTGAGCAAGCGCAAACCCTACACCATACATACTATGATGCCGAAAACATTCCCAACTCACTTAGGCAGGCTTCGAGATCCCGGGAAAGTCATGGTGAATTTAGAAACACATCATACCTCCAATTTGCATTATCTCAGAAAAACAATTTAAACAATAATTCTCCGTCCTAGGGCCCCAAAGGGCCAAACCGTCGCTCTGCTACCAGAACTGTTAACGCGTCCCTTTATGATATTTTATTACACATCAGGACTCGTTTTAGGCCAATGAATCTTTTGACCCAGTTGAGAGACACCTTAGGACGAGATAGCTAATCAATATGTCAATCAATACGTCAACAATGTCATCAATATTTATCACGACAATACACTTCACTTTAGTGAAAGTCATTAATCAATTCAAGACTCTACCATGACCTTGCAGCCATGAATAACCACACCAGTTTAGTAGAATTTTTATAAGTTTTATTCCCTATTAATTACAGTCTAAAAGCAGATACGTTAATCTCAACACCAAGAAACATAATAGCATAGTCACGATATGGCAACTTTGGTAAGATTTCATTAATGCGAGTATCACAAACATTAGAACATAACACAACGTGAACATAGATCAATTTAGCAGAATGTCAATAACGCGTCAATTCAACAAAGCATAGTCTCGGTTGTTTGTCTATTTGCGTCAGTTTTGGTGAACACCTGTCCTAACCACTGATTAGCATTCGCATGTTGGGCTTCATGCAAAACAATTTAGAACACTAATTTGGAAAACATCTATCTAAGGTCTCTGCCAAAAGTAAACAGTTGGTACCTAGAAAGGAAAAGCAAACAGACAAATCACAAATGCATTGTCATAATTACCCTCCAAGGTTTAGGTCAGCCCACAGGTTCAGTCTTCGTCCTCAGGACATCAGTCAAATCGCCATCAGTCAAAATTCTGCTCCGGGGCAAAAAGGGCACTTCCCTCATAAGGAGGTAAAGTGTAAAATGGACAATTCTAAGGGCAAGGATGGTTTTAAGTAAACCACCAAGTCACCAAACAGAGTGACAGAGTTTCTGGATAAAATCAATAGCATTCCCTAACCCACCTAAATGACTCCCCGTGACATGGGTTTTTATCCCTTTTCCATGGTACATTCCCCCAGAATTCTATTGGTCATCTGTTATACCCCACTATCTTTAACCTATCAGAAAATACATTAGGTAACCTAACTCTTCACCCCATATTATTCTACAAGTCTTTGATTGGTCTTCATAATTGACGTCTTCAGAGGTGGCATGTCCGGTATGATTTAATCCTTCTATAATTCTTTGCACATCTTTTGGTCAGCAGTTCCATTGTCTCCATCGGTTTGAATGACCTTGTACATTACATTAATCTACACTGTTTCAATTTACTTTTAACATTTATTCTTCAAAGGCTGTGAGAACGGATCTAACATGGTTACATTCGTCTTCAAATTTGACACGCAGGGTCATGTCCCTTTGTGAGTCAGCATACTGAAAATTAGAAAAATGCATTAATATGAGAGCCAAGGCAGCTAAGCTTCGGCTCATGCTAACTTAAGGCCTATGAGGATTGCAGTACAGATTCAATAACGCAATTATTAGTATAAACTTATTTAAACATAATATAAACATTTTGGTCATTATTATTAGTCTATGTATACATTGGTGGCCACTCCCGTGGTCACAATTCAAGTGCACGTCTAAGCAAAATTACTATCATTATAGTTTCTATGCAGCATTATCACACATTGATTCATAAACATTTCATGTTAATATAGATTATATAAGCTACGCTCTCTCAATGGAATAAGATCTATAAATGAAAATAGGGTGTGTAGTGGGGACAAATCAACTAAAATTTAGGCCTTAAAGGTGAGTTTATTAATTGCTCACCGCCTCTATATAAAATTATTTAACGAGGAATATTCTTTGTCGCACTATTCAAATAGCTGAATAATCCACATTCTCTGTCTCCACACTT
This sequence comes from Pleurodeles waltl, assembly GCF_031143425.1. Classification (NCBI taxonomy): domain Eukaryota; kingdom Metazoa; phylum Chordata; class Amphibia; order Caudata; family Salamandridae; genus Pleurodeles; species Pleurodeles waltl. The sequence continues at coordinate 786,951,693 of NC_090446.1, forward strand.
TAAAAAACAAATAAGCTTTTATCATGAAAACATACTGTCACATACATTGAAACGACCAAACTGTATCACACAATAATTAACAAAAATCAAAACAACAATCAACAAATAAGGAATTCTTCACTGTATATGTCTTCCAATTAGTTGTGTGGTACGAACACATTTTCCAAAAGCAGTCCATGAGAAGAGGTAGCCAATAGGAACAGTGCATAACAAGGGACAATCGTGTCCTATATTCCATATTTACACTTAAACCATCATCTTTCAATTTAAATGGCTCCTTAGTGGAAACGGTCGACCCGTTCTGGCAAGTTCCTTCAAGGCCTCATCAGGACAAGTAAGAAGACAAATGAGCCTCACCAGTGGATTGAAATACAACTTATAGACAGGAAATCTTGGTCTTCAAAGTGAGTATAGTCAACAAAAATTACGCGTGTCTCCGAGCGCAGTAAAGCTTCGTCTAGCAAAACCAAGGAGTTAAAACTCCAACTTCCGGTAAAGTCCTACTTTAACGGGTATTACAACGCCAACCTGGTGAATGCAGTTGGGCTTTCCCTACATAATATGGCTCTGCACTGGTCGCATCAACTTGGACTTTACCTCCTATAGCCTAACATCTGTAATATTACTATGACTGTTAAAAAAGTGAAGGGTAGCAATGGCTTGACTAAAGGGTCCTTTTCTGCAAGATGAATGCCTGGATATGAGACGCAGCATATTGCAGTGATGGAGCTGATTTCTTCACTCTGCTGCAACCAATGCACAGTAAACCCAGAGACATTTGGAGACCGCTACAGAGATAGCTATAATGTCAAACTCCGCCTGTCAATTGATAACCTGTCAATCATGTAATATGTTGGAAATTGCTTTAATGTTATGGTTTCTATTCTACTCTCTGAATTTAGTTCAGCGTGACTCAAGTGGTCTACTGGAATAGCCTATGGTGGTCATTACAACCCTGGCGGACGGTGTTAAAGCGGCGGTAAGACCACCAACAGGCCAGCGGTAAAAAAATAGCAATTACGACCGTGGCGGAAACCGCCAACAAAGACAGCCACTTTAACACTCCGACCGCCACGGCGGTACAAACAAACAGCGCAGCGGTCACCGCCAACAGACAGGCAGGAGACAATGTACCGCCCACACTATTATGACATGCCAATCCGCCACCTTTTCCAGGGCGGATTCACAGCGGATAAAAACACGGGGGAAACAGGAATTTTGAAGGGAAAACGCTCACCTCTACACACTCCACAGGGAACGAGGACACCATGTAACCGGAACTCCAAACCCTACCTGCGATAGTCTTCCTGCTCCTCTACCAGAAGCACGAATGCCGGTGGCGAAGACCACGGTGAGTACTGCACCTACGACACAGGGGAGGGGGAGGCAAAAAACAGGGACACACACACGCAACACCCCCACCCTCACCCACTACAACACACACACTAATGCATATCAAAACATCACAGTTACACCCCCCAAACCTCCCTGGAAGAATGCAAAGACCAAAGAAAATGAGTGTAACCATTGGAATATATTATAAACAAGTAGGCAGAAATATATCTATACACCATGTACAAAATATATACCAGGCGTAGTAGTCCAGGTACTGCACAAAGAAAGTCCGTGGAACACTGGGACCACACGGTATGGGCGAGGCCCACACAAGATCCCCGACCATGACGGAGAGAACACTGCAGGGGCATCAGACAGCAAGAAAACAGGCACCTCAGGGGGAGGAAAAGGGGGGGCACCTCAGCCGCTTGAGTGCACGACGCCAAATCCACGAGGGGGCCACATGCCCACTGTTCAATCCTGGGGAGTGCAAAGCCACAGTCTCTCAAGTCTCTACAGTGGGTGGTTTGCCCACTGTTCAATCCTGGGGAGTGCAAAGCCACAGTCTCACAAGTCTCTACAGTGGGTGGTTTGCCCACTGTTCAATCCTGGGGAGTGCAAAGCCACAGTCTCTCAAGTCTCTACAGTGGGTTGTTTGCCCTCTGTTCAATCCTGGGAAGTGCAAAGCCACAGTCTCTCAAGTAGATAACAGTCTCCACTGGTTCTGGAGGGGGCATGGTGCCCAGAGTGCTTCATCCTGTTTAGGACAAAGGTAGTGGATGACAGTCTCCACTGGTTCTGGAGGGGGACTGGTGCCCAGAGTGCTTCATCCTTTGAAGGACAGAGGTAGTGGATGGATCTCTCCACTGGTTCTGGAGGGGGACTGGTGCCCAGAGTGCATCACTCACCCCATGACGGACCCAGTTGCGTCAGTGCCCCTGCCGCTCATGGGCTAGCGGTGCTTGAGTTGGCAGTGCCCTGTTCCGCGGTGCTTGAGTTGGCAGTGCCCTGTTCAGCGGTGCTTGAGTTGGCGGTGCCCTGTTCAGCGGTGCTTGAGTTGGCGGTGCCCTGTTCAGCAGTGCTTGAGTTGGCGGTGCCCTGTTCAGCGGTGCTTGAGTTGGCAGTGCCCTGTTCAGCTGTGCTTTTGCTGGCAGTCCTTCATGGCCCAGCGGGGCTTGTGCTGGCGGTCCTTCATGGCCCAGCGGGGCTTGTGCTGGCGGTCCTTCATGGCCCAGCGGGGCTTGTGCTGGTGGTCCTTCATGGCCCAGCGGGGCTTCTGCTGGTGGTCCTTCATGGCCCAGCGGGGCCTGTGCTGGCGGTCCTTCATGGCCCAGCTGGGCTTTTGCTGGCGGTCCTTCATGGCCCAGCGGGGCTTTTGCTGGCTGTCCTTCATGGCCCAGTGGGGCTGGTGCTGGCGGTGGCCTCCTGGGCAGCTGTGCTGGGGCTGGCGGTGGCCTCCTGGGCAGCTGTGCTGGGGCTGGCGGTGGCCTCCTGGGCAGCTGTGCTGGTGCTGGCGGTGGCCTCCTGGGCAGCTGGGCTGGGGCTGGCGGTGGCCTGTTCAGCAGTGCTTGAGTTGGCGGTGCCCTGTTCAGCGGTGCTTGAGTTGGCGGTGCCCTGTTCAGCAGTGCTTGAGTTGGCGGTGCCCTGTTCAGCGGTGCTTGAGTTGGCAGTGCCCTGTTCAGCTGTGCTTTTGCTGGCAGTCCTTCATGGCCCAGCGGGGCTTGTGCTGGCGGTCCTTCATGGCCCAGCGGGGCTTGTGCTGGTGGTCCTTCATGGCCCAGCTGTGATTTTGCTGGCATTCCTTCATGGCCCAGAGGGGCTTGTGCTGGCAGTCCTTCATGGCCCAGCGGGGCTTGTGCTGGCGGTCCTTCATGGCCCAGCGGGGCTTGTGCTGGCGGTCCTTCATGGCCCAGCAGGGCCTGTGCTGGCGGTCCTTCATGGCCCAGATGGGCTTTTGCTGGCGGTCCTTCATGGCCCAGCGGGGCTTTTTCTGGCTGTCCTTCATGGCCCAGTGGGGCTGGTGCTGGCGGTGGCCTCCTGGGCAGCTGTGCTGGGGCTGGTGGTGGCCTCCTGGGCAGCTGTGCTGGGGCTGGCGGTGGCCTCCTGGGCAGCTGTGCTGGCGGTGGCCTCCTGGGAAGCTGGGCTGGGGCTGGCGGTGGCCTCCTGGGCAGCTGGGCTGGGGCTGGCGGTGGCCCTCTGGGCAGCTGGGCTGGGGCTGGCAGTGGCCTCCTGGGCAGCGGGGATGATGGTGTTCTTCTCCACCGTGCAGCTCTTCCCAGACTTGCCGGGTTTCTTGTGGCCCTTCCCCACCTTGGAAGGTGTCACAGCTGACTCCACACTCCCAACGGGACCCCTGGGAGCGGCTTTGGTGGCTGGAGTCTTCCCCCTCTCCCGCCGGGCACTGGCCAACTTCTGATGCTTCACAGGTGGGGGACTGTCAGTGCTGTGGCTCTGTGCCACAATGGCTGTCCTGGTGGCCGGTGCACTCCACATACCGGTGACTACAGGCACCACTGGTCCCGGAGATGTTGTGGCTGAGGTGCAACTTCGGGACCTATGAGATGGACGGGGTGGGGGAGGTGTGGGAAAAAGGTCAAGGGTGGACAGGAAAAGTTCTTTGGACACACTGGGGCGGGTAGCTGGAGGGGGTTTGGGAGTGGAGGAAGAGGTGGTGGTAGTAGGAGGTGTACGTTTGGTGACTTTGGGTGAAGGTGCCTGCGCTGGAGGCTGTTGTGAGGTGGATGGCTGTTGGGTGGGTGTGTGCCTGCGTTTGTGTATTTTGGGAGGGGGCGTCACAGACACACTGGGAGAGGACACAGGGGACGTGTGAATGGTAGTGGGGGTAGTGACTGCACGTGATCAGGGTGTGCTGGTGGGTGTGCTGGTGAGGGACGTAGTGGCTGTAGAGGTAGTGCATGCAGGTGTGAGTGTAGACAAGACTGGGAGGGAGGAGGGAGACGACAACGAGGGGTACACAGTGGAGGAAGTGGATGTTGGTGTGTCTGTATGTGTGTGTTGCTTGCGTGAGTGCCTGTGGGATGTGTGGTGCTTATGTTTGCCTGAGCTTCCCTTGTATGTTGAGGTGTGTGCAGGCTGGTTTAATGGTGTGCTTGGGATAGGCAGAGGTACAGGGGATTGGGTCTGCGTGGAGGAAGTTGGAGGGGGGAGGCTAGAGACGGGGACAATGGCTGCCATCAGTGCTGAGGCCAGAGTTTGAAAAGCTCGGTGAAGGGCCGCCTGACCAGAATGGATGCCCTCCAAGAATGCATTTGTTTGTTTCAACTGCCTTTCTACACCCTGGATGGCATTCAAAATGGTAGACTGCCCAACAGTGAGGGACCTGAGGAGGTCAATGGCCTCCTCACTGAGGGCAGCAGGGGTGACTGGGGCAGGGCCTGAGGTGCCTGGGGCGAAGGTGATGCCCACCCTCCTGGGTGACCGGGCATGGGGCGAAGGCTGAGGGGCTGCTGGGAGGGCAGTGCTGGTAGGGGGGGTGGCGGCTGTACCTGTAGATGCGGGGGGCACAGATTTTGCCGCAAGGGAGCTCCCATCAGAGGACGAGTCTGTGTCACTGGTGTCAGCTCCTTTTCCCTGCCGTGGAGCTCCCCTCGCCCTCCATCCCACTGGTGAATTCCGAGTCCGTAGTCTCGCCCTCCAGGCACATGTGGGATGCAGCTCCCTCCTGCTCCAGTGCCACTGCTCCTCTGCCTGATGATGCTAATGCACACAAGAACAGGGAGGCCACAAAAAGGGGGGGGGGGACAACAGAAGAAAGACATGTTGAGTGCATGGATTACCGCTACCGCTGGCGGACAAGACAGACACAGAAGCCCCCTGCATTACGCCGCACTCTTGGGCTCCCCTGTTCAATTCCTGGGAAATGGCCTACAAGGCTATGGACGACATCTGCACATATAGATGTTACAGGGGCATGAATAGCTGTACTTGGCACTCTACAGAGGTGGGCTGGGGTGCCACATGGCCTGCCTTACGGAGGGGCCTTGCCTACGGAACTCGCCCTGGCCTAGGGAAACCCACAGCCCTCCTCCCCCACCCAGACAACTCCACTGCACGCAAAGTCAGCAGAATGAGACTGTATTCACCCTCTTGTGTCTGCTGTGATGCCCTCAAGCGCCCATCCATCTCCGGGTAGGCCACCGCCAGGATCCTGAACATCAGGGGGGTCATGGTGCGACGGGCACCCCTCCCACGTCGGGAGGCCATCCCCAGCTGAGCCTCAGCTGTCTTCTTGCTCCAGCGGCGAATGTCCTCCCATCTTTTCCGGCAGTGGGTGCTCCGTCTGTGGTAGACCCCCAGGGTCCGGACGTCCTTGGCGATGGCACGCCAAATATCTTTCTTCTGGTGGGCGCTGACCTACATGAAATGTACAGGGGAAGAAGAGAAGTCATTACCAACTGCACCATCAAAGTGATTGGCCCCCATCCCTACCCTTGCCATGTGGCACATGCATTCACCGTCTTTCGTGCACACAGCACTCTGCCCCCTTCCTTCTTACATCCAGCCCTCTCCACACAGGCATAGCCCATACAACATGCTCCCTGTGTACTTACCTGTTTGTCTGGAGGACCGTAGAGTAGGTTGTACTGGGGGAGGACCCCGTCCACAAGTTTCTCCAACTCCTCCGATGTGAAGGCAGGGGCCCTTTCCCCAGACGCACGAGCCATTGTCTCTTTCAGACCGAGGTCACAGCAGCACTTGCAGTGTAGGTCCTCTCCTGTCGAAGATCAGGTATCGAGTAATTGAACAGATAGAAAATGGTGGTCACGTTCACGGCGGTGCGTACCGTCACCGCCGGCGTACATTGTCATTGGCTCCTGGGGCCCATAGGGTCCAATGTTAAGCAATGCAGCATTGTGCCGCGGTCTTCGACCGCCTGCCGCGACGGTGTACAACGCCAGCGCAGGTACCTCACATCCCATTGTCCCACTTTAGAGGTCAGGCAGCTGCCATTTCAGGGGCTCACATAGCTTCATTTTCAACTGTGTCACACAAACCTAGGCCTAGACTCAACACACATACAGGCCACCTTTTGTGTATGATTGGTGTTCTGTGTAAACTGTGGGTACGTACCTCTGAGTTGTTTGACTCTGTGCTCGCTGTTGTCCTTCATAGGCACCATCCGCTGGGACATGTGAGGAGATGGCAGCATCCTCCGGTGTACCGACCGTTGGTGGACCTGTCGACAATGGAGGAGCGACATTTGATAATCACCTACAGGCTTGACCGTGCCACAATCCAGGAACTGTGTACCAAGTTGGAGCCAGACCTGATGTCAGCAATCCGCCATCCCACAGGAATCCTCCCTCAAGTGCAGGTGCCGTCAGTGGTCCATTTCCTTGCAAGTGGCTCTTTTCAAACAACTGTGGCCATGGCATCAGGGATGTCCCAGCCTATGTTTTCCAACATATTTTCCAGAGTGTTGTCTGCCCTTCTGAAACACATGCGTAGCTACATCGTTTTCCCTCAGGTGGAGGATTTGCCTACAGTGAAAGGTGATTTCTATGCCCAGGGACATATCCCCAACATCATAGGTGCCATTGAATGGACCCATGTGGCTTTGGTCCCCCCCCCCACAGGAGTGAACAGGTGTACAGAAACCGGAAGAGTTATCATTCTATGAATGTACAGATGGTATGTTTGGCAGACCAGTACATCTCCCATGTGAATGCCAAGTTCCCTGGCTCAGTGCATGACGCCTACATCCTGCGGAATAGCAGCATCCCTTATGTGATGGGTCAACTCCAGAGGCACCGTGTGTGGCTATTAGGTGAGCACCTGGAAGCAAGTCAGTGGGAATGGTTGTTTGGGTCTGGGGTTATTCCTCCAGGTTAGTGTGTGTCTAACAGTTGTCCCTTGCCATTTGCAGGTGACTCTGATTACCCCAACCTGTCATGGCTACTGACCCCAGTGAGGAATCCCAGGACCAAGGCAGAGGAACGCTACAATGAGGCCCATGAGCCAACTAGGAGGGTGATCGAGTGGACCTTCGGCCTCCTGAAGGCCAGGTTCAGGTGCCTCCATATGACAGGTGGATCCCAATTCTACTCACCAAAGAAGGTGTGCCAGATCATCGTGGCCTGCTGTATGCTTCACAACTTGGCTTTGCGACTCCAGGTGCCTTTTCTGCAAGAGGATGGTCCAGATGGCGGTGTTGTGGCAGCTGTGGAGCCTGTGGACAGTGATGAGGAGGAAGCAGAGGAAGAAGACATGCACAACAGGGACTCAGTGATCCTGCAATATTTCCAGTGAGACACAGGTGGAAATCCAAACCTGCCTACTACATGTACTTTGACACTACTACCTCTCTCCTGTCTGTCGTTTTCACCCAGTGTATGGTCCCTGAGTTGTCACTTTCCCTTACAATTTCACAGATGTGGGTCTCACTGTGTGACATCTGCTTAGATTCCTCATGGACTAGAGCTATGGGCCAGATGTAGCAAAGGGTTTGCGCCTTGCAAACGGCGAAAAACGCCGTTTGCGAGGCGCAAAAGCCTCTCTGCTATGCAGAAATGCATTTTGCGAGTCGGATCCGACTCGCAAAATGCATTTCCGACTCGCAAATAGGAAGGGGTGTTCCCTTCCTATTTGCGACTCGCAATGCTATGCAATTTCATTTGCGCCCGCGAAAGCGGTCGCAAATGAAATCGCTGTTACCATCCACTTGAAGTGGATGGTAACCCATTCGCAAACGGGAAGGGGTCCCCGTGGGACCCCTTCCCCTTTGTGAATGATCACAAAAACAATTTTTCAGAGCAGGTAGTGGTCCTATGGACCACTGCCTGCTCTGAAAAATACCGAAACAAAAGGTTTCAGTTTTTTTTCTAAGTGCAGCTCGTTTTCCTTTAAGGAAAACGGGCTGCAGATAGAAAAAAAAAAAACTGCTTTATTAAAAAGCAGTCACGGACATGGTGGTCTGCTGTCTCCAGCAGGCCACCATCCCCGTGAGTGCCCATACTCGCAATGGGGTCGCAAACTGCGACCCACCTCATAAATATTTATGAGGTGGGTCTTTGCGACCCCATTGTGAGTTGCAGAAGGTGTCTGAGACACCTTTCTGCATAGCAAATTGCGACTTGCAATTTGCGAGTCGCACGGACTCGCAAATTGCAAGTCGCAATTTGCTTTCCTCCTGCATCTGGCCCTTTGTGACAGAGGTATGTTGACATTACTATTTAAAAAACATTTTAGCACTGTAATTACTAATACACTATTTCGAAATCACAGACAGACTCCAGATCATTTTGTGCCTTAGGTGTGTTTATTTAAATGCTCAAAATTGGAGGGGGTAGTGAAATGGTGAGGGGTGATGGCGGAGGAGTGTCCATGGCAGAGTCCAGTCTATTAGTCTCATAGGTGCATTGCCCATATGGGCATAGGAAGTGAAGCTGGGGCAGTTTAATTATGGACAGGGTGACAAAGTGGGACAGTAGGATGACAATCAGGGTGGTCTCATTTCTTGGTGGGGGTCTTGGCATCATTCTCTGTCTTGTTCCTGGATCTCAGGGACCGTTTGCGGGGTGGTTCTCCCTCTGCAGGGGGTGGGGTGCTGGTGTGGTGGTCCTGTGGTGGGGCGTCCTGTCCACTATCGCTGGCGGAGGTGGTGGGCAGTTCATCGTCTATGCTAGTGTCAGGGGCCCCTTGTAGTGCCACAGTGTCCCTTCTGGTGTTGAGTAGTTCTTTCAGCACCCCTACGATGGTGCCCAGGGTGGAGCTGATGGTTCTGAGTTACTCCCTGAAGTCCATATACTGTTCCTCCTGCATGCGCTGGGTCTCCTGAAACTTGGCCAGTACGGTTGCCATCGTCTCCTGGGAGTGGTGGTAGGCTCCCATGATGGAGGAGAGGGCCTCGTGGAGAGTGGGTTCCCTTGGCCTGTCCGCCCCCTGTCGCACAGCAGCCCTCCCAGTTCCCCTGTGTTCCTGGGCCTCCGTCCCCTGGACCGTGTGCCCACTACCACTGCCCCTAGGTCCCTGTTGTTGTTGGGGTGGTGGGTTAGCCTTGGTTCCCTGTAGTGGTGGACACACAGCTGATTGACGTGTCCTGGGGACGGAGGTATGGGCCCGCTGGGTGGGTGCTGTGCTGGTGTTTCCAGAGGGGGGAAGGTCTGTGGTGGCCTGTGCCTGTGTGAGGGGAACCGACTGTCCAGAGGTCCCCGATTGTCCGGGCTGGTCATCTAGATCCAGTTGGACAGAGGTGCTGTCATCACTGTGGGCCTCTTCTGTTGTTGGTGTGGATATGTGTGGACCCTCCTGTCCGGTGACGTTGGGTAGTGGTCCTGCAGGGGTATAAAAGGATGTTTATTAAATCTGTGTGTGTAATGGTGTGCAATGGGTGGGTGACCGTGTATCCCAGTGCTAGCATTCCTGTGTGGGAGCTTGTGTGATGATGGTTTAGGGGGGTGTATGGGTATGTGCAGTGGGCATGCTTTGGTGATGGGTGTCCATGCTTTGTTGTTGCATGCAGGGCTTGGTGTTGGGATGTGTGGTTTGTGATGTTGGAACATATGTGAGGAGTTGGGGTGCTGGGGGTGAGGGAGTGGGTATGTGATAGCATGTAGGTAGGGTGGGGGATGTAATAATAAAGCTTTGTCTTACCAGAGTCCATTCCTCCACCTACTCCTGCGAGGCCCTCAGGATGCAGAATCGCCAAGACCTGCTCCTCCCATGTTGTTAGTTGTGGGGGAAGAGGTGGGGGTCCGCCGCCAGTCCGCTGAACTGCCAGGTGGTGTCTTGAGACCACGGAACGCACCTTCCCCCGTAGGTCGTTCCACCTCTTCCTGATGTCCTCCCGATTTCTTGGGTGTTGTCCCACTGCGTTGACCCTGTCCACTATTCTTCGCCATAGCTCCATCTTCCTATCTATGGAGGTGTGCTGCACCTGTGCTCCGAATAGCTATGGCTCTACCCGGACGATTTCCTCCACCATGACCCTGAGCTCCTCCTCCGAGAACCTGGGGTGTCTTTGCCGTGCCATGGGGTGGTCTAGGTGATGTGTGTGGTGGAGTGTGTGGTGATAAGTGTGGTGATATGTAGTGGTGTTTTGTGTGAGGTGCATGGAAGTTGTGTGGGTGATGGTGTTGTGTGCCTGTGGATGCTGTTGTTCTTGCTGGTGGTGTCTCTCTCTGGCCTTCTTTCGGAGTTTTTTGTTGTGGGGGTTTGTGGGTGATGTGGGTGTGTGTTTTATATTGTAATGGGTGTGTGGGAGTAGTGTGTGTATGTGTATCAGGTGTGTGTATTTTGAATTGTCCAATGTGGCTGTGTTTTGTAAGAGTGTGTGTATTTTGAGTGCGGCGGTGTGTACCGCCAATGGAATACCACAGTTGAAAGACCGCCGCGTGGATGGCGTGACGGTGGAGGTTTTGTTTTCGCCAGTTTATCACTGACCTTTGGTGTGGCGGACTTGTGTGGGTGTCTGACTTTTGGTGGATTCCGAGATGTGGGTCATACTAGCTGTGGCGGAATTCCGCGGCCGCGGCGGTGTGTTGGCGGTCTTCTGCACGGCGGTAAGCGCCTTTTACCGCCAATGTTGTAATGACCGCCTATGTGTCTCAACACAAGATGTATAAACTGTTGATTTTATCTCATAATAATATTGAACTCCACACTTGAATTGTCAGACCTGTGATTTTTCTCTGGTATTTTGAGACCATATTTAAGTCTTTATTGCAATAGTCCTAAACAATTATAAATAGCACCCCCGGTTTCCGTTTGTATTTATCCATGTTATTTTTGCTTATTTTATTTGTATTTATTCATGTTTATTTTGTGCTTAGTGTACAAAATGAAGCTGCAAGGATATATTTCCACATTTATTTAACTGACAAACGTTTACTCATGTTTGAATGTCAAATATGTTTTAACCATTTACAGTACAGTACAACAGAATAGAGTAGAATAGAAGTCGGGATCCAGAAGCCAACTACCCCAGCATACGAATGATGTGTACTGCTACGCGGTTTTATGCCAGGCGGCACCTTTATGTTCTGAAGAAACCCCATCATTTGCATACAGGATTGAAACGTCAATATTTTTTATAGGGATTGTCTGATGTTCAAATCGTTGAAGGCAGTAATCAGAGAATATACATTGAACAGCTGGTTTACATGAAAGTTATAGACATCTCAATTGTACATATGTTTCATTGTTAATATTGCACATCACTGCATTGTCCTGTCTGCAATACTTTTAATTGTGTATACTCGTTACACCTGTTTGAGATTAAATAGAGCAAATTGGGTATAATGTTGAGAGAGAGTGATATATTAATTGTATAACAAAAGAGTCCCATGGAGCCGTTGCGTTCGAGTACCAGTCAGCAAAATCTCAACTGAATGAGGTGCTAATACAATAAGGGGCAGATTTCAGATCCCCTTGCGCCACTTTAGCGCCACCTAAGTGTCATTTATTTTGTGCTAAGGCATGGTAAGGTGGCCTTTCCTCATGCCAAATTTACTAAGTGGCGCAATGCATACATTGCGCCACTTTGTACCCTTTGCATCACATTATGCATGCACCATGCATAATGTATGCAAAGGGGGTGTTCCGGTGCAAAGAGGCCCGCAAAAATGGCACAATGAAATCTACAATATTTCATTGCGCCATTTTTGGTGGTGCTAAAAGGACAGACCCATTGTAATCTATGGGCCTCCTTGCACTTTGCTCTACTAGCAGCAAACTTTTTGAGGCTAGTAGAGCAAAGTGCCACTATAGCATCAAAGATTTTGACACTATTGTTCCTAATATCGCCATGGTGAGCAAAATCATAAATACGGCGCACACATGGCGGCATTGGGGGCACAGAGGGGCAAAAGACAAGTGGTGCTGCATTGGATGCAGCACCACTTTTCTTAAATTCAACCCTAAGTGTATAACCCATCACAATCAATTGTGTTGCTGAACTGCAAAGCAAACTGCTACCACCAACTTTAAATACCTAAGAAGCATTGCAGCTACTGGATCCAATGTGGCATAAATGTAGGCCAAAGACCTTTTTACCGAACCGTGCTTTTGAGTGAGAACTTACAATGCACACACTTCTCTTTCATGATAGAAGAAGTAGAAATCTTTTTCATAATATGGCATTTCTAAAGCAGGTGCTCTACAGAGTTTATCTCTGAGCTCTAGAAAGGCATTTTTATATTCACTGTGAAATGCCACTGAATCATTTACATAACATTCAGTAAGCCTTAGTAAAGGCTTTGCAATCAGAGAAAAGTTTTGAATTAATAGTCTACAGTAGCCAACTATTCCCAAAAACCTTCTCACTTTTCTTTGCGTAGTTGGTGGATTCCTTTTCCGAATTGCAGAAATGTGTACCTTTCTCACACCTTTTTCAATATGGTGTCCTAAATAGAGAACTTCTTTCATACATGACTGCATTTTTCTTTGTGTAATACTTTATGCCTATTTTCGGCAAGATGGATCTAGACCCCAATAATATCCAACTTGCAATTTTCTTTTGGTTTAGATGTGACTTTGGGTTGTCTGTGGACTGTACAAGCACTGAGTTACAAGGCAGGTGTACATTTTCCAGATCTTTTAAAAAAATCTGTTTTAAGATTGAAAGGCTATCTGCATACACTTGTGGGGTGCAATGCCAAACTAGAATTGTTTAAAAAAATCCAAATCTGAAGTGATATTTGTTATCTCCATGAAGAGGAATGGAGAAGAACGCTTTGCACAAGTTGGTGACTGCGTATCAATCTGCATCAGCTGGAATCTGAAACAAAATCCCATCAGGATTCAGTACCGCAGGACAACATTAACTAAAATATTAATTTTGTGCTGGTCCGGGACTGCCATCAATTTTTCACCCAATTTTTTTATGCCCATGATCAGAGAGTTGACAAGGCTTCCTAGCACTTAAAATGCCTTGCTTGATCCCTTTTTACTAGTTTCATGACCTCCTCTGTTTCCCATATAAGCTTGTACTGAGGAGTTTGAGGGTAAACTGCATTTGGTTTCACTGTAATTTTCTCTGGTTCTGCACTTTTAATCAATCTAATTTCTTCCCAGTAAAATCACATACTTCCTCTCTTAAACGGTGTGTTTTAAATCAGGAGATACATCTTTCTTTGTAAGAACTGGAAATAAATGAACTATTGATTCATATGATTTAATTTTAAGACTGAGTCCTTGTCTTGCATTTGAATTGTCACACCATTCAGTGCACAGTAAATCATGCAATTCATTTTGCAGATCTAGGGCCTGATTTAGACCTCAGCAGATGGGTTACTCAGTCACAATGGTGACGGATATCCCATTCCTTGAAATCTAAATCCCATAGCATATACTGGGATTTAGATTACAGTGGGTGGGATATCCATCACCTTTGTGACGGAATAACCCATCCGTCGAGTTCTAAATCAGGCCCCAAGTCTCTACCTAATTAGTGAACAAGACTTGTATGACCTATTGTGAACTGATGATCGTTTTCAATATGGGCAATTTTTATAGGAGCCCTAAGTTTTAGTTTTTTTGTTTGATATAGCTACAACATGGACTTCTTTTCCTGAGAAAGGAAGGCTGGGATCCCCCATGGCTTTAACCATGGAGCGGGTAGCATCTGTATTGATTAAGAATTATACTAGGTGGCCATTCACCTCACCATCTACATTTGAGCCACTACGGTCTACCTGTAGGACTGCACCAAGCATGCAATCCTTCTTCCCTGTACGCACCGTCATTGTGATTGATTCTGAATTTTTAAAGTTGGTGAAATCTGAGGAAATTGTTGTTAATTATTAAAGGTTTTACTGAAAACTAGAATTCTGTTGAAAGCTAGGCTATTTATTTTAAATGCTTTGCTGCATCACTAAAGCTACAGGTATAGTCACATTGAATTGCCCTTGATTCTGCATATTCTGCACAGAAATCAGTTAGACTGAGGCAGTTGGGTGCAACATCCCATGCTATCTGATGTGTATTCTGCTGCATTTGGGTAACCATTTGTAAATCATTTTGAATTTGATCTGTACTCGATTTACACACATGTTTCCGATGTCCAAGACACCCACAATAGTGGCAGGGTGTTCATTTCTTTAAAATGTTATTGTTTGCATTCATTCCATTATAGGTATTCACAAAAACTCTACCCTGTAGAAAAAAATTCCCGTCTTGCGCATATGATACATTATTTCCCTGCACACCCACTCCTTGCATACTTGACTTTGTACCAAAATTTGCACCATCAACAAAACCAGAGTCAAAACCCAGAGCCATCATCTGAATTTTACTACTCTTCTGAAAATCCTTTGTCTGCATGAGACCACCCAGGATATTGTGATTAACAAATAAAATACAAAATCAGCACTATTTTAAAATTCCCATGATTTTTACAAAAGTGCCTGCAATATGGTCAGTAGTTTTTTTTATTTTTTAAAGGAGGCTGATCCTCCTTTTACTGGCTCTGCACTGTATTGAACCAATAAAAGGAGGGTGAGCAATATGCTAGCTAGAGGCTGAGGTATTAGGTTTATCCGTCACCTGCCTGTTAACTTCTTGCTAATTCACAGGGACTTCCTCCTGTGCAAACTAGGTGCCCACTGCTTACCTCTTCTCTCCCGAGGCCACTTCCCTCTCCACTGACCTTTGTTTCAGAGGGGAGCCCACCCGGGCTACCCCTTCATTCCTCTACACATACCCACTGTGCCTCCTCCCTCCTGTAGCTGAAACCCCCATTCCTCAACAACCCCAGGACACTCATCTTGCCCTTCTCCTACCCCTCTTTGTCCTTCACTCCAGAGTCTACTGTGTCTCCACCACTCTATCCACTCCCTGCTGCCCTGTGCAACTTTGGAATGGAGGTTGTCAGATGCCATAGAGCAGAGTTTTCAAATTTAGATCTGTACTCTCTAGCATCAGACACACTCCTGTTCTGAGGCATTGTGCTGTTGGACACTCTGCCAGGTTACTTATGACTTGTCAGAGTGTCTAGAGGTGATAGACCAAGTACCTGGTGTTATTTTTGTGACAGGCACATGTTGTGCGTGCCAGAAAAATACCACAAATATTGTGTTTTGGGACTACAGATTTAACTTTTTCGTTGCAAAATGTGCCGTCCAAGGTTGCAAAGTTGTGGGTGGTCTGAAGCTTTCCATTCAGCTTCCTCTGTTTTGAATCAAAGCAGTCACTACAGTACTTTGCACATTTGAGTATCTCATCAGTACTTTTGGTCTGCCAACACGTCAGACTTTGTTGAAGATGAGAACTACTCTCCGGATGCAAACCTAACACAAAAGCTGATACAAAACCGCTAATGCCTCATTTTTGGGATCGTCAATTCTGCTTAACTCTCTGTAAATCTGCTGTAACCTCTCATAACAGGCATCGACTGACTCTTTTGGTTCTTGAATAGCTCTCATAAGTTTTGAGTAACTGGCCTCTCTTTCTGGAACCTTTTACTTCAAATGATTAATCACTTGTCTGTACTTTACCATTACAATAAGAGCTGGACTATTTTGAGGACGCACTTGTGCAGGCTCCTCAGATGGCCCTCTCATGACTACTTTACATTCAGCCCATATATTATTGGGAAAAATAATCTCAAATAGTGCATTCAAATTTACCCAAAGTACATTTGGCATTGTCACTAATTTCTCCTCCTCCATATACCACTTATTTGGTTCTTCCTAAGCTTTGGAAACTTTGGGGGTCATTTTGACCTTGGCGGCCTTTTTTCAAGACCGTCGAGGGACTGCCGTGCGGAAGACCGCCAGTGGAGGCGGTTTGCCGCTCAGCCTATTATGACCGTTGGCAGCTCTCCTTCCCTTTACGGACGGAGAGCCGCCAACAGCCATACTGGCGGGAGGCGGAGAAGTGGAGGTTGCTCCACCTCCACCGCCACGCCAACAGAACACCGCCCAGCAAATCACGTCCTGTGATTCGCCGTGGCGGTGTTCTGTTGGCGGTGTGGTGTCGGCGGAGCTGCCCCCATGGCTCCCGTCCCCTTCCGGAGGATCGACGGACCAGGTAAGTTGATCATCCGTTAGGGGAGGGGGTGGGGGGGGTGTTGTGTGCGTGCATGGGGGTGTGCGTCTGAGTATGTAGAGGGGGTGTGTGAGTGCGTGTATGCTTGTGGGGGTGATGCGTGTTTGGGAATGAGTGCGTGTATGTCTGTGGGTATGCCTGTATGGATGTGTGCGTGTATGTGGGAATGTGGGTGTGCGTGTCTGACTGTGTGTGTGGGTGTTGGCATGTATGTTGGTGTGTGTGCGTGTGTGTGTTGGTGGTGCCTGCATGCGTGTCGGGTGTGTGTGAGTTATGTGATGTTGGGGTCGGGGTGGGGAGGGGGGCCCTGCCACCTTTGGGGGGTGGCAGGGGTGGTGGGGGGTGTAGGGGAGGGAGTCGGTGTGGGGGTGAGGGGTGGGGGAGACCCCTATCAGTGCTAGGGAAGGAATTCCCTGGCACTGATAGTGCTTACCGCCATGGATTTCATGGCGGTTTGAACCGCTGTAAATCCACGGCGGTAAGCCAGGCCCAAATACCGCCGGCGGTATAGTGACGGCCGCCGTGGCCCAGGTCTCCAGCCCGGCGGGCGGAATGAGAACCGGCGGATGGTCAATATTCCACAAGGTAAGACCGCCAGCCTGTTTTAATTAGATAATACTAATGCTCGCTTTTGAGGTAGTGTGGTCGAGCAGTTAGGCTTATCAGGGTCAAGTCAGTCAGGAAATGAGACATGGGGGGGCACCTGAGAGCCCGAAGTGAGATGCTGAACCCTAGTGTGGCTCTGCTGGCCGCAGCCGATAATCCATTAAATATCCTTGCCCATTTGATTAATATAAAATGAGAGGTGGGGTATGAAGCAAGGCGCACCCAGTGAAACCAATTTTGGATGCGCCACCGCAAGTGAACTGTGTGAAATTGAATTGGGCCAGCAATGCGAAGACAAAATGGTGGCTTCACACAAGTGAAGATAGTGCACCGACAAGAACGGATCCCAGCCTCAGCAGTGTGGGCAAGGACGCCGGGCTGGTGTGACCGCTGAAAGGAATTGGCTCTGTTTGTAGAGGTCTGAAAAGTAGTGGAGCGGCCTGCTCGGATGACTGGGCCTTGGTGGAGTGGGTGGCTAGGCAACCCCAGTGACCGGAGCTTGCCGCTGTGCAGCTCGTGGGCCCTGGTGAGACTCAGTTGGCTCTGCCGCAGTGTGTGAAGGGATCAGCACAGCGGCAAGGCGGAGTGGCCATCTTAGTTCCCCAGGGCTTGACCAACAGGCACCAGTGGGGGAGGCAGCGAGGTGACTCTGGTGACTGGCGCTGGGCACCGCGTGCCCGGGGGGCCCTGGTGAGCCTGGAACGGGCCTGCCAGGGCACGTAAGAATACCCGCGCTGGAGGCCTGGTGGGCCAGGAGTGGCGGCTGCCGCTGGGGAGGGTGGAGCACACCACCAGACCGTCCCATGATGTGTCCCCAGAGATTGATCTTGCAACAGTGAGTGGCACCTTGGAAACCAGGCTTATTGCGATGCACTGAAAAAGAAACTGCAGCAGATGGGACTGACATATGCAAAGTTATATCCGGCAAGAGTACTGGTTGATCTGCCTGATGGTATGAAGGTGTTTGCTACCCCTCAAGCTGCAATGGAGCATAATAAGAAACTAGGTCTGGGGTGTGGGGCCTCGTAGGACCGAAGAACCTAATGTGCTGAGGAAGAATGAGATGCACAGCTAAAGGCCAGACAGTTGATCGGGGAGGTGATGGATACTCCGACTGTATGATTTGTATGCATTGTTAATGATGCTGTTGTATATCAGTTGGTTCCCGGGACGAGCTGAAGGTTTAAAAGGCTAAGGCGTCCAGGTCAACAGGTCGGACTCCTCTCTGTCTGTCCCCCTAGCGGGGGAGTCACAAAAAACTCAGAGACACCTACAGGGGTGCTGTATGAAGTGTTGTGATTCATGTTCTGTTTGCTTTCAGGGAGTTGGGAACATGCCTTTTTCAGGCTAAAGTAGGTGCTGTTGTCGGAGTTGTTCTGCCCAGCACTATGTAATGTGCACGAAACTGCCTGGTAAGGATGCTATGCCGCAAGTTATGAGCATGAAATAGCGTGTTAGATATGAACATTGACACTAGTCCCAAAGAGACCCCTCTACAATTTATAACTTGGAATGTCCTGGGGTTGAATAACACTAAAAAGACTAGGCAGGTTTTGGCATACCTTGAGCGTCATCAGGTACATGTTGCATCCTTACAGGAAACACTTATCTAGGCATGCAGCTGATGCACTGGGGGCGAGATGGGCAGGTTTTCGATTGGCCTCCACCTATTCTACTTATGCCAAGAGGGTCATGATTTTGGTTGAAGAAGGGTTACAATTTGAAGTGACACACACCGAGACTGATGAGCAGGGTCAGTATGTTATAGCACAAGGAAAACATAATGGTACGATGGTGATATTGCTAAACTCCTATGGCCCTAATATAGACGACCCTGATTTCTTCTTGCATATATGGAGTCGTCTGTCTGCAATGCTCAGCTGCTCCTGTTCTGGGGCGGTGACCTCAATATTTGCTTGGACCCGGTGATAGACAGATCGGACGTGGGAGAAGGATGGGACATCCAAGCTGCAAAAATTATGCATAATTCCATGTCTGACTATGGGGTGTCTGATGTGTGGCGAGTGCGGCATGAAGGACGGCAGGAGGGCATCTTCTATTCATCATTGGTGCATGGCTCGTGGTCACACTTGGACTACTGGTTGGTTACTGATGAAGTGCAGGGATGGGTGGCAGATGTGAGACATCTCTCAAGGACTGTCTCAGACCACAATCCAGTGTATAAAACAGTACATATACCCACACATGCCCCACAGCCCATTAATATTAGTCTTTTGCATTCTGTCTTGCTAGATCAAGGGTTCAGGACTACTATACGGGAGGCTATAGTAGAATTTTTCCTTTTGAGCAATGGTCTCGAGCGCCGGAGTTCTTTGGGAGGCCTTTAAGGCCAATATAAGGTGGGTGTGCATAGAAGCCCAAGCTGGTATCCTGAAAGCTCTTAGGGCTAGGATGAGAGAGTTGGAGGCCTCCTTGGGGGATCCGGAGAGAGACCATGCTTCGGCTCCTTCTGCAGATATACTAGCGCAAATTAGAGAGCAGGTGACCGAGTACAAGGAGACTGCAGAGCAGGAGACACAGCACTTAACTAGGCACCATGTGGCTCGAGCATATGTAGAGGGGGGTCGGCCCAGTTGATCCTTGGCCAATAAACTAAGATCTCCTAGGGCTGTGGCCCATGTAGTGCGCATAGTGGATTCGGAAGGGAACTCAAGCTGGGACATTGATTCTATACTTCAATAGTTTGTCTGTGCTATATGAGCGGAGAGAGACGGCATCAAAACTCGATATAGCTCAATATCTGACTGACATTGTGCTGACATGGCTATCAGCTGGCCGGAGGGAATTCCTAAACCAGCCGTTTACTATAGAAGAGGTTAAAGACACTATTCAAAAGCTTCCTAATGTCAAAGACCCGGGCGTGGATGGCATACCAGGGAAATTTTATAAAGAGTACGCCAATATTGTCGCGTAGGTTCTTATTAGGGTAATGGGATTACTGGAGTTGGGTGGAAGGATCACCTAGGTAGAGGGTACTGAGTACAGTTCCACACCTGGTGACACCTGTAGGCCTAATGCGGGGTTTCCGGCTAACTAGCAGCGCCTCATCTCTTACCGAGATGATTGTGGCAACCAAGCTCATGGCAAGATAGACTCCCCAGGGAATCGTGGTACATCAGAGCTCATCCCGTTCTCTCAGTTACCAAGATCTCACTCAGGCAGAGACAACAGAGGGAGAATAGATTTAAATAAGCAATTATTAAAATATCTGCATCTTAGATAAAAACAGGTGCATAGCAATAATGAGGATAATGAGCAACAATAGGAGCATGAATGTGACTACAAATGTAAAACACAAGAACAGTCCTACCATGCTGTCTAAACAGGAGAGTGGATCTTTAACCCCTCACCTACGCTAAGTGTGAGCACAGATTACTAAGCCTAATCTGCCCTTCAGGTTTCCTCCCGGGAGAACATCATCCCTCATACCTGAAGACATTGTTCTCATCTGGATTAGGGCTCGGCCATCTAAGCAGGTAGCTGTAGCGAGGCTTGCAGCAATCAGCATGTAGTCGTGGTCATCTGGGTGGAATCTCCCTCTAACATGTCTGGGACTAAGGGGTGTTTTATAATAACATAGCTGACATTCTAAGAAATGGTCCCACGTATGAGCGTGTGTGTTTCTGTGAATGCAGGAGACACAGCATACCACGTTTGTCAGCAACCTTATCTGACTGTAGCCTTGGAAGAGTACAAAGTGAACTATGGCCCTCATTACGACCTTGGCGGTCAGTGGTAAAGCGGCGGTAAGACCGCAAACAGGCCAGCGGGAAAAAAAATTGAATTATGTGGTCATCCGCCACTTCACCATTCCGACCGCCGACGGTATCAGGACCCTGCATACCGCCATGGATCTCAGGTGGTTGGGAACAGCCATGAGATCCATGGCGGTAGGCACTATCAGTGCCAGGGAATTCCTTCCCTGCACTGATAGGGGTCTCCCCCACCCCCGCTACACCCCACAAATCCTCCCCAAACACCCCCCACCCCCCTGCCACCCCCAAAGGTGGCACAGCCCCCCACCCGACCCCGAACATGCACATATACACACCCCTACACGCACACACCCCTACACGCACACATACACCCCGACAACACATACCCGCACACATACAAACAGACATGCACACCGTCCGACCTGCACACATTTCCCATACACACAGCACCCCCCTGCACGCATACACTCACTCACTCACCCCCTCTACACTCTCACACGCACACCCCCATGCACACACAACACCCCCCACCCCCTTCCCTAACGGACAATCAACTTACCTTGTCCGTTGATCCTCCGGGAGGGGACGGGATCCATGGGGGCAGCTCCGCCACCAGAACACCGTCACCAGAACACCGCCACACCGAATCATGGGACGTGATTCAGTGGGCGGTGTTCTGTTGACGTGGCGGTGGAGGTTGAGCAACCTCCACTTTCCCGCCGTCCACAGTATGGCTGCTGGCGGCTTTCCGTACGAAAAAGGACGGCGGCCTGCCAGCGGTCATAATACGCGGCGCGGAAGACTGCCACCACTGGCGGTCTTCAACACGGGGGTACCTCGGCGGGAGGTCGTAATGACCCCCTATATTTCCTACTAAGAACGCAATGCTTTCCTAGGCGAAAGACCAACAATATAGAGAGGAATAAAACAGCACCGCAAATGAAAATAAAGCAATGCTGAATAAAACGTAGATGGGTGAAAGTGCACAACTGCAGACCTAGTTAGCTAAAATACCATGCCTAAAACATGGCTAAAATAGCTACACAACACCCTCCTCTTGCCGGTCAAAGGTGGTTCAAAGCTAATTCATAAAAAACTAATGAAACTAAGGAAAATAAGGCATCAACCAAAGCGTTAATTATGACAAGTTCAGCGAACACAAGCCATGGGAAGGAGAATTTGGAAACCCATGACGTGGCATAGGGAACCAAGTTCAAAACGTAAAGTCATTTTGGACATTGCCAATCGTATCCAGGACAATGGATGCCAGAAGAGGGTCAACTTCAGCAGGTGACAAAATATCCAATTACATACTATACTGGGTCTTTGCCACGGGGTAGGTCCCCAGCGCGATACTGGCCATTTCAAATTATTGTACCAGTCACCTGGCAAGTGATTCCTAGGGAGCCGTTTCTCATAATTTGGGAGGGGTGACCGCATCTGACTAGACTAACTAGACATGCTGTCTATAGAGTAAGTGAATGGAGCTTAGTATGTAGGTCTCTCATTGTTTTTTTTGGGATGGAGAAGCAATTTTGATTTTTGATTTTTTTCTTGGTCCTGATGAAGCGTCACCGGATCTTTTCGACCCACAAGATGCGAAACATGTTGACCTATTAGCGAGGGCGGTAGGTAATTTCCTTCCCTCCCCACCATTGACCAATTAGTGAGTGGGCTAAGTAATGTCCTACCCCCTACGTGACTTACTTTGAGAAAGTGGTTGAACATTGTTCCTTTCAACACACTCCACCTATTTCTTTTAATCTTGGCCTTAACCTCCTGCTGATTCAATAAATTTATGATGAGAAACTTGGTTCTGAGCCACTTTTATTTATTTTTTCCTGCTCTTCTTTATTTGTGAGGTGGCATTTCCTGCCTCACTGTTTTCTAAAGTCAATAAAAGAGTGAATAAGATCTCCGGCAAAGAGCCCCCTTTACGGGGGGCCCATCAGACATTGCAGCTCCGGTCTGACGAGGAGCATGCCCAATGATGAAGCATGACATCCAATCGGATGTGTGAGGGTCCTTGCTCCTAACCATAGGATTGCCCTGTGTCTTCTTCTTTTTTCTGGAACAGTGTACCTTATAATTTTACAACACAATAACCAAGTCAGATCCAGGGAAGACCATAGAGCACATGTGTTCCAGAGTCTGAGCCTCAGCGGAGGCAGCTGCATTCCGTGTCATGCCCACAGTAGAGTTGAGATCCACCGAAACCACATATGGCAGTTCATACACCACCTCCTGTAGCAAACGCACCCTCAATGCGATGTCTGACAATGAGCCCTCATCGAGACCATCAGCAGATCAGCATCCAAAGAAAGTAAACACTGCATAGAAAGACACACTTCCAGTGCACATTCGAAGAGGCACCAGAGGCATCCAAAACTGGTTGGAATGACAATGACCAGTCACACTCCAGCTGTTGCAGGAGAGGTGTTCCGAAGTACTGCATCATGCGTTCACGACACAGTTGCGCTGGTGGTAGCACATTCAGTCCTCCGTGCTGTGTGAAGGGACAGCCATTGCGTAGAAAGAGTAGCAACAGTAGGATGCCACTAATTAAAGCCAAAGTGATCGGGTATCCCCCGAAAACACTTGAAAAAAGTGAATGTATGGCTGAAGGTATTAAGCCAAATATAGATGAGAAAGTGTTGATGAAACCAGAACCAACAGCCTTAAACAAATGGGCAATTCCACCAGTACTAGACAAATTGAATATTAATCTCATGAGTTCACCAAAGAGTCTCGGAAAGTTGGTATTTAAAAGGTACTGAATTTCTGCTGATAACCTTCTAACTTGAAGCACAGAGGTTTTGCGGGCTGTTGTAAGCGCCAAATGTTTTTGGAACAATAAGGCCTTTAGTCTGCTCAACCTGTCAAAATTAACATCAAAAGTAGCAATATGGGGCCAGATGTCTGTTACTCCTTTGAATTGTGCAGGGGAAAAAAGGACATTCCTTCAAAATATAACAATTTTGGAGACGGAATTGACATAAGGTATTCCGGCTTGCATCCCATAACTGCTCTCACTGTTAAGGAGCATATGGCTACCACTGGAGAGCACCGGGAACTCAGGTCTAATTAGGGATACTGGGACTCCCTTCAGATAACAGGCCAAATTCGCCGCAGAGGCATTGCATGCCTCGTGCAAGGACAGCTGTTTACAGACCATCGAATGGCTCACAGAAGTCTCGCATTCGTTGCTGCTAAGAAACACCTCTTTCATGCCATTGAAACATTTGTACAAAAAGGGTAGCTCCCACACCTCATGTACGTAGTTATCTCCCAGCCTTTCATATCTGCCTACCGGGATATGTTTCAAGCAGGATGTGAATTGAAGTGTTGAAATAGGCAGATTAATAACCCCATGTATTAACCATTCAGCAGAGGTTACCTCAGCCACAGTAAAAGGCATCTTTTCTAATTTCTCTATTCTCAACATAATATATGCTGCCTCCTTCTTAGCCATCATTTGCTGCTGTCGCGTTAAATTAAATGTTGAAAAAATCTCCCTTACGCTCACATGTTGCCAGGGAACGGGACCTGCCTTCAATATCTGTAATGTCTAACCTAACAGCATGATTGATTGTAGCTGACTTTGTCCATGCTGCAGAAACGACACGTCACTCTGTATTATATTTATTGCAGAGGACACAATATTATTTAGGGTGTAAATGTGGTCGGACAGGGTGTTCATTCCATTATCTATGACGGCTAATGCTTTCCGTAAGTTTTCCTGATCTATTTGCATTAACCGGGCAGCCGATTATTGGTGGGAAAGTTTCCAAATTTCATTATATGTTTCATATATGAAACATTTTCTGTGTTGTCTTCTGGGGCCTAACAGGAAGTCCTGTAAGTCTGTGTTAATGGACAGGAGACCAAGATGTGTACTAACATCATCTAGTGAGGAGATCTTCATCCATTGCTGGCAACGTTTCCCTACACTATATGTTGTCACAATACCCGAGTGCTCTGAGGATATATAGAGAGGGTCCGGCCTATTAGATCTAAAATCCCCAGAGGAGTTCACAAAACGCGTATGGCACCCATTAGTGTCTACAGACTACAATAACCACCCGCCCAGATGTGATAATGACATGTTATATGTTCCATTCTGTACCCATTCATTAAGCTGGTCTTCGGATGCATTTATATACTTTTGTCATTTGTTAAATTTCGCAGGGGTGGGAATACTAAGCGCATGTAATTCTTTAATGTTTGCTAAGCCTAAACAGCTTGTTTGTTGCATGGTTTCATTTAAGAAAATCATCTGGACAGGAATCATGCAAGCTCTGAATAAAGCTTCTATACCTCGGATTTGCCAATTTATTGTTCCCCATACAATTTTTACGTCAATTGAATTAACCCAATGTTCATAACTTTCTTTGGCCAATCGGGAAACAAAGGAATCAGAATATATCTATTTTGTATCAGTTAATAATACACACAAATCTTCCATCACTGGCAATTTTAAATAATATGACTCAGCATTCTTGACATTATGTCCAGACAAATATGCAAACTTTTCAGTATACGTTTTTGAGCTGCCTATTGGCAGAATCAGGCAGTTTTCCCATTGTGCAAATTGAAATACAATTATTGGAGTACTAGCTCTGTGAAGGAAATGATGTCCGTAATGAGTATAACACAACATATCTCCATAATTTCCCTTAAATTTGTACACATCATCATTTAAAAAAAACGCATAATACTGTAGATCAGACATCATAGTATCAACTATTTTGACATCCCAATCATCAGAAATCACTCCAGGTCTAATTACATCCGTCAATGAAACTTTTAACACATAAGGAATTTGAATGATCTCTGTAGGACCATATATATCGAATAAGACTTTATCCCACACAATCCCGTCAGGAATTGGCATTTCTGTAATGTTCAATAGGGACAAGTCTCTGCGTATTTTATGTGAAGAAAAAAGTGGTTTTAATACTTCATCCACCAGTTTAACTGTAGAACGATCAGGAAGGTAATGGCCATGTATAAGAAGAAAGAAAACAATGACAAACCCAATCCAAAGAGAAAAGACAACCACAGTTAGAGATAACCATATATAGTTCGAAGGACAAGTAAGATAGTTCATTTTTAGCCAATGTATCAGCTTACGTGTTCTTGACAGTTCAGTCACAGTTGAAGCAGATGGGTCTGAAGAAAAGTCATCAGCATCGACGAAGTAACCATTTTCTGTACAAACAAGTGCTGGCGGTGTATTTGGAGGAGGAGAAACTGTTGATGATTCCCTCAGTGGTGTGTGGTATGTTACTACATCCGTTTGTGTGGAATTTGTAGAAGGCTGCTCTGTATCAGCAGAAATCAATGAAGTAGTAATTGTCAGCGGAACCAAAGAAAGTTCATTTTTCACCCTCCCCAAGCTCGGCGAGCTGTCAACGTTATTGTTGAAAACATGCAGAGGGACGTCCTGGACTGTAGTGGGAGCTTGACATTGTCGATTAGGACAAAGTGATTTTCCTTCGAACCAGGCAATGGTGGTAGAATGACAGTTCTGGTACCGTGTATTCCCAGGACAGGGACCGGTGCACGATAAGAAGGACCAAATTCCTTTTTCACAGCAATCTTTTCACATACTAGATCCTCCAGCTTGGGAATCCAGCCGGTAAATGTTATTGGTACATCCCTAATTCCAGAGGAGGCAGCACTGGCAGTTGCGTTGTCATCACGGGATTGTTGTAACTCCTGCAAGACAGTGACACGTTAATTTATGTCAAAAGGTGTATCTGCCACCTCCATGCAAGGACCATCAAGATCTGGAACATACATTTGAGTTCCAGACAGGCACTCGTGTGAAGTACGCCCCCCCAGGGACCTTCTAGGCAGATTATTAAGTGCTCTCTGAACTCCATACAGGTGTGTAAGCCAACTACGACCCATGCCTAATAGTCTTGCAGTTACGTATTGCTTTAAATTGCTATTTCGTCCCTCCACAACACTATTTCCTTCAGGATGAAATGGAGACGAGTAATGCAGTTGGACACCTAACAAAGCCATGGTATCCCTGGAAGCCCATGAGGCAAAAGCAGGGCCCGGTCGGAATAGAAAGCCACAACAGCATATGTACCGACAAAGACTTGCAAATCTTTAACAAAAGTTCGAGAGTCAGCCAAATGTTGTGGTCAAACCCATAAAAATTTGAAGCATGAGTCCACAGCGACTAAAATATATTTGTTTGCACTATCTGGTGGCAGCGGATGACAATGGTCCAGGTACACACAATGTAAAGGTTTGTTGGAAATTAAGAGGGATGTCTGTGGTGGGCGCTGAACGCTGGAGCCTGTGATTTGTTGGAAGATGGCACAACAAAGGACATACTGCTTGGCCTGTTTGTAAAGGCCTGACCACCAATAGCGTGATTGCAATATTGAAATTGTAGCCGCCACACCCAATTGTGCAGATGCAACTCCATCATGTGCTGCTTTCACTAATTCTGGTCTTAAGTCTTTTTTGGGAATCACTCGGACCCCCACACCTGGAATCTTTACTTCTGTGTCAAACATGCCTCCCATTTGGTAGGAATATTTAGTGGGATAGGCTTTGGGCATAGGTTTACCCTCAGCCGTCGCTCCTATAGCTGCTAATGTTTCATCATCCACTCATGTTCTAGAGCGTGTTACTTTTGCAACAGAAGCCATTGCTACTGCCGACTTTGCTGCTTCATCAGCCAAAGTGTTTCCTTAAAACGTGTATTCCAACACGCTGGTATGTGTATGTACAACATGGACATTCAGTAGTATCTCCTTCAGATCCGCTACCATCCCCCACAGAAGTCTGTGTTTTTTGGTATTACCTTTTGAATCTCTGAACCCATTTTGTCGCCAGTAACGCAAGTATTCATTGAAGGACTGGACACAATAGTACGAATCACAGACAATCAAAGTCATTGTCTCAGGATCCGTATGTTCTAGTGCCATCTCCAGAGTCCTAAGCTCTGAGAGTTGTGCCGTACAGTACCCTAGAGTCTGTGTGTATGATTTTTCTGGGTGGAACTTGCCATCATTCATATACCCACTCACAACTGCACAAGCAGCTGAGTACTGGTATTTGGTGCCTATAGCAGGTTGTGCCGAACCATCGGTGACAATATTGTTTTATATTGTTCAATAGGTAATGTATTTGCTGGAAAAGGATATTCAAGTTCATATTGTAGGGATTCTTGAGTCTGTTATTTAGAGTCAAACACATAATCAACATCAGTGGCCGTCAGAGACGTTGCCCATTGAATCCAACGTGGATGTAATGCTTTAGTGGTATGGACGCTTGCTTTGGTAACAGCCTCAAGGGCTGGGACCGTGGATATGACAATAATGCGTTTCCCTTGGTCTCTCATTAAGGGCCGCCATCTGAACAGCAATGAGAATTTTTGCAATGGGAGCAAAGCGTTGTTCAGCTGTAGAGTATAGGTGTGATTTATATACAATTGGGACGGTCTCACCTTCATTACATGTCACATAGGTGAAACTAATGGCACCAGCAATTACTCTGATGACCACATGTTTTTTAGTCCCTTGTGTGCAAATGTTTTACTTCAAGCATGTCTTTTTGTAGTGCTTTGAGAATGCGGGTGTGTTCAACTGTCCAGTGTTTGCTGGTAAAGTCGGGATATATTATGTCGTATAATGGTTTAATGCGTTGTGCATAGTCTGTAATATAAGTTCTGCCAAAATTCAGGAGGCCCAAAACTGACTGTAGCTTATTTATTGTGTTTGGTGGTTGTAGTTGTGCGCATATTTTCTAAAAACTGGGGCGCCAGGCTCTTGCCTTCATCCGTCAACTCGTATCCTAGAAACAAGATACTGTGATAGGCTATTTTTTAATTTTTTTAAAATTAAATTTGTAGCCGATGTTGGCAAATCCTATAACAACGGGGACTACCCATCTTAAATGTTGTATGAGGTCATCATCCGTGAGGTAAATATCATCCACATAGGACAACGCCTCAGGGTCTATGTTGTGTAATATTGATGTCACACGAGCTGAGAACAGTCCAGGACTGTTCTTGTAGCCTTGTGGGAGTCGGCAACATTTTTTTGGGGAGCCTAAAGCGCAAACACTTGTTAAGTCCCTGCTTTCAGGCGCTATATTTTGGCAGAAAAATCCATTGGATAAATCTAGAGTTGTTTTGTATTTTTTACGCACAATGTTGTTCATTAATGCTGTACTATGTGCGGTTTGTATAGCATATGTTTTTGTATGACTATTTAAATGTCTAGAGTCCAAGACTATTCTATTAGAGTGGTCGGGTTTAGCGACCGGGAATAACCAATTGTTCATTGATGAGTCTGAGGGTTCAATGACACCCTGGTACTCTAATTGTGTGAGGATTTCCCTCACCGGGGCATCTGCCTTGTATTTGATCGGATATTGAGGTTGGGGCTGAGGTGTTGGTTTTATTAGTATTATATGGTAGAGAAAATCTTTGTCCCACCCTACATGATTGCGATTTTCAAAGTGGACACAGTGCAAAAATCAACAGTTCCTGGGGAGGTAAGTAAAGGTTAGTTTTGAAGGTAAGTGAAACACTTAAAAGTCTCAAGTTTGGGGCATAGGCAGCCCACCGTTGGGGGTTCAAGGCAACCCTGAAGTTACCACACCAGCAGCTCAGGGCCGGTCAGGTGCAGAGGTCAAAGAGGTGCCCAAAACACATAGACGCCTATGAGGAACAGGGGTGCTCCGGTTCCATTCTGCCATCCGGTAAGTACTTGCGTCCTCGGAGGGCAGACCAAGGGGGTTTTGTAGAGCACCTGGGGGGACACTAAAAGGCACACAAAGTACACCCTCAGCGGCACAGGGACGGCCGGGTTCAGTGATCAAAGCAGGGGTTGGGTTTTATATTGAAAACAATGGAGAGACCCGGGGGTCACTCTAGCTTTGCAGGCAGGCACAGGGGGGCTTCTCGGGATAGCCACCACCTGGGCTAGGCAGAGGGTCGCCTGGGGGTCGCTCTTGCACTGAAGTTCGGTTCCTTCAGGTCCTGGGGGCTGTGGGTGCAGTGTTGGTTCCAGGCGTCGGGTCCCTTGCTACAGGCAGTAACGGTCAGGGGGAGTCTCTGGATTCTCTCTGCAGGCGTCGCTGTGGGGGATCAGGGGGGCCGTCTCTGGTTACTCACGGGCTCGCAGTCACCGGGGAGTCCTCCCTGAGGTGTTGGTTTTCTGCAGGTCGAGCCGGGGGTGTCGAGTGCAGAGTGTGAAGTCTCACGCTTCCAGCGGGAAACGTGAAGTCTTTGGAAGTTGCTTCTTTGTTGCAAAGGAGTTGCAGGTTTTGAACAGGGGCCGGTGTTCACGGGAGTTTCTTGGTCCTGTTTTCCAGGGCAGTCCTCTGAGGCTTCAGAGGTTGCTGGTCCCTGTCGGATGCGTCACTGGAGCAGGTTCTTGAAGTTGGAGACAGGTCGGTAGGGCTGGGACCAAATCAGTTGTCGTCTTCCTCCTTCTCTGCAGGCTTGTAGGTCAGCAGTCCCTCTTCTTTCTTCAGGTTGCAGGAATGTGATTTCCTGGGATCTGGGGAGCCCCTAAATACTGAATTTAGGGGTGTGTTTAGGCCAATGGCTACTGTCCTTGAGGGTGGCTACACCCTCTTTGTGCCTCCTCCCTGTGGGGAAGGGGGCACATCCCTAATCCTATTGGGGGAATCCCCCAAACTCAAGATGGAGGATTTCTCAAGGCAGGGGTCACCTCAGCTCAGGACACCTTAGGGGCTGTCCTGACTGGTGGGTGACGCCTCCTTGTTTTTCTCATTATCTCCTCCAGCCTTGCCGCCAAAAGTGGGGGCAGTGACCGGAGAGGCGGGCATCTCCACTAGCTGGGATGCTCTGGGGCGCTGTAACAAAAGGGGTGAGCCTTTGAGGCTCACCTCCAGGTGTTACAGTTCCTGCAGGGGGAGGTGAGAAGCACCTCCTCCCAGTACAGGCTTTGTTCCTGGCCAGAGAGTGACAAAGGCACTCTCCCCATGTGACCAGCGACATGTCTGGTGTGTGGCAGGCTGGCAGGAACTGGTCAGCCTACACTAGAAGTCGGGTATATTTTCAGGGGGCATCTCTAAGATGCCCTCTGGGTGTATTTTACAATAAATTGCACACTGGCATCAGTGTGCATGTATTGTGCTGAGAAGTTTGATACCAGACTTCCCAGTTTTCAGTGTAGCCATTATGGAACTGTGGAGTTCGTGTTTGACAAACTCCCAGACCATATATTCTTATGGCTACCCTGCACTTACAATGTCTAAGGTTTTGCTTAGACACTGTAGGGGCATAGTGCTCATGCACATATGCCCTCACCTGTGGTATAGTGCACCCTGCCTTAGGGCTGTAAGGCCTGCTAGAGGGGTGACTTACCTATGCCACAGGCAGTGTGAGGTTGGCATGGCACTCTGAGGGGAGTGCCAGGTCGACTTAGTCATTTTCTCCCCACCAGCACACACAAGCTGTCAAGCAGTGTGCATGTGCTGAGTGAGCGGTCCCTAGGGTGGCATGAGACATGCTGCAGCCCTTAGAGACCTTCCCTGGCATCAGGGCCCTTGGTACCAGGGGTACCAGTTACAAGGGACTTACCTGAGTGCCAGGGTTGTGCCAATTGTGCCGACAAAAGTACAGTTTAGGGAAAGAACACTGGTGCTGGGGCCTGGTTAGCCAAAATGTGTTTTTATCCTGTGGTCCCGTATGCGGAAAGACTGCTTCCAGTGCACATATTTTTGAGCTAACCAAAACGGAATCTCTTCCAGTTTGGGGGGTAGTTTACCCATGATCGAATGTACAGTGGCAGGATTAACACCTTGCGCTGCTGCATGTGCCTGAGCTGGAGCAGCTCGTGCTGGGTTCGTATTTAAACTTTGCATGACAAATTGTACTAACAATCTATAAGTCAATGTGATTATTGTATATAAGCAGCGGAACTCAGCTACCGCCATTGCTCCTGCATCAGGATGTGGTGTGTATGTGGCCAATAAAGGCCAGGTCTGGCCAGCATTACTCAACAGACCTAATCTAACAGGTAAAACTGTGTGTTGTAGGTCGCCATCAAGCCAGTTATTATGATTTTTGTAGGAAAATGCCGCTGATGGCATGGTTACCCCCTGACATTTTGCCTTTGGTTGATGCTAGTTATGATTGAAAGTGTGCTGGGACACTGCTAACCAGGCCACAGCACCAGTGTTCTTTCCCTAAACTAGACCTTTGTCTCCACAATTGGCACTGCCCTGGCACACAGATAGGTCCCTTGTAAATGGTACCCCTGGTACCAAGGGCCCTGTGGCCAGGGAAGGTCTCTAAGGGCTGCAGCATGTATTATGCCACCCTGGGGACCTCTCACTCAGCCCATGCACACTGCCTCACAGCTTGTGTGTGCTGGTGGGGAGAAAAATACTAAGTCGACAATGCACTACCCTCAGAGTGCCATATCCACAACCCACTGCCTGTGGCATAGGTAAGTCACCCCTCTAGCAGGCCTTATAGCCCTAAGGCAGGGTGCACTATCCCAAAGAGGGGGCATAGTTGCATGAGCACTATGCCCCTACAGTGTCGAAGCAAATTTGTAGACATTGTAAGTGCAGGGTAGTCATAAAGAGTATATGGTCTGGGAGTTTGTCAAACACAAACTCCACAGTTCCATAATGGCTACAGTGAGTCCTGGGAAGTTTGGTATCAAACTTCTCAGCACAATAAATCCACACTGATGCTAGTGTGGGATTTATTGAGAAATGCACACAGAGGGCATCTTAGAGATGCCCCCTGTATACCAGTCCAAATACTAGTGCTAGGCTGACCAGTTTCTGCCAGCCTGCCACATACATCCATACGGGTTTCTGGCCACATGGGGTGAGTGCCTTTGTCACTCTGTTGCCAGGAACAAAGCCTGTACTAGGTGGAGGTGCTTCACACTACCCCCTGCAGGAACTGTAACACCTGGTGGTGAGCCTCAAAGGCTCAAGCCTGATGTTACAGTGCCCCAGGGCTCTCCAGCTAGTGGAGATGCCAGCCCCCCGGACACAGCCCCCACTTTTGGCAGCAAGTCCGGAGGAAATAATGAGAAAAAAAAATGAGGAATCACCCTCCAGTCAGGACAGCCCCTAAGGTGTCCTGAGCTGAGGTGACCTCTTCCTTAGGAAATCCTCAAACTTGTTTTGGAAGATTCCCCCAATAGGATTAGGGATGTGCCCTCTTCCCCACAGGGAGGAGGCACAAAGAGGGTGTAGCCACCCTCAAGGACAGTAGTGATTGGCAACTGCCCCCCAGACCTAAACACACCCCTAAATTGAGTATTTAGGGGCGACTGTGAACCCAGGAAACCAGATTCCTGATGATCTACAAGAAGAAGAAGGACTGCTGACCTTAAAGCCCCACAGTGACGACAGAGACAACAACTAACTTGGCCCCAGCCCTACCGCCCTATCTCCAGACTCAAAGAACCTGCTCAGCGACACATCCAATGGGACCAGTGACCTCTGAGGGCTCAGAGGACTGCCCTGCAACGAAAGGACCAAGAAACTCCTGTGGACAGCGCCTCTGTCCAAAACAGCAACAAATAAACCATCTTTAAAGGGAATCCAGCCTCACTCCGGAAGCGTAAGTCCCCAATACTCTGCACCCGACGCCCCCGGCTCATGTCCAGAAGAACCAACACTGCAGAGAGGACCCCCAGGTGACTCCCACAACGTGGACACCCTGAGACGACCTCCCTGCACCCCCACAGCGACGCCTGCAGAGAGAATATAGAGGCTCCCCCTGACCGCGACTGCCCGGTAACAAAGAACCCGACACCTGGAAGAAGCACTGCACCCACAGCCCCCAGGCCCGAGCGAAACCAACTACTGGTGCAGGAGTGACCAGCAGGTGGCCCTCATCCTTGCCCAGTCAGTGGCTGGCCAGAGAAGCCCCCATGTGCCCTGCCTGCATCGCCAGAGTGACCCTCGGGTCTATCCATTGATTTCAATTACAAACCTGATGCCTTGTTTGCCCACTGCACCTGGCCGCCCCTGTGCCGCTGAGGGTGTGCTTTGTATGCCTACTCGGGACCCCCCCAGTGCTCTACTAAACACCCCTGGTCTGCTCCCCGAGGATGCAGGTACTTACCTGCCAGCAGACTGGAACCGGAGCACCCCCTGTCTCCATAGACGCCTATGTTATTTGGGCCGTACTTTGACCTCTGCACCTGACCGGCCCTGTGTTGCTGGGCTGCGTGTTTGGGGTTGCCTTGAACCCCCAACGGTAGGCTGCCTGTGCCCCGGAGACCTAACTTGTAACTGCTTTACTTACCTGCGTGCTCTACTAAACCCCCCTGGTCTGCTCCCAGAGGATGCAGGTACTTACCTGCCAGCAGACTGGAACTGGAGCACCCCCTGTCTCCATAGACGCCTATGTTATTTGGGCCCTACTTTGACCTCTGCACCTGACCGGCCCTGTGTTGCTGGTGCTGGGTGTTTGGGGTTGCCTTGAACCCCCAACCGTGGGCTGCCTATGCCCCGGAGACCTAACTTGTAACTGCTTTACTTACCTGAAAACCTAACCAATACTTACCTCCCCCAGGAACTTTTGATTTTTGCAGTGTCCACTTTTAAAATAGCTTATTGCCATTTTTTGCCAAAGCAGTGTACATTACTGTTTTCATTCAAAGTTCCATATTTACCTATGCCAAGTACCTTCCAATTTATGTGCTTACTTGAATTCTGAATCTTGTGGTTCTAAAAATGAATTAAGAAAATAATATTTTTCTATATAAAAGCCTATTGGTCTGGAGTTAAGTCTTTGAGTGTGTGTTCTCATTTATTGCCTGTGTGTTTATAACAAATGCTTAACACTACCCTCTGATAAGCCTACTGCTCGACTACACTACCAAAAAATAGAGCATTAGTATTATCTATTACTGCCACTATCAACCTCTAAGGGGAACCCTTGGAATCTGTGCACTCTACCTCTCACTTTGAGATAGTATATACAGAGCCAACTTCATACAGTCATGATAAGATAAAGGTATCTCTAAAGATGTATACGTTCTGTATTGTGCAGAAGGATTTGCCGGTGTATAATTATGAAATGTATTTGTATTCCCATTCACTGCTGGAAAGGTGACCTAAGAATAAAATGTTTCTGTTCTGTGGGCTGCGTGAGCTTCAAGAACAAATGTAACTGGACCTCCCTGGGCCGTTCAGCCGTTTGCCAACAAATGTGCAGTCAGGGGACCTCTCATATTTACTGCTATTGCTACCCGTTGAGGTTTCACCATATTACTGGTTTATGTGTTCAGAGATAAGGATACCAGCTGGGGATCAATCCCTTTATGGTTCAAGCTTGAACAACCTACAGCTCAGGATAGATTTCGCCTACCTAGCTGAGGAGGAAATCCTCAATACTACAGATATAGGGGATCATTCTGACTCCCGCCGGCTGCGGTAACCGCAGGGCGGCGGGAGCCGCCGAATGACCGCACTGCGGTCAAATGACCGCGGCGGCCATTCTGGCTTTCCCGCTGGGCTGGCGGGCGACCGCCAGAAGGCCGCCCGCCAGCCCAGCGGGAAAGCGCCTTCAACTAGGAAGCCGGCTCCGAATGGAGCCGGCGGAGTTGAAGGCGTGCGACGGGTGCAGTGGCACCCGTCGTGATTTTCAGTGTCTGCTTGGCAGACACTGAAAATCTTTGTGGGGCCCTGTTAGGGGGCCCCTGCAGTGCCCATGCCAGTGGCATGGGCACTGCAGGGGCCCCCAGGGGCCCCACGACGCCTGTTACCGCCAGCCTCTTCCTGTCGGTGAAAACCGCCAGGAACAGGCTGGCGGTAAGGGGGTCGGAATCCCCATGGCGGCGCTGCCTGCAGCGCCGCCATGGAGGATTCCTCAGGCCAGGGGAAAACCGGCGGGAAACCGCCAGTTTCCCTTTTCTGACCGCGGCTTTACCGCCGAGGTCAGAATTGGCCTGGATGCACCGCCAGCCTGTTGGCGGTGCATCCGCGGTCCCCGGCCCTGGCGGTCCATGACCGCCAGGGTCGGAATGACCCCCATAGTCTCCGTATATAGTATTGAGGTATCTTTAACCTTAAGTGAGACTGAGGTACTTAGGAGGATCTGAGTTTTCGTGCCAGACCAAACGTTGGTGGCACCTAGTCACGTAGGTTCTCATTATGGTAATGAGGCTACTGGATTTGGGCAGTAGGATGCCTAGGTAGTGGGTACTGAGTACAATTCCACATCTGGTGACACCTGTCAGCCTAATCCGGGGTTTCCAGCTAACTAGCAGCGCCTCATCTCTGACCGAGATGATTGTGGCAACCGAGCTCATGGTAAGATAGACTTCCCAGGGAATCGTGGTACATTAGAGCTCATCCCGTTCTCTCAGTTACCAAGACCTCACTCAGGCAAAGACAACAGAGGCAGAATATATTTAAATAAGCATTTATTGAAATATCTACATCTTAGATAAAATCAGGGGCATAGCAAGGATGACGACAGTGAGCGACAATAGGAGCAGGCACGTGACTAAAAATGTCAAACACAAGAACAGTCCTACCATGCTGTCTTAACAGGAGAGTGGATCTATAACTCCTCACCTATGCTAAGTATGAGCACAACATACTGAGCCTAATCTTCCCTTCGGGTTTCCCCCTGGGAGAACATCATCCCTCAAACCATACCTCATACAAGAGGCCTGAGGTCTAAGAAGACACCGTTCCAATCTGGATCAGGGCTCGGTCATCTAAGCAGGTAGCTGTAGTGAGGCTTGCAGCAATCAGCATGTAGTTGTGGTAATCTGGGTAGAATCTCCCTCTAACGTGTCTGGGACTAAGGGGTGTTTTATAATAACACAACTGACATTCTAAGAAATGGTCCCAAGTATGAGTGTGTGTGTTTCTGTGAATGCAGGAGACACAGCATACCACATTTGTCGGCAACCCTATCTGACTGTAGCTTTGGAAGAGTACAAAGTGAACTATGGCCCTCATTATGACCCTGGTGGTCGGCGGTAATTTGGGGAAAGGTACTGCCAACAGGCTGGCAGTACCTTTTCCCAAATTATGACATTGGCGGTTTGGCTAAAGCCAAACCGCCAATGTACCACTCCGTCTGCCAGGGTAGTAACAGCCACTGGGCTGGAGACTTCGGTCTCCAGCCAGACGGCCGTCACAATCTCACCCTCGGGATTATGAGCCCACCTACGCCATGGTTTTCGTGGCAAGCGTACCACCACGAAAACCATGGCGGTAGGCACTATCAGTGCCAGGGAAATCCTTCCCTGACATTGATAGGGGTCTCCCCCGTCCCTCTCCCCCTCCCCAGAGTCCTCCTCCACCCTCCCCCTCAGGTTCCCCGCACATTTACACACCCACACTCGCACACATACACACTCATACACACACGCATACCCACATCCACCCATGCATGCACACATACATACACACACACTGCAACACACACCAACATACATTGTCGCACACACGCATTCACAACACAACATACACGTACACTCACATTCAGACATTCACTCACGCTTTCAATGTGACATAGATCAGCATGCACACATACAAAAACAGACTCACACCCCCCACACACACACAACACCCTCACACACGCAAACACACCCTCCACCCCCCTCTTCTGACGGAGAACCTGACTTACTTGCTTGCAGGGGGTCCTCCAGCAGGAGACTGGAGGCAGCGCTGCTGTTAGCAGCAGCGTCCACCAGCAAACACCGCCAGGCCGTATCATTGCTCATGATACGGTCGGTAGTGTTTTGCTGGCGTGGCACTGCGGCTGACAGCAGCGACACCTTACCACCGTCCTCCACCATGACCATCGAAGGCTGGTGGAATTCCGTCAATGGTCATATTGCAGATGGGCAGCTGGTAGCTGCGGCGACCGTATGTTGGCGGCCATTGCTGTGGCGGTAGGCGGCAGTTACCACCAAAGTTGTAATGAAGGACTATATGTCCTACTAAGAACGCAATGCTTTCCTAGGCGAAAGACCAACAAGATAGAGAGAAATAAAACAGCACCGCAAATGAAAATAAAGCAATGATGTATAAAACATAGACGTGTGAAAGTGCACAGCTGCAGCCCTAGTTAGCTAAAACAGCGTGCCTAAAACATGGCTAAAATAACTACACAACACCCTCTCCTTGCCGGTCATAGGTGGTTCAAAGCTAATCTATAAAAAACTAATGAAACTAAGGAAAATAAGGCATCAACCAAAGCGTTAATTATGACATGTTCAGCGAACACAAGCCATGTGAAGGGCAATTTGAAAACCCATGACGTGGCATTGGGAACCAAGTTCAAAACTCAGAGTAATTTTGGACAATGCCAATCGTATCCAGGACAATGGATGCCAATAGATGGTCAACTTCAGCACGTCACAAAATATCCAAGTGAGATCCAGGGAAGACCATAGAGCACATGTGTTCCAGAGTCTGAGCCTCAGACGAGGCAGCAGCATTCCATGTCATGCCCACAGTAGAGTTGAGATCCGCTGAATCCACATAGGGCAGTTCATACACCACCTCCCGTAGCAAACGCACCCTCAATGCGATGTCTGACGATGAGCCCTCATCGAGAACATCAGCAGATCAGCATCCAAAGAAAGTAAACACTGCGTAGAAAGACCCACTTCCAGTGCACATGCGAAGAGGCACCAGAGGCATCGAAACACGGGCTGTACACTATCCAAAACTGGTTGGAATGACAATGACCAGTCACACTCCAGCTGTTGCAAGAGAGGTGCTCCGAAGTACTGCATCATGCGTTCACGACACAGTTGCGCTGGTGGTAGCGCATTCAGTCCTCCGTGCTGTGAAGGGACAGCCATTGTGTAGAAAAAATAGCAACAGCAGGATGACACTAATTAAAGTCAAAGTGATCGGGAATACCCCGAAAACACTTGAAAAAAGTGAAGGTATGGCTGAAGGTAGTAAGCCAACTATAGATGAAAAAGAAGCAACAGCCTTAAAAAAAAAGGGCAATTCCACTAGTACTACACGAACTGAATATTCGTCCCATGAGTTCACCAAAGTGTCTTGGAAAGTTGGTATTTAAAAGGGACTGAATTTCTGCCAATGACCTTGCAACTTGAAGCACATAAGTCTAGCGGGATAATGTAAGCGCCACATGTTTTTGGAACAATATGGCCTTTAGTCTGCTCAACTTGTCAAAATTAACATCAAAAGTAGCAATATGGGACCAAATGTCTGTTCCTCCTTTGAATTGTGCGGGCGGGAAAAAGGACATTTCCGCAAAATGTAACAATTTTGGATACGGAAATTACATAAGGTATTCCGGCTCGTACCCAACAACAGCTCTCACTGTTAAGGAGCACAAAGCTGCCATTGGAGAGCACCTGTGTCTTATCCAGGTGGCTGGTTGACACCTGTTCGGTATAAGTCAATAAGGACGCTTAATGAAGGACCACACGCCAATTATGAATACAATTTAGCTTTACTATAATTTCAGGTAAATGCAGGCATTTAGCACATTAACAATAGTGGAATAAGAATAGCAATGAAAAGCATCTATTCATATATATGTACACTACAGATAGTATCTAAGTATACGAATGAGCAAAGAGTTCATTGACAGAGTAAGAATAGCAAGTTAAAAAAAGCATCTATATATGTATATATATAAGTACACTACAAAGAGCATCTATGTATACATCTGAGTAAAGAGTTCATTGACAGATATAAACTTGGAATAACTGTATACCAACATGTGATACACTATGATGTTCAGGGAGCAGAATATTAACGAGTTGAATACTTCAGATAAGCTTTGATTTACTGCACACTAAAATGCACATTTCAATTACTGTGGCACACTCACACTACGATGTTCAGTAAGGCAGGAAAAAAACTATAAACGAGCTGAATTTCTCAGATTATAAACACAGTGCAAGTATAATAATCAATCATAATAATAGAGCAGAGAAACAAAAAGCCTTTCATCCCTGGGTGGAAATTAACTTAGTCCACAAATGCTGGGAAGCCCTCTACCGCCCGCTTGGAACTCTCTCCCCCTCGAGCTTCACGGTCTTGGAACAGCAAAACAGGGAGGCAGCTCTGGGTCTGAAGATGACAGTTTCATAACTCCATCTGCGAGCTTCAAAATTCCCTCACCCACCTTTCAGTGTTTAAATAACCTGAAGCTTGGATTCTACCCCCTTCCAGTATTTTCTAGCTATGTTATCAGTATATGTCTCTTGGCTGCCTTGCCATTCCCTGGCCATTGTTTTCATTCCATCTTTTACTGTGGTCTCGTTTTCAAGGTTGAGACTGACTCTCCTTTACAGCCTGTTTCTCACATATGCAGCTGCGAATAAGTTTATCTACGGAATGTCAAAAGAAAACAAGCTTGAAAGCGAAAATCGTGAATTTCTTCCACGTTGTTCTGGTTTCGGCAGGCATCATGCTCATCTACACTGTTCAAGCTAATTAACCCTTTGCGTTACAATGTCTTCCGCACCTTTCCCTACTACTACACTGATCAACCTGGAACGCAGGTCTAATTAAGGATACCGGAACTCCCTTTAGATAACAGGCTAAATTCGCTGCAGAAGCATTGAATGCCCAGTGCAAGGGCAGCTGTTTACAGACCATCGAATGACTCACAGAAGTCTTGCGTTCGCTACCGCTAAGAAATACCTCTTTCATAACATTGAAACATTTATACGAAAAGGGAAGCACCCACACCTCGTGTATGTAGTTATCTCCCAGCCTTTCATATCTGCCTACCGGGATCTGTTTCAAGCAGGATGTGAATTGAAGTGTTGAAATAGGCAGATTAATAACCCCATGTATTAACCATTCAGGAGAGGGTACCTCAGCCACAGTAAAAGGCAACTTTTCTAATTTCTCTATTCTCAACATGATATATGTTGCCTCCTTCTTAGCCATCATTTGCTGCTGTCGAGTTAAATTAAATGTTGAATAAAATCTCCCTTGCACTCACATGTTGCCAGGGAACGAGGCCTGCCTTCAATGTCTGCAATGTCCATGTCCAACCTAACAGCATGATGGATCGTAGCTGACTTTGTCCATGCTGCAGATACAACACATCACTCTGTACTAGATCTACTGCAGAGGACACAATATTATTTAGGGTGTAAATGTGGTCGGACAGGGTGTTCATTCCATTATCTATGACGGCTAATGCTTTCTGCAATTTTTCCTGATCTATTTGCCTTAACCGGGCAGCCGCTTATTGGTGGGAAAGTTTACAAATTTCATTATATGTTTCATATATGAAGCGTTTTCTGCATTGTCTTCTGGGGCCTAACATGAATTCCTGTGAGTCTGTGTTATTGTTCAGGAGACCAAGATGTGTTCTAACAGCATCTAGTGAGGAGACCTTCATCCATTACTGGCATAGTTTCCCTACACTATATGTTGTCACAATACCTGAGTGCTCTGAGGATATTTAGCAAGGGTCTGGCCTATTAGTTCTAAAATCCCCAGAGGAATTCACAAAACGCATATGGCACCCATTGGT
Organism: Pleurodeles waltl; assembly: GCF_031143425.1. Taxonomy (NCBI): domain Eukaryota; kingdom Metazoa; phylum Chordata; class Amphibia; order Caudata; family Salamandridae; genus Pleurodeles; species Pleurodeles waltl. Next base: position 786,992,868 of record NC_090446.1, read on the forward strand.
GTCTACAGACCGCAATAACAACCCGCCCGATGTGATAAAGATGTGTTATATGTCCCATTCTGTACCCATTCATTAGGCTGGTCTACGGATGCATTTATATACTTTTGTCATTTGTTAAATTTCGCAGGGGCGGGAATACTAGGCATATTTAATTCTTTAATGTTTGCTAAGCCTAAACAGCTCATTTGTTGCATGGTTTCATTTAAGAAAATCATCTGGACAGAAATCATGCAAGCTCTGAATAAAGCTTCTATACCACTAATTTACCAATCTCTTGTTCCCCACACACTTTTTACGTCAATTGAATTAACCCAATGTTCATAACCTTCTTTGGCCAATCAGGAAACAAAGGAATCGAAATATATCAATTTTGTATCAGTCAATAATACTTGCAAATCTTCCATCACTGGCAATTTGAAATAATATGACTCAGCATTCTTGACATTATATCCAGAAAAATATGCAAACGTTTCAGTATACGTTTTTGAGCTGCCTATTGGCGAGATCAGGCAGTGTTCCCATTGAGCATATTGAAAAACTGTTTTTGGGGTACAATCTCTGTGAATCAAATGATGTCCATAATGACTATAACAGAACATATCTCCATAATTTCCCTCAAAGTGGTAGACATCATCATTTAAAAAAAACACATAATACTGTAGATCAGACATTACAGTATCAACTGTTTTGGCATCCCAATCATCAGAAATCACTCCAGGTTTAATTACATCCGTCAATGAAAGTTTGAACACATAAGGAATTTGAGTGATCTCTGTAGGACCATGTACATCGAATAAGACTTTATCCCACACATTCCCGTCGGATATTGGCACTGTTGTAATGTTCACTCGGGACAAGTCTCTGCATAATTTATGTGAAGAAAAATGTGGGTTTAATACTTCATTCACCAGTTTAACTGTATTACGATCAGGGAGGTAATGACCATGTATAAGAAGAAAGAAAACAATGACAAACCCAATCCAAAGAGAAAAGGCAACCACAGTCACCATATATAGTTCCAAGGACTGGTTAGATAGTTCATTTTTAGCCAATGAATCAGCTTACGTGTTCTTGACAGTTCAGTCACAGTTGAAGCAGATGGGTCTGAAGAAAAGTCGTCAGCATCGACGTAGTAACCATCATCTGTACAAACAAATGCTGGAGGTGTATTTGGAAGAGGAGAAACTGTTGATGATTCCCCCGGTGGTGTGTAGTATGTTACTACGTCCGTTTGTGTGGAATTTGTAGAAGGCTGCTCTGTATCAGCTGAAATCAATAAAGTAGTCATTGTCAGCGGAACCAATTAAAGTTCATTTTCCACCCTCCCCAAGCTCGGCGAGGTGTCAACGTTATTGTTGAAACCGTGCAGAGGGACGTCCTGGACTGTAGTGGGAGGAATTCAGGCACTACTCAGGGGTCCTCTAGGTCTGTTCTGCAGGATCGGCCACATGGTGTAGCTTGACATTGTCGAATGAGACAAAGCAATTTTCTTTCGAACCAGGCAATGGTGGTAGAATGACAGTTCTGGTACAGTGTATTCCCAGAACAGGGACCGGTGCACGATAAGAAGGACTGAATTCCTTTTTCACAGCAAACTTTTCATGTACTAGATCCCTCAGCTTGGGAATCCAGCCGGTAGATGTTATTGGTACATACCTAATTCCAGAGGAGGCAGCACTGGCAGTTGCGTTGTCATCACAGAATTGTTGTAACTCCTGCAAGGCAGTGACACGTTCATTTATTTCAAAAGGTGTATCTGCTGCCAACATGCCAGGACTATCAAGATCTGGAGCATACATTCGGGTTCCAAACAGGCACTCGTATGAAATACGCCCCCCCCCCAGGGACCTTCTAGGCAAATTATTAAGTGCTCTCTGAACTCCATACAGGTGTGTAAGCCAACTATTACCCGTGTCTAATAGTTTTGCCATTAAGTATTGCTTTAAATCGTGGTTTCGGCGCTCCACAACACTATTTTTTTCCTCGGGATGAAATGGAGACAAGTAATGCAGTTGGACCCCTATGAAGCCAAGGTATCCCTGTAAGCCCTTGAGGCAAAATCAGGGCCCTGGTCGGAATAGAAAGCCGCAACAGCATATGTACAGACAAAGACTTGCAAATCTTTCATAACAGTTCAAGCATCAGCCGAGCATTGTGGCCAAACCCATAAAAATTTGAAGCATTAGTCCACAGCGACTAAAATATACTTGTATATCTGGAATCAGAGGATGACAATGGTCCAGGTACACACAATGTAAAGGTTTGTTGGAAATTAAGAGGGGTGTCTGTGGTGGGCGCTGAACGCTGGAGCCTATGATTTGTTGGCAGATGTCACAACAAAGGACATACTGCTTGGCCTGTTTGTAAAGGCCTGACCACCAGTAGCGTGATTGCAGTATTGAAATTGTAGCCGCCACACCCACATGTGAAGATGCATCTCCCTCATGTGCTGCTTTCACTAATTCTGGTCTTAAGTCTTTGTTGGAAATCACTCGGACCCCCACACCTGGAATCTTTACTTCTGCATCAAACATGCCTCTTATCCGGTAGGAATATTTAGTGGGATAGGCTTTGGGCATAGGTTTACCATCAGCCGTCACTCCTATAGCTGCTAATGTTTCATCATCCACTCATGTTCTATAGCGTGTTACTTCTGCAACAGAAGCCATTGCTACTGCCGACTTCGCTGCTTCATCAGCCAAAGTGTTTCCTTCAACGTGTATTCCAACACGCTGGTATGTGTATGTACAACATGGACATTCGGTAGTATCTCCTTCAGATCTGCTACCCTCCCCAACAGAAGTCTGTGTTTTATGGTATTACCTTTTGAATCTCTGCACCATTTTGTCGCCAGTAATGCAAGTATTCTTTGAAGGACTGGACACAATAGTACGAATCACAGACAATCAAAGTCATTGTCTCAGGATCCGTATGTTCTAGTGCCATCACCAGAGTCCTAAGCTCTGAGAGTTGTGGCGTACAGTCCCCTTGAGTCTGTGTGTATGTTTTTTCTGGGTGGAACTTGCCATCCTTCAGATACCCACTCACGACTGCGCAAGCAGCTGAGTACTTTTGTTTGGTCCCTATAGCAGGTTGTGCCGAACCATCGGTATACAATATTGTTGTATATTGTTCAATAGGTAATGTATTTGCTGGAAAAGGATATTCAAGTTCATATTGTAGGAATTCTTGAGTCTGTTATTTAGAGTCAAACACATAATCAACATCAGTGGCCGTCAGAGACGTTGCCCATTGAATCCAACGTGGATGTAATGCTTTAGTGGTATGGACGCTTGCTTTGGTAACAGCCTCAAGGGCTGGGACCGTGGATATGACAATAATGCGTTTCCCTTGGTCTCTCATTAAGGGCCGCCATCTGAACAGCAATGAGAATTTTTGCAATGGAAGCAAAGCGTTGTTCAGCTGTAGAGTATAGGTGTGATTTATATGCAATTGGGACGGTCTCACCTTCATTAAATGTCACATAGGTGAAACCAATGACACTAGCAATTACTCTGATGACCAAATGTTTTTTATTGTCCCTTGTGTCCAAATGTTTTACTGCAAGCACGTCTTTTTGTAGTGCTTTGAGAATGCGTGTGTGTTTGACTGTCCAATGTTTGCTGGTAAAGTCAGGACATATTATGTTGTATAATGGTTTAATGTGTTGTGCATAGTCTGTAGTTTAAGTTCTGCAAAAATTCAGGAAGCCCAACACTGACTGAAGCTTCTTTATTGTATTTGGTGGTTGTAGTTGTGCGCATTTTTCTAAAAATTGGGGCGCCAGGCTCTTGCCTTCATCCGTCAACTCGTATCCCAGAAACAGGACACTGTGATAGGCTATTTTTGTTTTTTTAAACTTAAATTTGTAGCCGATGTTGGCAAATCCTATAACAATGGAGGCTACCCGTCTTAAATGTTGTATGAGGTCATCATCCGTGAGGTAGATATCATCCACATAGGATAACGCCTCAGGGTCTATGTTGTGTAATATTGATGTCACACGAGCTGAGAACAGTCCAGGACTGTTCTTGTAGACTTGTGGGAGTCGGCAAAAAATGTTTTAGGAGCCTATACCGCAAACAATTGTTAAGTCCCTGCTTTCAGGCGCTATATTTTGGCAGACAAATCCACTGGATATACCCAGAGTTGTTTTATATTTTTTACGCACTATGTGCATTTTGTATAGCATATGTTTTTGTACTGTTAACATGTCTAGAGTCCAAGACTATTCCATAAGAGTGGTCGGGTTTAGCGACCAGGAATAACCGATTGTTCATTGATGAGTCTGAGGGTTCAATGACACCCTGGTACTCTAATTGTGTGAGAGGTTACCCTTACCCGGGTTTTCGCCTTGTATTTGATCGGACATTGAGGTTGGAGCTGAGGTGTTGATTTTATTAGTATTACATGGTAGGGAGAATCTTTGTCCCACCCTACATGATTGCAATATAGTGCAGGTGTCTGCACCACTGCCCAATCAATGGCGTATTCTTCAACGAGCTCTTTCGGAACGAGGGGTGAGAATTTTTTTTCAATAATGTCCTCTCCATATGGGAGATCTTGGGCAAATACTGGTGGACAATCTTTTTCAGCCAGCAGAATATCATAGAGACGTCACGATCCCAAAAGATGGTGTCTATCCTGCGTTTGATCTCCCCTCTAACTGAATAGTTACTTTATACACTCTGGTGGTCATTCTGACCTCGGCGGTAAAAGGCGCTTACCGCCGGTCAGAAGACCGCCATAACACCGCTGCGGCCGCGGTAAACCGCCACGGTCATTCTGACCTGCAACTGGCAAACCGCCAAAAACCCAACATCCACAAAAGTCTGCCACACCAAAGGTCAGCGAAAAACTGGCGAGGACCAAACCTCCACCGTCACGCCAACAGAAATACGCCCATGCCATTACGACCCACGAATCCACGCGGCGGTCTTTCAACCACGGTACACACCGCCGCGGTCGAAATACACACACACATACAAAACACAACCACATTGGACATTTTGAAACACACACACCTGATACCCATACAAACAACACTCCCACACACCCAATACAATATAAAACACACACCCACATCACCCACAAACCCCTTTGAAAAAAAAAATCGACAGAAAGCCAGTGATAGACAGCACTGCTTAGACAACACCATCACACAGAGGCAAACCACACCATCACCCACACAATATCCACGCACAAAACACCACACATCACCACACTCACCACACTCATCAACACATACACCACCCCACGCCTCATCCACATCACCCTATGGCACCCCAAAGACACCCCCGGTTCTCAGACGCCGAATTCCGGGTCATGGTGGAGGAAATAGTTCGGGTAGAGCCCCAGCTCTTCGGGACACAGGTGCAGCACACCACCATTGCCAGGAAGATGGAGCTATGGCAAAGGATAGTCAACGGGATGACATCAGGAAGCGCTGGAACGACCTACGGGGGAAGGTGCGTTCCATGGTATCAAGGCACAACATTGCGGTGCAGAAGACTGGCGGCGGACCCCCACCTACTCCCCCAGAATTTACAGCATGGGAGGAGGAAGTCTTGCACATCCTGCATCCTGAGGGCCTCGCAGGAGTATCTGGAGGAATGTACTCTGGTAAGTCAAATCTTAACTACTTCTTCCCACCCCCACCCCACCTGCATGCCAGCACATACCTTAACCCTCACCCCCACCCCCATCACACCTACTCCCTGCAAATGGCTCACCATCACAACCCACCCATCCCAACACCAAACCTGCATGCGTCCACAAAGCATGGACACCCATCACCAAAGCATGCCCACTGGACATACACATCTCCCCCACAAGCCACCCTCACAAACGCCTACACCCAGGAATGCCAGCCCTGGGGTACACGGGCACCCACCCATTGACCGATATGGCACACACAGAAGCAATAACCATACCTCTATACCCCTGCAGGACCCGAACGCCACCACACAGCCCAGGAGGGTCCAGAAATGTCCATCCCACCCCCAGAAGAGGCCACCAGTGATGACAGCAGCTCTGTCTCCCTGGACACAGATGACCAGCCCGGACCATCGGGGACCTCTGGACAGTCGGTTCCCCTCACACAGCCACAGGCCACAGCAGACCCAACCCCCTCTGGGAACACCAGCACAGCTCCCACCCAGCGGGCCCATGCCTCTGTCTCCAGGACACGTCAATCAGCGGTGTGTCCACCACTACAGGGCACCCAGGTTAACCCACCACCCCAACAACAACAGGGACCTGGGGGCAGTGGTAGTGGGCACACGGTCCAGGTGACAGAGGCCCAGGGAAACAGGGGAACTGGGAGGGCTGCTGTGCGACAGGGGGGGGACAGGCCAAGGGAACCCACTCTCCATGAGGCCCTCTCCTCCATCATGGGAGCATACCACCACTCCCAGGAGACGATGGCGACGGTACTGGCCAGGTTCCAGGAGATCCAGGTCATGCAGGAGCTACAGTACATGGGGTTAAGGGAAGAACTTAGAACCATCAGTTCTGCAATGGGCACCATCGTAGGGGCACTCAACCAGATTGTCACCACATTGCGGGACCATGAGGCACCACAAAGGGCCCCTGTCACTAGCATGGACCAAGAACAGGCAACCACCTCCGCCGGCGCTAGTGGACAGGAGGCCCCCACACAACAACAGGCCACCAGAACCCCACCTCCTGCAGAAGAAGAACCACCCCGCAAGCGGGCCTGAGATCTCGTAAGAAGACAGAGTAGGATGTCAAGACCCCCGCCAGCAAAGGATACCCCCTGATGTTATCCCACTGTCCCACATTGTCACCCTGTCCAACCTTTAACTGCCCCTGCTCCACCTTTCACAGGCATATGGACAATGCACCTGTGAGACTGAAAAGCTGGACTCTGCCATGGACATTCCTCCACCATCACCCATCACCGATTTCCCACCATGTCCCTAAATTCAGCATTTTAATAAAAACACTTATTGCACAAAAACAATCTGGAGTCTGCCTGTATTGTGAACAAATGTATTGAACATAATGCTGCCAAAATGTCCAGTTACACAGTGATGAAAACATACCACTGTCATACAGCTGTAGTACATGGGGAGACAAAGCAGAGGTCACGCAGTGGGGGCCACATATCTGAAATTGGAAGGGAAAGTCACAACTCAGTTAACATACACTGGGGGAATAGGTCAGACAGTAGAGAGGCAGGAGACTGTAGGTAACTGTAAAATGCCGGTGTTGATTCTTACCAGTGTGTCATTGAAAATACTGTAGTATCACTGTGTCCCTGTTGTCTGTGTCGTCCCCGTCGTCTTCCTCCTCTTCACTCTCCACAGGTTCCACCGCTGCCACAACACCACCATCTGGACCATCCTCCTGCAGGAAAGGCACCTGGCGTCGCAAAGCCAGGTTGTGAAGCATACAGCAGGCCACGATGATATGACACACCTTCTTTGGTGAGTACATTAGGGATCCACCTGTCATATGCAGGCACCTAAACCTGGCCTTCAGGAGGCCGAAGGTCCGCTCAATCACCCTCCTAGTACGCCCATGGACCTCATTGTACCGTTTCTCTGCCCTGGTCCTGGGATTCCTCACTGGGGTCAGTAGCCACGACAGGTTGGGGTAACCAGAGTCACCTATTAGCCACACACGGTGTCTCTGTAGCTGTTCCATGACATAAGGGATGCTGCTATTTCACATGATATACGCGTCATGCACTGACCCAGGGAACTTGGCATTTACATGGGAGATGTACTGGTCTGCTAAACAGACCACCTGGACATTCATCGAATGATAACTTTTTCTGTTCCTGTACACCTGTTCACTTCCTCTGGGGGGTACCAAAGCCACATGGGTCCCATCAATGGCACCAATGACGTTGGGAATATGTCCAAGGGTATAGAAATCACCCTTCACTGTAGCCAAATCCTCCACCTCTGGGAAAACAATGTAGCTCCGCATGTATTTCATCAGGGCAGACAACACTCTGGATAAAACCTTAGAAAACATAGGCTGAGACATCCCAGATGAAATGGCCACTGTTGTTTGGAATGATCCACTAGCCAAAAAATGGAGTACTGACAGAACCTGCACTAGAGGGGGAATCCCTGTGGGTTGGCGGATGGGTGACATCAGGTCTGGCTCCAGCTGGGCACACAGTTCCTGTATAGTGGCACAGTCAAGTCTGTATGTCTGTATGACATGTCGTTCTTCCATTGTCGACAGGTCCACCAGCGGTCTGTACACGGGAACAGCCCTCCATCTCCTCACAAGTCCCTGTGGACGGTGCCTAGGAAGGACAACATGGAGCACAGAGTCAATCAACCCACAGGTACGTTCACACAGCTTGCACTGTACACGATTCTCTATGCATTGAATGGCATGTATGAGTGGCAATGCAAGGCCTAGGCCTGTGTGACGCAGTAGAAATTAAGCCATGTGGGCCTTTGAAATGGCGGCTGCCTGACCTGTGAAGTGTGACAATGTGATGTGAACTCATTGCGCTAGCGTGGCACACCGTGGCGGTAGGCGGTCGAAGACCGCGGTGCAAAGCCGCATTGGTTAACATTGAACCCTATGGGTTTCAGGAGCCAATGAGGATGTGCGCCGGCGGTCGCGGTACGCAGCGCCGCGGTACGCACCGCCACGGGCGTGACCGCCATTTTCTATCTGCTTAATCACTCGAGACCTGATCATCCACAGGAGAGGACCTATACTGCAAGTGCTGCTGTGACCTCGGTCTGGAAGTGACAATGGCTGCTGCGACTGGGGAAAGGGCCCCTGCCTTCACTTCAGAAGAGTTGGAGACACTCGTGGATGGGGTCCTCCCCCAGTATGCGCTACTCTACGGTCCTCCAGACCAACAGGTGAGTACACTGGGACCATGCTTAGTAGGCAATGCCTGGGTTGAGTGGGGTGAATGAACGATGGTGGTGAGGGGAGCGAATGAGGAATGCATCGCACGACAGATGAGAGCATGTGCCACATGGCAAGGTTGGGGAGGGGGGGCCACTCACATCGACCATGCAGAAAAGTGATGATGTTTCTTTTCCCACCCTGTACATGTCACATAGGTCAGCGCCCATCAGAAGATCGACATTTGGCGTGCCATCGCCAAGGACGTCCTGGCCCTGGGGGTCCACAACAGACGGGGCACCCACTGCCGCAAGAGGTGGGAGGACATCCGCCGCGGGAGCAGAAAGAGCGCCGAGGCTCTGCTGGGGATGGCCTCCCAACGTAGCAGGGGTGCCAGTCGTACTTTGACCCCCCTGATGTCCCGGATCCTGGCGGTGGCCAACCCCGATTTGGATGGGTGCGTGAGGACATCACAGCAGACACAAGGGGGTGAGTACCCGCACATTCTGCTATCTTTGTGCCCAGTGGAGCTGCCTGGGTGGGGGAGGAGGACTGTGGGTATCCCTAGGCCAGGACGATTTCTGTAGGCTAGGTCCCTCCGTGAGGCATGGCCCTGTGCCCCCGCCCCCCACCTCTGTATGGTGCCTAGTACAGCTATTCATGGCCCTGTGTCATCTATGTGTGCAGTTGTCGTCCATAGTCTCGTAGGCCATGTCCCAGTGATTGAGTAGTGTACCCCAAGTGCGCGGCGTAGTGCAGTGGGCTTCTGTGTCTGTCCTCTCCGCCAACGGTGTCGCCAATGCATGCACTCAACATGTCTTTATTTCTTCTCCCCCCCCCTTTTTTTTGGTCTTCCTGTTCATGTGTGCATTAGCATCATCAGGCGGAGGAGAAGTGGCATCGGTGCACGAGGGAGCTGCATCTCACATGGCCCCGGAGGGCCATGCAACCGACTCCGAGTTCACCAGTGAGACGGAGGGCGAGGGGAGCTCCACAACGGGGACCCGTGGAAACGTCAGCGACACCAACACGTCCTCGGAAGGGAGCTCCCTTGTGGTGGCGGCAACATCCGTGCCCACCGCTACAACAGGTACAGCCACCACCCAGCGCACCAGCTCCGCCCTCCAAGCAGCCCCTCAGCGTTCGCCCCGTGCCCGCTCGGCCAGGAAGGCAGGCATCTCCTTCGCCCCAGGCATATCAGGCCCTGCCCCAGTTACCTCTGCTGTCCTCAGTGCGGAGATCATTGACCTCCTCCAGACGCTCATTGTTGGGCAGTCTACCCTTTTGAATGCCATCCAGGGGGTTGAAAGGGAGGTGCATCGGAGCAATGCATACCTGGAGGGCATTCATTCGGGTCAGGCTGCCCATCAGCGATCGTTCAATGCTCTGGCCTCAGCTGTGACGGCAGCCATTGTCCCTGTCTCCAGCCTCCCTCCTCCAACTCCCTCCACCCAGTCCCACTCCCCTGTTCCTCTGCCTATCCCATCCACACCTACAGACCAGCCTGCACACACCTCAACACCCAAGGGCAGCTCATCCAGACATAAGCACCACAGATCACACAAGCATTCACCCAAGCAACATCCACATGCAGACATGCCAACAGCCACTGCCTCCTCTGTGTCCCCCTCCTCCTCGTCTCCCTCCTCCCTCCCTGTGACGTCTCCACTCACAACTGCATGCACACCACCATCAGCCAGTACGTCCATCACCAGCACACCCTCCAGAACACTCCGCACACGTGCAGTCACCACCCCCACTGCCATTTACACATCCCCTGTGTCTTCTCCCACTGTGTCTGTCACCCCCTCTTCCAAACCACACAAACGCAGGCAGCCACCCACCCAACAGCCATCCACCTCACGACAGCCTCTGTCACAAGCACCTGCACCCAAAGACAGCACACTTGACTCTCCTGCAACCACATCCTCTTCCTCCACTCCTATACCCACTACCCGTCCCTGTCTTTCTAAATTGATTTTCCTTTCCAACCTTGACCTCTTTCCAACAACTGACCCACCCCCTCCATCTCATAAGACTCCAATCAGCACCTCAGCCACCACAAGCCCTGCATCTACTAGGACCATAGTCCAGGGCTATTGGAGTCCACCAGCTCCTAGGGCAGGAACATCAGCCAGCAGCAAGGGGACAGCCAGCCCACCCCCTGGGAAGAGAACCAAAAAAGTGAAGGGCCGGCGCGACAGGCCTGAGACGGCTGCTCCCAAGAACACTAGCCTTGCCCCGTCACCTGGCACATCCACAAAGGGAGGCAAGGGCCCCAGAGATTCTGCGAAGGAGGGCAAGGGAAGCAGGGCGGACAAGTCTGGCAGCATGCGAGCTGACCAGGAGGGGCCCACCAGCCCCATTTGGGGTGTGACGGAGGACACCCACGGGCCCAGGACTCCAGCACAGGAGGGCCCCGCAAGCGAAAGGTCGGAGGGCGACTGAGCGGGAAATATTGGCCAGATCTGGTTCCCTAGGAACACAAGACAAGCACCGCTGAACAAGGCCCCGCCGAGAGAAGCACCGATGAACAGGGCCCGCCGTGACAAGCACCGCTGAACAGGGCCCGCTGTGAGAAGCACCGCTGAACAGGGCCCCGCCGTGACAAGCACCGCTGAACAGGGCCCTTCAAGACAAGCACCGCTGAACAGGGCCCTTCAAGACAAGAACCGCTAAACTGGGCCCCGCCGTGACAAGCACTGCTGAACTGGGCCCCGCCGTGACAAGCACCGCTGAACTGAGCCCTTCAAGACAAGCACCGCTGAACAGGGCCCTTCATCTCAAGCACCGCTCCGCTGGGCACCGCCGTCTCTGAACTGCTCTGCTGGGCCCTTCCTGTCAAGCACCGCTCCGCTGGGCCCTTCATCACAAGCACTGCTCCGCTGGGCCCTTCATCTCAAGCACCGCTCCGCTGGGCCCTTCATCACAAGCACCGCTCCGCTGGGCCCTTCATCACAAGCACCGCTCCGCTGGGCACCGCCGTCTCTGAACTGCTCTGCTGGGCCCTTCCTGTCAAGCACCGCTCCGCTGGGCCCTTCATCTCAAGCACCGCTCCGCTGGGCACCGCCGTCTCTGAACTGCTCTGGTGGGCCCTTCCTGTCAAGCACCGCTCCGCTGGGCCCTTCATCACAAGCACCGCTCCGCTGGGCCCTTCATCTCAAACACCGCTCCGCTGGGCCCTTCATCACAAGCACCGCTCCGCTGGGCCCTTCATCTCAAGCACCGCTCCGCTGGGCCCTTCATCACAAGCACCGCTCCGCTGGGCACCGCCGTCTCTGAACTGCTCTGCTGGGCCCTTCCTGTCAAGCACCGCTCCGCTGCACCCTTCATCTCAAGAACCGCTCCGCTGGGCACCGCCGTTTCTGAACTGCTCTGCTGGGCCCTTCCTGTCAAGCACCGCTCCGCTGGGCCCTTCATCACAAGCACCGCTCCGCTGGGCCCTTCATCTCAAGCACCGCTCCGCTGGGCACTGCCATCTCTGAACTGCTCTGCTGGGCCCTTCCTGTCAAGCACCGCTCCGCTGGGCCCTTCATCACAAGCACCGCTCAGCTGGGCCCTTCATCTCAAGCACCGCTCCGCTGGGCCCCTCATCACAAGCACCGCTCCGCTGGGCACTGCCATCTCTGAACTGCTCTGCTGGGCCCTTCCTGTCAAGCACCGCTCCGCTGGGCCCTTCATCTCAAGCACCGCTCCGCTGGGCACCGCCGTCTCTGAACTGCTCTGCTGGGCCCTTCCTGTCAAGCACCGCTCCGCTGGGCCCTTCATCTCAAGCACCGCTCCGCTGGGCCCTTCATCTCAAGCACCGATCCGCTGGGCCCTTCATCACAAGCACTGCTCCGCTGGGCACCGCCGTCTCTGAACTGCTCTGCTGGGCCCTTCCTGTCAAGCACCGCTCCGCTGGGCCCTTCATCTCAAGCACCGCTCCGCTGGGCCCTTCATCACAAGCACCGCTCCGCTGGGCACCAGCGTCTCTGAACTGCTCTGCTGGGCCCTTCCTGTCAAGCACCGCTCCGCTGGGCCCTTCATCACATGCACCGCTCCGCTGGGCCCTTCATCTCAAGCACCCCTGGCCCATTGGCAGGGCCGGATCTGTGTCGGGCAGGGCTACACAAAGCACTCTGGCCACCATGCCTCCTCCATAACCAGTGGAGTCTGTAATCCACCTGATGGACTGTGGCTTTGCACTTCCCAGGATGTAACAGTGGTCAACCCACCCACTGTCGAGACTTGAGAGACTGTGGCTTTGCACTCCCCAGGATGGTACAGTGGGCAACCCACCCACTGTAGAGACTTGAGAGACTGTGGCTTTGCACTCCCCAGGATGGTACAGTGGGCAACCCACCCACTGTTTAGACTTGAGAGACTGTGGCTTTGCACTCCCCAGGATGGTACAGTGGGCATGGAGGCCCCTCGTGGATCTGGCGTCGTGGACTCATGTGGCTGAGGTGCCCCCCCTTCCCTTCCCCCTGAGGTGCCTGTAGTTTTATTATCTGATGCCCCAGCAGTGTTCTCTCCAATGGAATAGGGTCTCGTGTGTGGGCTTTGCCCATGTGTTTATGCACATTGGCCCACGAACAATGGAAGGTTGCCAAAATGTGCCAGACTTTTGGCCTATGTATATATTGTTCATCATGTTATTTATTTTATTTATATATTTCATATTTCACATTACTTCATATGTGCTATAATATACTTCAATTTTGATTTTGTCTTTGCATTATTCCGTGGGGTTTGGGGGGTGTCACTCTGACTTGTTGCTCTGCATTGGTGTGTAGGTATTTGGGGGGGGTGGGTGTATCGCATATGTGTGTGCCCGTAACCTTTCCTCCTCCCCCCTCCCCTGTGTCGTAGGTGCAGTACTCACCGTTGTCATCTGCGCCGGTGTTCGTGCTCCTGGTAGAGGAGCAGGTAGACAATAGCTGGTAGGATGTGTAATTCGGGTTCCATGCTGTCCTGATTCCTCGTGGAGTGTATAGAGGTGAGCGTTTTCCCGTTCGTAGTCTGTTTCCGCCGTGTTTTTATCGGCGGGGCTCCCACCCCGGAAAAGGAGCCGGATTGGTGAGTTGTGATAGGGTGGGCGGTACATTGTCTGCCGCCTGCCTGTTAGCGGTGACCGCCGCGCTGTTTGTTTGTCCCGCCGTGGCGGTCGGAGTGTTAAAGTGGCGGGCTGGGTTGGCGGTTCCCGCCAGGGTCAGAATTCCATTTTTTTTACCGCCTGCCTGTTGGCGGGTTGGCCGCCGCTTTATCACCGACTGCCAGGGTTGGAATGACCCCCTCTGTCTGGTATGGAGACACTCATGCCCGCAGTCCCTACTTGTACATAGTCATCAGTTGCTTTCACCTCCAGATGCTCTAGAAGATTCTGGCAAACTATTGTGACTTCTTCTGCACTGTCTAGTAGCGCTAACGCACAATTACTGTTCTTTAGTAAAGCCCTTTTCTTGAGTGGCATGTCGTATTGCAACTGCTGCCACTTTTTTGTGGCTTCTGTTTGTGCAAGTTTCTCTTCTTTTTTTAACAGAAGCTTCCAATGAGCTTTGTGAGTCCTTTCTCGGTGTCACGTACTTGGTCCACTGATCTGACCCCCCCACCTCTCTCACTTCATTTTTCTGATGAGTCCTGAAAGGAACGAGATTGGGGTGTATCAGTGTACTGAAATCTGTCAGGCGTTTTATATTATCCCTATTTATAAGGTTGTATCTATTTTGCGGGGTCTCTGAATGCGGAGATTTTCCCCTTTCTTTTCTAGGTGTTTGTTGTTTTTTATCCCAGTGCTTTTTAGAACCCTCAGGTGTTTGTTTGGCAGGATCCTTATTGGATCTACCTTGTACTTGTGGCTTAGTAGGTCTGGCTCCCAAACTATCCCAACCTATACTGAAGTAAGTTTCAGTGATAATTGTTGGTAGCTCTTGTTCCTGATCCTGTGTCGGAATGTCACGGAGTCGCATGCGCACTGTCAGTGCAACTGCTTCCCTTTTAATGTTACTTAATATGATTGAAGATTCAGTGGCAAAATTACCTATTTATTTCATCCCCAAATCCGGGGCAGGGGCTGCCCCGTATTCGTCTTGAATTTGTTTCAACACCTCTGGAAGATTGGCAAGTGTTGGTGTACTGGTGCGGTTGTGTAGAGCGCAGCAAATACCGTGCCCCATTTATTGCAGTTGTCAACTGTGGGAACCACGCTGAAAAGCAAGCACATTTTCAAAATCTATTTTTATCCTGAGGTCCAATATGGTTAAAGACTGCTTCCAGTGCAGTTATTTTTTGAGCTAACCAAAACGGAATCTCTTCCCATTTGGCGGGTACTTTACCCATGATCGAATGTACAGTGGCATGATTAATACCTTGCGCTGCTGCATGTGCCTGAGCTGGAGCAGCTCATGCTGGATTTGCATGACAAATTGTACTAACAATCTATAAGTCTATGTGATTTCTGTATATAAGCAGCGGACCTCAGCTACCGCCGTTGCTCCTGCATCAGGATGTGGTGTATATGTGGCCAGGTCGGGCAAGCATTACTCAATGTATCTATTCTAATAGGTAAAATTGTGTGGAGTAGGGCACCATCAAGCCAATTATTATGGTCTTGATAAGAGAAAGGTATCTCTAAGGATGTATAAGCTCTGTATTGTGCAGGAGGATTTGCCGGTGTATAATTATGACATTTATTTGTGTTCCCATCCACTGCTGGAAAGGTGACCTAAGAATAAAAAATTTCTGTTCTATAGGCGGCGTAAGCTTCAACAACAAATGTAACTGGACCTCCCTGGGCCGTTAAACCGTTTGCCAACAAATGTGCAGTCAGGGGGCCTCTCACATTTACTGCTATTGCTACCCATTGAGGTTTCACCATATTACTGGTTTATGTGTTCAGTGATCAGGATACCAACTGGGGATCAATCTTTTTATGGTTCAGGCTTGAACAACCTACAGCTCAGGATAGATTTCACCTACCTAGCTGAGGAGGAAATCCTCAATACCACAGACATCTCTGTATATAGTATTGAGGTGTCTTTAGCCTTAAGTGAGACTGAGGTACTTAGGAGGATCTGAGTTTTCGTGCCAGACCAAACGTTGGTGGTGCCTAGAAATGTAGGTTCTCATTAGGGTAATGAGGCTACTGGATTTGGGCGGTAGGATGCCTAGGTAGTGGGGACTGAGTACAGTTCCATATCTGGTGACACCTGTCGGCCTAATCCGGGGTTTCTGGCTAACTAGCAGCGCCTCATCTCTGACCGAGATGATTGTGGAAACCAAGCTCATGGTAAGATAGACTCCCTAGGGAATTGTGGTACATCAGAGCTCATCCAGTTCTCTCAGTTACCAAAATCTCACTCAGACAAAGACAACAGAGGCAGAATATATTTAAATAAGCATTTATTAAAATATCTGCATCTTAGATAAAAGCAGGTGCATAGCAATAATAAGGATAATGAGCAACAATAGGAGCAGGCATGTGACTAAAAATGTAAAACACAAGAACAGTCTTACCATGCTGTCTAAACAGGAGAGTGGATCTATAACCACTCACCTACACTAAGTATGAGCACAGCATACTAAGCCTAATCTGCCGTTCGGGTTTCCCCCTGGGAGAACATCATCCCTCATACCTGAAGAAGAGCCCTGAGGTCTAAGAAGACACCATTCCCATCTGGATCAGGGCTCGGTCATCTAAGCAGGTAGATGTAGTGATGCAGTCATGGTCATGTGGCTGGAATCTGCCTCTAACATGTCTTGGACTAAGGGGTGTTTTATAATAACACAGCTGACAGTCAAGAAATGGTCCCCACATATGAGTGTGTGTGTTTCTGTGAATGCAGGAGACACAGCATACCATGTTTGTTGGCAACCCTATCTGACTGTAGCCTTGGAAGAGTAGAAAGTGAACTATATGTCCTTCTAAGAACGCAATGTTTTCCTAAGCAAAAGAAAAACAAGAAAGAGAGAAATAAAACAGCACGGCAAATGAAAATAAAGCAATGCTGAATAAAACGTAGATGGGTGAAAGTGCACAGCTGGAGGCCTAGTTAGCTAAAACGGCGTGCTTAAAACATGGCTAAAATAGCTACACAACAATATCCTTGCTCTGAATCTCCTTGATATGCTGATGGAGGCGTATGAAGTGGGGAGACTTCCGTCCTCCTTTAGGGAAGCCCTTGTGATCACACTGCCTAAACCTGACAAATCTTCAGAGAGATTAAATTCATATCGTCCTCTATCCCTTATTAATTCAAAAATTAAAATATTGGCTAAACTGTTTGCTACATGCTTTTGCTGCTGATGCTCAACTTGGCTCTACCTGACCAAGCTGGGTTTATACCATCTTGTAGCACTACACATAATCTGCTGACAATTTTTGCCCACCTGCACCACTTAGATTCAACATTTCAGGCAGTAGTGGTGCTCTTAGACGCAGCTAATGTATTTGATTCCAACGTCTGGACATATCTATTTGCTATTCTACAGAGGATGGGTTTCCCTACGGCAGTGGTTACCATCCTTTTTACTCCTGAGGACCCCCACTGAATCATTACTGAAAGTCAGGGATCCCCAAGCAATTTGTATGATGTACATTTCAAACATTAAAACAGCAATTTGCAAAAATACACACCAAACAAATACTCAAATTATTAAAGATATAATTATTTTAGATTGAAAAATTTACACAATGGAAACATTTGAATGGGAAGGGTGGAGCTGCATCCCGGCGACTAATTTTCAATGTTTGGTTTTATATAGGAAAGTTTAATCCTCAGGTCTGATTCTAAATTTCCCAAGCAATTTCTGTTTCTATTTTTAGGTACGTGTAAAGAAA
Source organism: Pleurodeles waltl (assembly GCF_031143425.1). Lineage (NCBI taxonomy): Eukaryota > Metazoa > Chordata > Amphibia > Caudata > Salamandridae > Pleurodeles > Pleurodeles waltl. The sequence goes on from NC_090446.1 coordinate 787,010,542, forward strand.
TGGCTCCCTGTTGCAGTTACCCCCCACTTTTTGCCTGATACTGATGCTGACTTGACTGAGAAGTGTGCTGGGACCCTGCTAACCAGGCCCCAGCACCAGTGTTCTTTCACCTAAAATGTACCATTGTTTCCACAATTGGCACAACCCTGGCACCTAGGTAAGTCCCTTGTAACTGGTACCCCTGGTACCAAGGGCCCTGATGCCAGGGAAGGTCTCTAAGGGCTGCAGCATGTCTTATGCCACCCTAGGGACCCCTCACTCAGCACAGACACACTGCTTGCCAGCTTGTGTGTGCTGATGGGGAGAAAATGACTAAGTCGACATGGCACTCCCCTCAGGGTGCCATGCCAACCTCCCACTGCCTGTGGCATAGGTAAGTCACCCCTCTAGTAGGCCTTACAGCCCTAAGGCAGGGTGCACTATACCACAGGTGAGGGCATATGTGCATGAGCACTATGCCCCTACAGTGTCTAAGCAAAACCTTAGACATTGTAAGTGCAGGGTAGCCATAAGAGTATATGGGCTGGGAGTCTGTCAAAAACGAACTCCACAGCTCCATAATGGCTACACTGAATACTGGGAAGTTTAGTATCAAACTTCTCAGAATAATAAACCCACATTGATGCCAGTGTTGGATTTATTAAAAAATGCACACAGAGGGCATTTTAGAGATACCCCCTGTATTTTACCCAATTGTTCAGTGCAGGACTGACTGGTCTGTGCCAGCCTGCTGCTGAGAGACGAGTGTCTGACCTCATGCGGTGAGAGCCTTTGTGCTCTCTGAGGACAGAAACAAAGCCTGCCCTGGGTGGAGGTGCTTCACACCTCCCCCCTGCAGGAACTGTAACACCTAGCAGTGAGCTTCAAAGGCTCAAGCTTCGTGTTACAATGCCCCAGGGCACTCCAGCTAGTGGAGATGCCCGCCTCCTGGACCCAGCCCCCACTTTTGGCATCAAGTCCAGGAGAGATAATGAGAAAAACAAGGAGGAGTCACTGGCCAGTCAGGACAGCCCCTAAGGTGTCCTGAGCTGAGGTGACTCTAACTTTTAGAAATCCTCCATCTTGCAGATGGAGGATTCCCCCAATAGGATTAGGGATGTGACCCCCTCCCCTTGGGAGGAGGCACAAAGAGGGTGTACCCACCCTCAGGGCTAGTAGCCATTGGCTACTAACCCCCCAGACCTAAACACGCCCTTAAATTTAGTATTTAAGGGCTTCCCTGAACCTAAAGATTTAGATTCCTGCAACAACAAGAAGAAGGACTGCCTAGCTGAAAACCCCTGCAGAGGAAGACCAGAAGACAACAACTGCCTTGGCTCCAGAAACTCACCAGCCGGTCTCCTGCCTTCCAAAGAACTCTGCGCCAGCGACGCCTTCCAAAGGGACCAGCGACCTCTGCATCCTCTGAGGACTGCCCTGCTTCAACGACGACAAGAAACTCCCGAGGACAGCGGACCTGCTCCAAAAAGACTGCAACTTTATCCAAAGGAGCAGCTTTAAAGAACCCTGCAATCTCCCCGCAAGAAGCGTGAGACTTGCAACACTGCACCCGGCGACCCCGACTCGGCTGGTGGAGAACCAACACCTCAGGGAGGACCCCCGGACTACTCTACGACTGTGAGTACCAAAACCTGTCCCCCCTGAGCCCCCACAGCGCCGCCTGCAGAGGGAATCCCGAGGCTTCCCCTGACCGCGACTCTCTGAAACCTAAGTCCCGACGCCTGGAAAAGACGCTGCACCCGCAGCCCCCAGGACCTGAAGGACCGGACTTTCACTGCAGAAGTGACCCCCAGGAGTCCCTCTCCCTTGCCCAAGTGGAGGTTTCCCCGAGGAAGCCCGCCCTTGCCTGCCTGCAGCGCTGAAGAGATCCCTTGATCTCTCATTGACTTCCACTGCGAACCCGACGCTTGTTCTAACACTGCACCCGGCCGCCCCCGCGCCGCTGAGGGTGAAATTTCTGTGTGGGCTTGTGTCCCCCCCGGTGCCCTACAAAACCCCCCTGGTCTGCCCTCCGAAGACGCGGGTACTTACCTGCTGGCAGACTGGAACCGGGGCACCCCCTTCTCTCCATTGAAGCCTATGCGTTTTGGGCACCACTTTGAACTCTGCACCTGACCGGCCCTGAGCTGCTGGTGTGGTAACTTTGGGGTTGCTCTGAACCCCCAACGGTGGGCTACCTTGGACCAAGAACTGAACCCTGTAAGTGTCTTACTTACCTGTGAAAACTAACAATAACTTACCTCCCCCAGGAACTGTGAAAATTGCACTGTATCCACTTTTAAAACAGCTTATTGTGTTTTATGACAAAAGTATTCATGCTAATGTAATGATTCAAAGTTCCTAGAGTACTTACCTGCAATATCTTCCAAACAAGCTATTACATGTGAAATTTGAACCTGTGGTTCTTAAAATAAACTAAGAAAATATATTTTTCTATAACAAAACCTATTGGCTGGATTTGTCTCTGAGTGTGTGTACCTCATTTATTGTCTATGTGTATGTTCAACAAATGCTTAACACTACTCCTTGGATAAGCCTACTGCTCGACCACACTACCACAAAATAGAGCATTAGTATTATCTCTTTTTACCACTATTTTACCTCTAAGGGGAACCCTTGGACTCTGTGCATGCTATTCCTTACTTTGAAATAGCACATACAGAGCCAACTTCCTACAGTACGTAAGAGCTGAGAAAGCTTTTTCACATAAATATGTGATGGGTAAAGGAAGTAAAAACCATAAGGGCCTCTCATCTCTCCGTAGACTCTCTGTCACTAGTGTAGGGTGGCGGAGCACTTACAGGGGACTACAAGGTTAGGATTCACATGTCATTCACACTGCTAGGCATTTTCAAAGACACCAACCAGGCACCAACACTGCACCCAGCCGACCTCTTGTTTCTGGTGGTGCACTTTTGGGGATAGCCTAAACTTTGACCTGTGGACATCCTAACCCCCGAAGACTGGAATGTAAGTTGTGTACTAGATTACGATTGTAACTTATGAACTGCACAGTAACAAAAGAACCTCTGTGACAAAAGCAGTAACCCACAGTGCTATGCACATGAAATACTGTTCTTTGCTGATATATGTTCTTTTCAGCAGGCGTATTAACCATCTGTACTACCTTTGAATCAAAACTGCTACTAGACAAAACTCCTTTCTTTCTCCAGGAGGTACATTAATCACTAGTTATCTTGATGCTTTTATTTTTGCCTGAAAGCTACTGGATGTACAAGGAACTTTGCAGTGCTTTTAAAACTGCTGCACAAAGGAAAGGAAGTAATAAATATAAAAACACGCAAATTTTTGTAAGAGGGCCCAGCTAGAGAAGTGCTTTTCTTCCAGCCCAGGCCTGCAGACCCCCTGGGAATGTGTCACAGACCCTTGAGGGTCCGCGGATTCACAGGTTGGGAACCCCTGCCCTATGGCCTGGATTTGGCTGTTGCACAAAGACCCAGTCACTAGAATCCACGTCAAGAGAGTCACATCGGGCCCATTTTAGACAACTAAACATAAAATACAAACCTATCTCAAAAGGGCCTGAGGTGACCCCCGGGGGAACACTCCTGGAAAGCACACAGCAGACAATCCACCTCAGAAATGGACACTTATGCCCGAGGGGAGTTGTCCATCCGTCCTCGGTAGGATCGCAGAGCCCTCCATCTTCCAGAAGAGAGAAACTGGGGATCGGACCCAGAAGTAGAAGAGAATCCCTCCAGAGAGGGGGTGCACCTAAACCAAGCTGAACTGAATACTTCAAGGTCCACCAAAGAGCTGGATAGAGACACTGAATAGTGATGGTGTTGAGGGCAACAAGTTGTATCACTGAGGGGTTCCTCCCTGAGCCCTGAGATGCGAAAGGGCCAGCTAGGGACTCTGACTTGCTCAAACCTCCCCCCCCTTTAATCTCTATTCCTTGTCCCTCTGGCCTTCTGCTAGATTCTTTCCCCTCCTTTCTCCCTATTCCCCCCCTCTTTTCACTGTATGTACATATGAATGAATACAGCACTCATCCTCCCCAATGTGAAACAGGACAGCCTTCACTGTCTATAAACCTAATATTGTGGTACTTTGTTGGATGAGATGAATGAGTGGAGTGACTGATTCCGTTGAGGTTAAACCCATTTAATTAGAGGGTAATGTTGGGATAGGGTGGTCTACAGACCCCTTGAACCTGGGGAGGGGATCGCCACATGAGAATAATGTGGCTGTACGTGTGCCGGACTGGTGTGAGGGATGGGGAGGGGGATCGGGAAGGGATTGTTGCATGATGTTAATATTGTTTATTAATTATTTATATATGTTTGGTATGAAGTTGCGAGACAACTTGCTATGTTTAAGATATTTTAAGACGTGGGGGGGACATGTGAGAACATGTCACATCTGCTGCTATGCCTACACCTAACACTGAGATTGAAGCATGGGCCCTGCTTGCCTGGAATGTTAATGGATTGGGAAATAAATTTAAGAGAGGATTGGTAGCGACCTTTATAAAGCAACAGAAGCCAGACATGGTTCTCCTGCAGGAGATACACCTCCATGGTAACCATTGTCACTTTCTGGCCCGTAGCGCCTACACCATGCTAGCACACGTCAGGTTTACCTCTGACGCAAGAGGAGTAGCTATTCTTGCTCGAAAAAGTCTACCGTTTCAGGTCAAAAAGCAATGGCTGGACCTCAATGAAACGTATGCTGTGGTGCAGGGACTCTGCAGTAGAGAGGCGGTCACTGTCATCAGTGTTGATGCACCCACATACACGCTGTAGCGGATTACTGGAAACAGAGTCTACACTACATATAATAGGGGGAGATTTCAACGATGTACTGACACCTGCATTAGACAGAACATCAGTAGACCTTGCCACAGCAGTGTCCAGACCTACGCCCCTGCAGCAATTATCGAATACACTGGGATTAACAGATATATGGAGGTGCCATTACCCCACCGTAAGAGGTTATTCCTATTTCTCAGGAGCCCGTAATGTCTTTTACAGATTAGATTATATATTAACGCTCACAGGAGAAGTGGGGATGATACAAAAAGCTGAATACCTAGTGAGGGGCTTATCCGAATAGTCCTCCCTGTGGGTTACCATTGGCCAACGTAGGGAAGGGGGCTCCAGGTGGAGACTGAATGCCTGGGAACTGCGGGACAACACACTCCTGCGGGAAATTAGAACAGACACAGAGCTGTACTGTAAGGAAAACCAAAATACTGTTAGATCTGCGGCGACATTGTGGGAAGCATATAAAGTGGTAATGCGAGGTAGAACGCAAAATATTGAAGCCTATCAAAAGAAGTCAATGCTGGAGGCCCAAAAGGCTATAGATTAACAGCCTTAGAGGCGATGAATGTAAGTGACCCTTCCCTTTTGACGATTAGACAAATGGAGGCCTTGAGTGCAGCATATGAGACATTAGCCACTGATGAACTCAAATCCTACTTCGTTGCCAATCAGCACTGGCTTTATGAGCTGGGGGATAAGGGAGGGAAATTGCTGGCATGGTTAAGCCGCAGAGAAGTAAAAAATAAAAAAAGTGGAGGCACGTTTGGTGGCTTGGACACAGGGCGACGAGGGGTCGATATGCGATTCTGATGAAGCAGTGGTGAAGGAATTTGCATATTTTTATGCAGCCCTCTACAGGGAGAGACCGTTAACCACCCAACCCCAGATAGCAGTATTCCTCAATGCTATAAATATGCCAATAATTTCGACAGAGGACGCAAAATTCTTTGATGAGGACCTAACCCTTGCCGAGGTGAGAGACGCATTGACTAAATTATCCAATGGGAGGTCCCCAGGACCCAACGGATTCCCGGCCAAATCTTTTTAAAAACAGACGATGTAGGAAGCTGGCTCTGTATATACTATCTCAAAATAAGAGATAGTGTGCACACAGTCAAAGGGTTTCCCAAGAGGCTTGACAGAGGCAATAATAGATAATACTAATGCTCTATTTGTGGTAGTGTGGTTGAGCAGTTAGTCGTATGAGAGGGTAGTGTTAAGCATTTGTTGTACACACACAAGCAATATGAAAACACACACTCAGTGACTTAACTCCAGACCAATAGGTTTTTATATAGAAAAATATTCTTTTGTTAATTTTTTTTAGAACCACAAGATTCATTCAGCAGGTAAGTACAATAAATGAAATGGTACTTTGCATAGTAATAGTTGAGACTTTGAATAGATTCCAGATTGTACACAGTTTTCATTAAAATGGCAAAAAGTGGACACTGCAATTTTCAACAGTGCCTGGGGGAGGTAAGTACAGTACAGTTTCAGAGGTAAGTACCACACTTATGGGTTCAATCTCCTGGGTATAGATAGTCCACCTTTGGGGGTTCAAGGCAACCTCAAACACCCAGTACCAGCAACACACAACACAAGGCCGGTCAGGCACAGAGGTCAAAGAGGTTCCCAATTCACATAGGTGCCTATGGAGAGGGGGTGCTCCGGTTCCAGTCTGCAAGCAGGTAAGTACCTGTGTCCTCGGGGAGCAGACCAGGAGGGTTTTTGTAGAGCACTGGGGGGGTCCCAAGCAGGCACACAAAATACACCCTCAGCGGCACAGGGGCGGGCAGGTGCAGTGTGCAAACGAGGCGTCAGGTTTAGTATAGAAATCAATGGAGGGACCCGGGGGTCACTCAGACGATGCAGGCAGGGCACAGGGGGGCTTCTCAGACCAGCCACTGACCGGGCAAGGGTGGGGGCCGGCTGCTGGCCACTGCTGCACCGGTGGTTGGTTCTTCACGGGCCTGGGCGCTGCGGGTGCAGTGCTTCTTCCAGGCGTCGGGTTTCTTTGTTACCGGGCACTCGCAGTCAGGGGGGTCCTCTGGATTCCCTCTGCAGGTGTCGTCGTGGGGGTGCAGAGAGGTTGGCTCAGAGTGGACACATCGTCGGAGTCGCCTGGGGGTCCTTTCTGCTACGTTGGTTTCTCTGGACACAGGCCAGGCCACAGGCCAGGGGCGTCAGGTGCAGAGTGGTGGGGACTCACACTTCTGGAGTGAGGTGAGAGTCCCTATAAAGATGGATTCTTCTTGGTGCTTTAGACAGGGCCGTTGGTACTTTGAAGTTGCAGAGCAGTCCTCTGATTCGGCAGAGGTCGCTGGGCCCGCAGGATGCATCGCTGTTACAGGTTCTTTGAATCAGGAGACAGGCCGGTAGGGCTGGGGCCAAAGCAGTTGTTGTCTTCCTTCTTCTCTGCTGGGTTTTGGGTCCTTCTTCTTGTTAGGTCGTCAGGAATATGAAATCCTGGGTTCAGGGTCACCCCTAAATACTGAATTTAGGGGTGTGTGAGGGTCCCAGGGCAGTAGCCAATGGCTACTGTCCTTGAGGGTGGCTAGACCCTCCTTGTGCTCCCTCCCTTTGGGGAGAGGAGCACATCCCTATCCATATTGGGCTAAGTCCTCCAAAACAAGTTATAAGTTTTTCCAAGGAGGGGGTCACTTCAGCTCTAGTCCCCTTAGGGGTGGACCTGGCTGAGGGAGTGACTCCTCCTCATTTTTTTCATTATCTCCCTGGACATGCCGCCAAAAGTGGGGGCTGTGTCTGGGTGGGGGGAGGCATCTCCACTAGCTGGAGAGCCCAGGGGCATTGTAACACAAAGCCTGAGCCTTTGAGGCTCACAGCTAAGTGTTACAGTTCCTGCAGGGGGGAGGTGTGAAGCACCTCCACCCAGTGCAGGCATTGTTTCTAGCCCCAGAGAGCACAAAGGCTCTCATCCCAGGGGGTCAGAAACCCATCTCTCAGTGCCAGGCTGGCACAGACCAGTCAGTCATACACTGAAGGATTGGGTAAAATACAGGGTAAAATACTCTGTGTGCATTTTTTAATAAATCCAACACTGGCATCAGTGTGGGTTTATTATTCTGAGAAGTTTGATGCCAAACTGTTCGTTTTGACGAACTCCCAGACCATACATGTATTATGGCCACACTGTACTTACAACGTCTAAGAATGGACTTAAGACACTGTAGGGGCATATTGCTCATGCAGCTATGCCCTCACCTGTGGTATAGTGCACCCTGCCTTAGGGCTTCAGGGCCGCTAGAGGGGTGACTTACCTATGCCACAGGCAGTGCTTTGTGGGCACAGCACCCTGAGGGGGATGCCATGTCGACTTTGCTTTTTTCTCCCCACTAACACACACAATCTGCCATGCAGTGTGCCTGTGTTAGGTGAGGGGTCACTTAGGGTGGCATAACATATGCTGCAGCCCTTAGGTACTGTCCCTGGTCACAGGGCCCTTGGTACCACTGGTACCTTTTACAAGGGACTTATTTGTGTGCCAGGGGTGTGCCAATTGTGGAAACAATGGTACATTTTTAGTGAAAGAACACTGGTGCTGGAGCCTATTTAGCAGGGACCCAGCACACTTCCCAGTCAAGTCAGCATCAATATCAAGCAAAAAGTGGGAGGGTAAGTGCAACAAGGAGCCATTTTCCTACAGACCTAGTAGCACCTCATCTACCAAACCTATATATTAAAACAAAATAGGAAAAATCCTGCTCCCGGACCACGATAGTGGCCATACCCAAACCAGGTAGAACCCCCACAACATGTGAATCATATCGCCCAATATCGCTTCTTAATGTAGAGAAATTCTGGCCATGGTACTTGCCACTAGACTCTCGAAAAGTAATAGCACCCTTAGTCCATAGTGTCCAAACAGGGTTTATGCCGGGGTGTTCCACTAGAGGAAATCTATGTCGCCTTCATAATTGGATGGAGAGGGTGGACTCCCACCCTGAACTGCACGTCTTTGTCTCATTAGATGCGGAAAAGGCGTATGACACAGTCCACTGGCCCTACATGATAAGTGTCTTACGTAGAGTGGGAATTGGGCCTGGATTTATTTGAAAGGGTGACCTTACTGTATACAAAACTCTGCACAGCAGTCTGGGTTAATGGCAAGTTGTCGGAGGAATTCTCCATTGGTAGAGGCACTAGACAGGGTTGCCCACTTTCCCCCTTTTATTTGCCCTTGTACTGGAACCTCTAGCCTGTAAGGTCTGTGAAAATGCCTGTATAGAAGGTTTCAGATCCCCGTCTTGCCCCTGGAAGAGGAAAAGATTTGTATGCTGATAAATACTCCTGTACCTAACCCACCCCAATACCTCCCTTCCGGACACGTTTCAGACTTTTAAGACATACAGTACACATTGTGGGTACAGCATAAACTGGGCAAAGTCCATACTCTACACACCTAATTTGAACAAAGCAGATAACATCACTCTCTGTGAGCTGGCCGAGCAACTGAAAATGACAAGAGAGGGCTTTAAGTATTTAGTTGTTTATGCAACCCTCAGTCCTGCCCAAAGGAAAATATAGCTGAAAATATAGGCAAAGTCATTACAGATTTTCAAGCAGATACAAAATGATGTAAAACACTCCCTCTTACACTTATGGGCAGAGCAGCCCTGTTTAAGAGGATTGACCTCCCCAAGTTCCTAAATATACTGCAAAATACATATTATAAACTATCAGATTACCTATTTAGCACGGTTGACAGAGAACTCTGTCTGTTACTGTGGAATGGGAAGCATCCCAGAATAAGTCTGCAAACGTTACAACAAAATTGTTACAACCGAGGTCTTGTGCTACTGGACCTTAGGGCATATCACTGGGATAGCCATCTGTTGGTCATCAATGACTGGGGATGTGTGGAAGGGACTCACCCTACCTTTGCATTGGAAAGGACGCAATTTGAGAAGCGTTCTTACTTACACTATCTCTATGGAGGGGTGGGAGTGGGACGTCTACTGCCCGCCACACAGGTGGTTATAGAGATGTGACATAGAGCCAATAGGAGGATAGGATGGGCGAATAAAATAACAAGAGAAACCCCGTTATGGGTGGGCAAGAAACTTAAGGAAATCGGAAAGCTACATAGCTTCAATGAATGGGATATCATAGGGATATCTAAGATAGGAGACCTATGGGAGGGAGGAGACCTTAGGACCGTTCCATCGCTCCAACAAGAATTTCCACTCCTTGACGCACAATACTTTAAGTATCTACAACTGCAACACGCATGGGGAGTGGAAACACAGATGATCTGCCGGAATACTCCCCGCTGAGGGTAGGCTATTGATGGGGAAATACCGGAAAAAGCAGTCTCCACTATATATAAAACCCTCACTAATAATAGGCCTGATAACCTACAGAAATTCAAACGCCACTGGGAAGAGGATGTGGACGAGTTAGAGGATGTAGACTGGGAGGCTGAACTCATGTTCCCTAGAGAAGTGGCAATTAAGGCCAGGCTCTGACTTATCCAATTAAACATAATCCATAGAATGTCTTATGATAGACTCTTCACTGACACTGCCCTCAGTGTTCCCAGAATAACTGGACTCCCCTGTGGGAGACCCAGATCCAGTGAGTACTCCCCTTGGTGTCAGGGGCATTTGGACCCTGCCCTCCCTAGTTAGGTGAGGAGGGGGGAGTTCATCCCCCTGATCCCTAACTTCTTCCCCATCTGAGGGGAGGTCTTCCTCCGCAGTAGAATATTCCTTTGTCTACTGTGCCAAGAGCTCCTGGACCTTAACCTTGATAGGGTTGGAACCAGTTTTAATTTGTTTCCATCTGCACAGGGACCTCAACTCTCTCATCCCAAAATGGAGGTAAGAAGTGAGGTTGAGTTCCACCACCATGTCCTCTGAGCTGCTCATTTTGTTACTAAAGTTGGGGATTACTTATAGGAACTAAAACTACTTCTAGCTACTTACCCTTAACTACTGTAACTCTTAAATCTAAAAACTAAAAAAGAAATGTTAAAGGGGACTTAACCAAGGCCCTAACAGGACGTCTAAACTTTTTGAAAAATTGTCAATTCAAAAAACAATTTAATCTAGAGGCAATATCGGAACTTAGTTGTGTGATCAGATATTGGCTGAGTAGTCCAGCAAATGCAAAGTTTTAGACCCTACCACTGAGCCACCAATGTAGTAAGCTGGATCTGTAAACACTATACCAAAATGAGGTATAGTGTGCACAGAGTCCAGGGGTTTCCCAGAGGCTTAATAGAGGATAAAGTAGATAATACTAATGCTCTCTTTTGTGATAGTATGGTCGAGCAGTTAGGCACATCAGAAGGTAGTGTAAAGCATGTGTTGTACACACACAGTCAAGAAATGAGGCTCACACTCAATGACTAACTTCAGGCCAATTGTTTTTATATAGCATGAATATATTTTGTTACTTTATTTCTAGAACAGAAGGTCTTTTTTGCAGGTAAGTAAATTTGTCAATAGGTATGAAGCATATGATTCAAATGTACTTTGTTTGTTTTTTGCAGATAAAGCAGTTCACAAGTAAGTAACACTTTTCTATTTCAAAAGTTGACTTACCTAGATGCTGCAGGCTGGATCCAGGGGGTTGGTTCCGTGAAACCAAAGGTTGGACAAGTAGGGGAGGCACCTGCTGGATGTTGCTGGACAATCGGTTAGATTCCCCGAGGCCAGGGGGCTGCGGGTACAGAGGTCTCCTTGGGCATCGCGCTATCTTCATCAGACCTAGTCACGGTCAGGTGGTCCTCTGGATTCAGGCTGCAAGTGTCATTGTCTTGGCTAAGAGGGGTCAACCCAGGGTGAACTCGAGGTCGGAATTGCCTCAGGACCTTCTCTAGACTGGTGGCCCACCTGAACTCGGGCTGTGGGCGTCCGGTGCAGAGTGGGCAGGGCTTGCGGATCCGGTGCAGTTTTGGAGTCATTTTGGGAGGTTTTTTCTGGCCAGAGTTCTTGGTCCTCTGCTGGGCAGACAGTTCTCTGAGGGTTTGTAGTGGTTACTGGTCCTGCAGGATGTGTCACCTTTTTGGAGATGGGTTCTTTGAAGCTGCAGACAGGCCGGTAGGGATGGGGCCATGTCAGTTGTCATCTGGAATCATCACTGCTGGGGTCGGGTTAGCAGTCCTTCTTAGGTCATCAGGAATCTGGTAAGTAAGGTTCAGGGGAGGCCCTAAATACTAGATTTATGGGTGTTACAGGGTCAGAGGGCAGTAGCCAATGGCTACTGTCTCTGAGGGTGGCTAATCCCTTTGGGGATGGGAGCACATTCTTAACCCTATTGGTCCCTATCCTCCAAAACAAGATGGAAGATTCTGCAAGGAGGGGGGCCACTTCAGCTCTGGACACCTTAGCGGTGGTCCTAGCTAAAGTGGTCACTCTTTCTTGTTTTTCCTAATTTTCCTGCCAGACCTGCCGCCAAAGTTGGGGCTTAATCCAGGGGGCAGGCATCTCTACTAGCTGGAATGTCCTGGGGCACTGTAACAGGAGGCCTGAGCCTTTGATGCTCACCACCAAGCGTTACAGTTCCTGCAGGGGGGAGGTGTGAAGCACCTCCACAGAAAGCAGGCTTTGTTTCTGAACCCAGAGAGCACAAAGGCTATCACCCGATGGGGTCACAAACTTGTCTGTTAGTGGCAGGCTGGCACAGACTGGTCAGCCTTACACTAAAGGGTTGGGTAGAATACAGTGGACATTTCTAAGATTCCCTTTGGGTGCATTTTACAATAAATCCAACACTAATGTCAGTGCTGGTTTATTGTGTTGAGAAGTTGATACCAAACGTCCCAGTCTTCAGTGACCCCATCATGGAGCTGTGGAGTTCGTAATGACAAACTCCCAGTGCATGTACTTAATATGACCAAACTGCACTTACAATGTCTAAGAATGGACTTAGACACTGTAGGGGCATATTGCCTGTGCAGCCATGCCCTCACCTGTGGTATAGTGCACCCTGCCTTAAGCTGGAAGGCCTGCTAGAGGGGTGACTTACCTATGTCACAGGCAGTGGTTTGTGGGCATGGTACCCTGGAAGGGGTGCCATGTCGACTTTGCCTTTTTCTCCCCACCAACACATACACTCTGCAATGCAGTGTGTGTGTGTTTGGGGAGGGGTCCCTTAGGGTGGCACCATATATGTTGCAGCCCTTAGGGACCCTCTCTGGTCACAGAGCCATTGGTACCACTGGCACCTTTTGCAAGGGACTTCTCTGTGTGCCAGGGGTGTGCCAATTGTGGAAACAATAGTACAATTTAGAAAATGAACACTGGTGCTGGGGCCTGGTTAGCAGGATCCCAGCACACACTCAGTCAAGTTAGCATCAATACCAGGCAAAACATGTGGGGGTAACCATGCCGAAAGGGGCACAATCCTACAGGTCCTACATCAGGCCTTGAGAAATCTACTAGTACACTTTCTATGGTGAGTCAGATCTTATCAGTGCAAGCTAGTTGTAGGGTCTTCTGGCCTGTACTGACGAGATAGCTTGAGCTTGCAAAGAACACATGATCTGTTCATTCAGAAAGTAAATGAGCAATAAAGATGCATTTAAATGTTGTTTTTATCTTGTCACATTTGCTGTGGATTCAAAGACAGATGTCAAATGTCAGCTTATGTCTTCTGAAAGATTGCTTCTTATGTTATACTATTTTACCCTATTTATTGATGATAACTTTTCTCTCTCTGACTGCAAGGTTAGAAGATTTTGTAAAGTGAACTGTCTGATAATCCTACTGAGATACAAGGTGTGTGAAATGAAATGCTATAAATTGCCAGTTTTTTTGTAACACACATTTAAATAGCTTATAAATTAAGGCCCATATTTATACTTTTTTTGCGCTGCATTTGGTAATTTTTTGACGCAAAAGCGGCGCAAACTTGCAAAATACAATTGTATTTTGTAAGATTGCGCCGTTTTTGCATCAAAAAGTGGCGTAAATGCGGGGCTAAAAAGTATAAATATGGGCCTAACTCTATAAGTATTTCAAAATGTAGCAGCAGTTGGGAAGCATATGTTTAGAAATTCTGAAGTGTGATGGAAGTTGGGTGCCTGATTCGGAATTTGGAGGATGACATATTCCATCACAAATGTGATGAATAGCTGGTCCGCTGTATTACAAGTACCTTTGGATATTACATGTAATACAGCGCTCAGAATATCTCTAGACTCTAAATCAAGCCCATAGGATCAAAACAAATCAGAATACTTTACTTAATGATATGCAAATGATAAATGTTCACTGAAACTTGATTTCTACACATTATCGTTTGTACACTATATAGTTTTAGAAGTAAAACTGCATGTCAGTCGGAAAGTTTGTGGCCATTTCAATGGAAAATGTGCTGCTTGTAAATGATAGTGAGCTACCACATCATGCTTTAGTAATATATTTATTAAAGGTGACAGTTTTTAAACATGAATTGAGAAACATTCCCGTCCCCGCACTGATGACATTGCTATTAGTGAACCAAGTGACAAGCCAGAGTTTATGTGTACCTTAAACGTGGACTAGATTCTTATTATACATGGAGAAGGTTTAGTCCAATAAATCAAACAAAATAGTTTTTTATACAGCAGACATGCTGACCTTACATATGTGAAGTTGCTTACATAAGTGATAAGGAAGAAAAAAGCAACTCGATGAAATAAAATATTTGCCTAGGATCATACAATTTGAGAGCTTATTGGTCAAGTGCATTGCAGGTAAGGTTGAGTAAATTATTCATGTTGCTAGACCTACAGGTCTAGTAAAATGTTTATAACTTTTTGAGGCCTATGTTTCATTCTTTGTGGTGCACTTGGCATTCCTGGTGTAAGTGTACCCATGCATTTCTCTTCTGCCCGTATATCCTGTTCGCCTCTATATGATGATAATTTGTGAAGGTTCACTGACAAACTATTGGAAACAAAAATATTGTGTGAACAGAATATTGTGCCAAAAATATTGAGAAGAAAAGTGTAAAAAGGAAAGTATAGATTTACTATTCTTAATTCCACATCTATGTACCTTGAAGATATATATACCATGAAAGTACATATATGTGGAGTTATATTTAGTAAAACTTTGCTTACCTTTAGAGCCTTACCTTCACTATAATTTTGTCCTTGATGTTCTTGACAAAATATTTTTTTTCCACAATATATTTGTTTCCGATATTCTGTCTAAATACCTTCGTTAATTATTGTCAAATGTAGGATGTCTTGGCTGTAATAAATCTAAAAATCCTATCCTACTCATTCGACTCATTCTGTGTGTTTTTCTTTTTCATTTTCAATTTCAACCTTTGCATTACCTGTTTCCCATAATCAGGCTCACTGTGACAATTTACCAATCACAGCGCCGCTCACTGTAACATACTACTTTAAGAACTGCACGAAACTAACAAGGAAACTCAAATGAAAAAAACCTATTTACCTAAAATAAGAAAGTTAACATCCATAATACTATAGAAAGAGATTACTATCCAAACTATAAAGGTAATTTCAATGACTTAGGCAGCTCTTGACCAGTGGTAACCCAACATTGGTCGGCCCATTTACACCTGTACACCAAAGTATAAACAATCCCCAAACTAGAATAGGACACATTCATGACTAGATCTGTAGTAATCAGGAAAGTGCCCTATTGTGGTGTGAATGTGGCACCTCACAATGCACGCCTCCAGTTAGCAGACAAGTTCAATAATAATACTTCAGATGATCTTGGATTACAACAAACCTGTTATCTAAACACTAAAACTCCAACAATAATAGTATTAATCAGAATAATAAAATTCAAACCCCAAAATTCTGACGTGTTCACAATAATACCGCAATAGACATAATGATGAGCACGAGCAATCTAACTAAAAGGTATGTCAAAATCATAATAACTAGGACTTCTAATAGTCTGCAAATCAAAGCAGCATAACCAAAAAGGTCATATGTGCTATAATTCATGACACCAAAATAATCTGCATTCAAACTACAAGTAGCACCATGCACTCAGTGAATGCCTCAATCTGTCGCAATGCTTTTGCCCTGATAATACTCATGCTCCTTTGTTCAGCAACTGCTTTAAGAAGTCTGGAACACTGCCTATAATCCAATTTGTCCACACTATAGGAACCAAGAGTGTAGACAGATCCAAGAAGGGAAAAATGTGATGTCTAGATCTCATTTAATCTGTTATTGCCTGCATTCTCCACCAAAACTGACGACGCTATCTTATCTGATAATTGAAAGATAAAGCGCCTACGCAGGATCGGAGTGGTTTTGTCCTCAAGAATGTATGAGCAAATGTGCCCCTTCAATAGATTGATTGCTAATAAATAAAATAGGAAACAGCTCTTCACTTGCATGCTCCAACCGTGCAGCACCTTATCCCTATCTCGATCACAGATGCATTTTAGTAGTCGGACAGTACCACCATGGCCAAGAAGGTTATGTGATCAGTTCTCCTTTATAAGTCAGACTTCGGATCCCACCCCAGTTTAAGCTTTCTCCAAAAAGCTAACAACCAATGTAGACCACTGGCAGCTGTCAGTGTCAAGAGCCAGGCCCTGGAACATCCCCTGCCAGGTGAAGACTACAATTTGGGGAAATTAGTGGGTCTCACTTCCAGTTGAGGGGCAAGGGGTCCCCCATTTGCTCATGAGATTTCTCTGGCCTCATAGGATTCTCAGAGGGGGGAAGGTCACACTCTGTCGTAACAGACGTCCTCATTCCACTCTTACTTCTGCCACCTCAGGAGTGGCACCCTGATATTGGGTCCTCAGCACGAGGTCTGTATTCTTAGACTGAACATGTGTCTGAACATTGAGGACTTCCAGGGCAGAGCCACAGCCCTAGTCAATGATGACACACTCCGTCTGTGTCCTGTAGGAATCTGCCCCAAGTCTTTTGTTCTTTATCTCTGTGACAGCACAGACAGCAGCTTCAAGTCAGACGTGGCCCACCAGTGGTGTGTGAGACACTCACCTGAAGAACACCCACCCAAGAACAACTCTAAGCTCAAAGAATGGACAAAATGAACTGGCAGGTGTTGCTGAAGGGAAGAGGGGCTAGAATTAGGAAAGAAAATGGAATGGGGAAGTGGTTTTGTACTTTCAGAACCTTCTTGTCTTCTTGTCCGGTGCAGAATTTGTCTTAAACTAAAACAACTTCCTTTCTGGGTGTGTTTCAATGCCAATCTTTCTTGTATTTACCTATGAATAGTGCAAATAGTGAAAGGTGATACAGGAGTCATCACAGAAGATTATTCCCACTCACTTGATTACTTTATACGCTTATATCTTTTCCCTTACTTTTCTTGCATACCTTGCAGATACTCCAACAATGTTCATAGAATCTTTCAGCCTGCTTGTCTCCTCCTTTATCTCCTCCGAAGAATGAGCCCAGCTTGTGCAAACATAAAGGATCCCTCATATGTACAAAAGGTTTCGGTCACTCTTTTCTTAGCTTATTAGGGTCTTTGAACTCCTTGCAACTCCTTTCTATCTATAGAGAGAGACAGTGCAATCTACATTCGACTCCCAAGTGAGATCAAGGGCCAGATGTAGCACACATTTGCGAGTCGCAAATGGCCCGAATCGCAAATAGCGACCCTGCTAAATCAGAAATGGGGATGCAAGAACCCCATTTCCGAATCGCAAATTGCGACGCGAGCCATTACCGACTCGCAAATTCTGCGACCCGCAAATAGGGAGACGCAATTTGTGAGTCGCAAACCATATGAAAAAGCCACTCCCAAATTGCAACTAGTTGCAAAAAGCCCATTTTGCACACCCAATTTACCACTAACTCAGAGCAGGTGGTAACCAGAACTAAAGTATAAAAGGAGACCCAGAAGGCATCTGTGTTACTCAAGATGGCGGAGATATATGTGATAGCAAGGAGGAGGAGAGTCCACACCGCACAGCAGAGGAGGAGGAGGAGCCAGAGACAGGAGAGGATATACAGAACCAGGCAGACACTTTTCCAACAAACAGAGGAGGAGATATATGATAAATACAGACTCAGCAGTGCAGCAATATTAGAATTAATAGATCTACTCAATCCGCAGCTGCAACGCCAGACTGTGCGCGGCAGCGCCATCTCCACACATGTGCAAGTGCTGTGCTCACTGCACCTCTTGGCCTCGGGTAGCTATCAGGGGGTCATTGCTGTGGCAGGTGGGGTATCCCAAAGTGCACTCTCGCGGTTCTTCAGATGTTTCTTAGATGCCATACTCACACGCATGTCCAGATACATATACCTACCCAGGAATGAGGCAGAAATCAACAGCACCAAGTTGGAATTCTACAGGATTGCCAACTTCCCTCATGTGATAGGGTGTGTAGACGGGACACATATACAAATAAGCCCTCCTGCAAATCTGGAATATCTGTTCCGCAACCGGAAGTGTACCCACTCACTGAACATCCAGGTGGTATGTGACGCCCATTATGTCATCACTGACATGGTAGCCAAATTTCCAGGGAGTACACATGACTCTTACATTTTCAGGCACAGTGGGATACACCAACGCCTAGAACGTGGAGAGTTTGGAGACGGATATCTATTAGGTATTGATACAGACACCCTGAAGACATACACACAGGTCACAGTAGAAACCATCCATGCCCTGCTAACATTGTCCATTTTTGCCAAACAGGTGACAGTGCATATGCGCTTCGACCATGGATACTTACCCCGTACCTAACACCCAGCAATGAGAATGAGAGGTGATATAACAGTGCACATAGGAGGACCAGAAATGTCATAGAGATGACTTTTGGACTGTTAAAGGCAAGATTCCGATGCCTCCACAGAAGTGGAGGTGCGCTCCAATATGCCCCAATAACAGCATTCAAGATAGTTGGTGCATGCGCTATACTACACAACATTGCCATGAGACGTGGGCTACATCTCACCCCTGAAGACCCAGATTCGGATGATGACGAGCAAGAGCTACCACATCGCCATCCTGGGGATAGAAGCATTGCAAATCAAGGCAGACAGAGACGGGACCACATTGCAAACCAATACTTTGGAAGGTACGTGGTAACTGTCACCACACACACTAATGTCACACACATAGAGCCCAGTTGTGAAGTGGAACAAACAAGAACTTTTATTAAGTGAACCTAATTAGTGGAGAACTGAACTTTGGCGAAGGGGCTGTAAATGTCCACCTGCAATGAGTACACATTCACTTCATGTGCCTCATGTGTCCTGCAGTGTATGGGCTCAACACCTCCGCCTGGTTCGCCCAGCATGGCTAGTGCTCGGTGTGTCAGCAGACCCCTGACGTGCACTGCCACTCCTCAAGACTCGTGTGTCAGTGGCAGATGCACTGCTGACGGTGGACCCCTCCCCACTATCCTGAGGTGTCTCTGCTGTGCACCTAGCCACCTGTCTAGCCTCCAGCATGTCCACAGCGTGGCTGATGCGACCCAGTCCCCGAGCCACATCCCCTGCAAAGTGGCCCAAGTCCACCTGCAAACTAACAGGACGGCGTGACAGCCCTGTGGTGGACGATGGATGCAGCCATGCGGTCCAACCTGTGTTGTAACGCCGCGCTCTGACGCGGCGTCTCTTTCTGTCCTCGCGGGTGGAACGCACTACCGATATTCGGAGTGCTGTTCCCCGCATTTTTTTACTATGCTTTCTGGGAAGCATATATTTCACTCTTGGTCGCGCTACACTTACTTGTAGCCTTTTTTCTTCTTTTGTTGTTGGTGGTGAGTTTTTTGTTGGTCCTTTTGCCTGTCTCTATCCATGTTGTGTCCATCTTGTCTTCTTTGTGTTTTTGTCCCAGCATGCTCTGTTCTTCTTTTATACTACTTCCTTTTTTTATACTGGTCTATGGGCTTTTCCCAATCCAAGATGGTGTTACTTCCCTTTCCTGTGATGTCACTTCCCTTTTCTCAGTATATAAGTCAGTCAGTCTTGTTCCTCCTTGCGTTGCAAACACTTCCTTCTGGTTGTGCTGTTCGCTCCTGTTCTTTGTTCCTGCTTTTTGCCTTGGGAGATTTTTGCCTGTTCTTTGTTCCTGCTTTTGCCTTGGGATATTTTTGCCTGTTCCTTTTTTCCTGCCTTTTACCCTGGATATTGCCTATTTTTGTTTCCTGTTGTCAAGTCCTGTTTTTTCTTGTTTTCCCTCAGGAGTTCTTGTTAGAGGTTTTTTCCCCAGTGTTGGGTTTTTTCCCCTCCGGGACTCCTTCTGGAGGGTACGGTCTGCTTTGGCGTAGCCTGTCAAGTGGCACCGTGGCTACTAGAAGGGGTATCTGTGAGTATCCAGGACCTGTAGAAGACTTGGTGTATTCGCCAATCCGAAATCCAGAGGTGAGAAGTCCAGCGCAGTACGTGACAGATTGCAATGCCAAAAGATTCTGCGTTGAGAGATCGCCATGGAAGATCCACAGGGAGAGGCGTCAGAAAATGCTCAAGCTATGTTACAGACTGTCCAACAACAAGCCCAAGAGTAACAACAGTTACGGGCAGAGAACACTACGCTACGACAGGTCTTGTCTTCCCGATCAATGGACATACCACCAGTATCTGCTACTATTCCTCGATATTCCGGAGATCCTTTAAAGATGAAGGAATTTTTGGACACCCTGACGGTTTTCTTTGCCTTTCGTCCACTCCAGATTTCTTCGGATAAGGCTAAAGTGGGCTATCTGATCAGTGCCTTGTCTGGTCCAGTGCTTGCTTGGGCGACTCCTCTGGTTTCTGCAGATGACCCAGTCCTGGCTAACTGTTCCGCCTTCCTGACTGTTTTCAAACAAATGTTTGAGAGACCTGGGGTAGAAGCAGCAGCTGAAGAAGTCTTATGTGACATTCAGCAGGGTAATCAGGATGTACTGCAGTATATAACCCGCTTCAAAGAGCTGGCAGCTGAAACCTCCTGGGTAGAACGGACCTTCGTAACCCTTTTCCGCCGAGGCCTGCGTTAAGAAATTAAAAATGAGCTTGTACACTCTTCTCCAGCTTGTTCTTTGAAAGAATTAATGGATCAATCTATTAACATCGAGTATAGACTTCGAGAGCGCAAGATGGAAAGACATAGAACTAGAGCTCCATACCAGTCCGGTACCTTCAGTGCTAGCAGTCGGCAAACGGAAGATAGTCCATCTGAAGCCTCTCCACCTCCCCATGAAGAGCCCATGCAGATAAATCTGGTTCGTGGGCCATTGACGGAGTCAGAAAGGGAGGAACGACGATGAAGGGGACTTTGCCTATACTGTGGTAAGGCTGGCCACCTGATCCGTAGTTGTCCGGTACGTCCCTCCAGGCCTGCATGAAACGCCAGCTCCCGTCCCCTGTAAGTAGGAAGGAGACGGGAGGAGCTGAAGTACCATCAATATGTTCCTCCAAAGAAAGCATGTCCACCCTGTTTATCCTCTCGGTCAAGTTACAAAGTTCACAAGATCAAGAAGAACATCTTCTGGCTCTCCTTGATTGTGGAGCCAGTAAAGGAATTCCCCGCATTCCTAAAGAAACTCCTGAGCAGGTTCACACGGTGGATGGCTCTCCATTAACCTCAGGACCTGTGGTGGCCTCAACTCCTACTCTTTGTTTGACATTTGGGGGACATCAAGAACACGTTGCCTTTGATCTCATAGCCTCACCAAATCACATCATGATTTTGGGAATTCCCTGGTTAGCCCGACACAACCCCTATATCAATTGGGAAACACAAACTATATCCCTAACGTCTTCATTTTGTCAACAGAATTGTTATTCCTCTACTTCTTATTGGACTCCAAAAAGGTCCTGTCAGTCAACTAAGGATAACTCTATCAATATTATCCAGGGGGTTCCAGATTGTTATCAGGAATATATCAGGATTTTTCAAAAACCTAGTAATCCTATTTTGCCACCTCATCGCAGTTATGACTGTGCTATTCCTTTAATTCCTGATGAAGTCGTCCCCTTCGGTCGAAAGTATTCTCTGACAGTCCAAGAAAAGAAGGTGCTAAGGGAATATTTAGACGACAACTTACACAAGGGTTTGATTGCTCCTTCCACGTCCCCCGCTGGGGCTCCTCTCTTCTTCGTCCCAAAGAAGACTAAGGATCTGCGTCCTTGTGTGGACTTTCATGAACTCAACAGAATAACGATTAAGGATCGATATCCACTGCCTTTAATCAGAGATATATTGGACGCCATTCAAGGAGCCAAGATATTTACTAAATTAGACTTACGGGGTGCCTAGCATCTCCTTCGGAGCAAGGAAGGAGATGAATGGAAAACAGCTTTCCGTACCTCTTTTGGGCACTATGAGTATCGTGTTATGCCCTTTGGACTGACCAACGCCCCTTCTGTTTTTCAACGATTTATGGATTCAGTGTTCTCTGATGTACTCAATCAATATGTAGTCATTTATTTGGATGATATCTTGATATATTCCTGTGATCCTGAGCACCATGTAGATCATGTCCTGCAAGTCCTGGAAAGACTCAAGAAAAACCAATTGTTTTGTAAACCTGAGAAGTGTGAGTTCCATAAATCTGAAGTAAGGTATCACTGGTTTTGTATTGATCAACACGGAATATCCATGGATCCTGACAAGGTCAGTAGCATATTAGATTGGCCTTCTCCAACATCCATTAAAGAAACGCAATGTTTTCTTGGTTTATCAAACTTTTATCGTCAGTTTATTCAGAACTTTGCCCACCTACAAAGTTTCATAACACAAACAATTAAGAAAGAGAACCTGAAGAAGGGTTTCATTTGGACCAAGGAGGCTGAACGCGTGTTTCAAGAATTAAAGACAGCCTTTACCCAAGCACCCATGTTGCGTCATCCTGACAATACCAAGAAATTTATCGTCATGACTGATGCTTCAGACAGAGCTATTGGAGCAGTTCTGCTGCAGAAGCAAGACAATGATGGATTGGAACACCCTATCTTTTATCTGTCTCATATTCTATCAGAGGCTGAACAAAATTATTCTGTACTGGAACGAGAACTACCCGCTCTCAAAGTAGCTTGTAAGGAATGGAGGCATTTCCTGATGGGTCTCAGAGAGCCTTTTGAAGCTAGGACTGATCACCGTAATCTCCAGTGTCTTCGGAGCTTTCAGTGTCGCAACAGTTGTCAGGCTCGATGGGCTTTCTTTTTTAGCTAGTACGATTTTGTGATCACGTACATACCTGGTTCCCAGAATTTAGTGGCAGATGCCTTATCCCGCAGATATCCTGACATAGCCCAGAACTCCTCTCCACATCTTATTGAGTCTAGCAGGATCATCGGAGCTACTCAATCTTTTCAAGAACGCATTCAATCCGAGTACCAGTTTCTGTCTGCTTCAGAATGGGATAGAGTGACTCCTTTTTTGCAGAAGAAGGACAACTACTTCTATCATCAACATCCTCTTTTCCTACCTACCAAGAAGGTGCAGACAGAAGCCCTGCAAATGTGCCATGATTCTCCTATAGCTGGTCATCGAGGTATCAGGAAGACCCAGGAGCTGCTTCAGCGATCTTTTTGGTGGCCTTCGCTAAAGACAGATACTGAAACCTATGTGTCAGCATGCCCAGTCTGTGCCCAGACTAAGACACCCCGAACTAAGGTGGCAGGTTTATTAAGACCTTTACCGGTTCCTTCCGCTCCTTGGTGTACTCTATCCACGGATTTCATATGTTCTCTACCTCCCTCCTCTGGTAACCAAGTAACCATGGTGACCGTAGATTCATTCACCAAGATGGCCCATTTTTCAGCCTTGAAGAAACTACCAACGGCCCCAGAAATGAGTCGCATTTTTCTACAGGATATTTTTCGCCTCCATGGCCTTCCTCAAGAGGTCATTTCGGACAGAGAACCTCAATATGTATCACGTTTCTGGAGAGCCTTTTGTGCCTTCTTTAACATTGAGATTTCTTTATCCTCAGGTTTCCATCCACAAACGAATGGGCAAACTGAACGAGTGAATCAAGAACTTCAGCAGTATCTGAGATGTTACTGTAATGCCACACAAAGCAATTGGTCGGAATATCTTGCTCTTGCCGAGTTCTCCTATAACAACACAATACATAGTGCGACCAAGACCACACCCTTTTATTGTACTTATGGATTTCATCCGAGGACTTTCACTACTGTTTCTCGAACATCTTCTTCTGTGCCTGCAGTCACTTCTTTTTCACGACAGATCCATTGAATCCAGGGCCTACTTCACACAACTCTCCTAGCTTCAAAACAAGCTATGAAGTGAAAGGCGGATCGTTATTGGCAAGCCGCACCTTTGTATCAAGTGGGCCACAAGGTATGGCTTTCTTCCTGATTTCTACCATCCCGGTTTTCCACCAATAAGTTCAAACCACGTTTTTATGGACCCTTTCGAAATTTCACACATCCTGAATCCCGTAGTTGTGCGTCTCCGCTTACCTAATACCTGGAGGGTTCATCCTGTTTTCCATGTGTCCCAATTAAAACCCTTTGTTACTGATCCTTACCATCGCCAGTTCCAACGTCCACCTCCTCTTTCTATCAACGGACAGCCTGAGAATGAAGTCCAGGAGATCTGTGATTCCAGAATTTTTCGACGCAAACTACAGTTTTTGGTCCATTGGAAAGGATACCCCCTCAGTGACTGTTCTTGGAAGGATGCTTCCTCCGTCCATGCTCCCCGTTTGGTTCGCCTGTTTTTTGACAATCATCCTGACAAACCTGGCTACTAGAAGGGGTCGCCCTTATCTGGGAGTATCCAGGACCTGCAGAAGACTTGGTGTATTCACCAATCCAAAATCCAGAGGTGAGAAGTCCAGCGCAGTACGTGACATGTGTACGAGTTGCCGCTCACAGCGCCTTGCACTCTGTCTCTCTGACACTAGTTCTGTTACGAGTTGACATATGGAGAGTGCAAGGTCACCGACATTCTCGTTCAGACGTGTGAACTGTGTGTACACCTGTGCCAGCCGTGTGGTGAAATTACGCTCCATCCGTTGCATTGCCCCTGATATTATTCTCATCTGCCTTGTTTGCAGGCGCTGACCAGATATGAGGGCTGCCTCCGTGGCGGACATAGATGAGTCACCTACATCCTCCTGGGACACTGCTGGGACATGGAGTCTGCGTCTGCGACGTAGTGGAGCTTCAGGGTCCTGCTGTATGACACTGTGGCTGGGACCAGGTGCTGTGTCGATTTCCAAAATGTCCATTGGTGCAGCTGGAGGGGACTGTGGTGGTGTGGTGCAGGGCCCTGTAGTGGCTGCTTCGGACTCCTGTGCTGCCTGTTGGCTGCTCTCTGCACCCTGGATGGACTGGCTGGTGGGGGTGTCTTGTGGGAGACCTGTGGGACTTAGGGAACACACTGTCAGTATCTAACATCTGTTGTATGCCTCCTAATAAACTGTTGCCTATCAGCTGACTACTGAACTACATTGCCCATAATGCACCTTCTGGTGGTTGCAAGTCTGGAATGGAGCTAGTTTGGTTGTGCATGCTGCTGTGTACTGGTGGGTAGGGGTATGGCAGTTATGGGTGTAAATGCATGTTTCATGGTACTCACTTGTTGATGTCCCTGGTGCTGACGTGTCCAGCACTCCCATTCCAGCCACTGCCTCAGGCTCAAGGGTCTGTTCCACAAGTTCCTCCAGGGGTGTGGGTGGTGGGACGGTGGATAGGCCTCCTCCTGTGCCCCTCATCTCCCGGAGGCGCTCTGCCACCCTCTCCTTGGTCCTGGAGCGCATGTCATACCACCTCTTTTTTATCTCTTCTATACTCCTGTGGCTCACCCCTATGGCGTTGACCCTCTCCTGGATGTCATTCCAGATCCTCCTTTTTTCCGTGTCTGGAACACTCAGGGCAGCCCTTCCGAAAAGCTGGTCATGGTGCTGGCAGCATTCCTCTGTCAGCACCTCAAGTTCCTTTTCAGAAAACTTCTGTTTTCTCTTCCTGCCTGCACTGCCAGAGTCTTCCATTCTTGCTGCTGTTCCTCCAGGTGGTTGCTCAGCAGGTAGAAAAGGGTGTGGTCCTCCCTCCTCCCAGGTGTATTTGTAAACTTCCTGGCTGTGATGTCATCAGCAAGAGCCAGGAAGTGTTTTTCAAACTGTTATGCTGCACCTGCATGCAATTTGCGGCACAGTCGCAATTTGCGACACCCACTCGCAATTTGCAAGTCCGTTTTTAGCGAGGTCGCAAAACGCGACCTCGCAAACAGCGGAATCACAATCTGCGGTGCGACTTCATTTGCGAGTCGCAAAATGAAGTCGCTTTTTCTAGTTGGATACCGTTTTGCGAGTCGGAAATTGCGAGTCGCAACGACTCGCAATTTCCGACTCGCAATTTTTTAGCTACCTACATCTTGCCCTAAGTTCTTTGCAAAACAAAATCACTGCACTAATGCAATAGTAGGTTTTACTTTTGAATAATCTTGTGCTTTTGTTCATTCTATTTTCTTACTGGTTTGTCATTTTCTTAGCCTGCATTCCTGGACTGTTGCATCAGGGATTTGGTCCGACGGAGGGTCTAAAGTTTCTGGTCAGGAGATTTGGTCTGGAGATTTGCGAAAGCAGTCTGTCACTGCAGCAGACGAAGCCAAGCAAGACCTCATTCCCGGGGCACTGTATTTATACCCATGCCTCCCAAGTCGGTCTTCTGATCACATGTGCTACCAAACTCTTGAAAGTTCTTGCAAGAGATTGAGCGCCTGTTGCCCATGTGCGTAGGAAGGATTAAGGCCCTTTGGAAACTAGGTCCGGGGAGGGTGGCAGGTGTGAAGACGGCAGTAAGGGCAGCAATAAGCATTTCTGATGTGCCTACAGTTAGGTGGTCACCATCAGAGGGGCAGGGACGTAGAGCCCAGGAACACGCATGAAGACCTGGTTGGTGGCCAGCAAGAAGGCCCAGTTCACAATGAGTGCACCTCAAGCAGATGGCTTTCACAACCAGGTTCAGTCTTCGGGTGGTCTTCTCTCAGAGCAGGTGAACCCTCCCCCACTGGTCCTTCCACTTTGAATGGTATCCACCTCCTAGTCCTTACTCTTCATGCTGGCTTTTGTACCCTCCATTTAGGGACAGGCCCCTTAGAAAGCTGTGTTTTTGCGGTGCCCCGGATGACCGATCACTGGCAAGAATGGACATCTGAGGACTGACAATGACCTTCTGATGGGCAAGTACCCCCTCCCATTCTAGGGCCACTAGGACCAAAGGGTGGAAAAAGTCCTGCCCTAGTGCCTGTGGTATCTTCAGACCTATCCTGGAAAATACTGTTCTGGGGAAACTAACCTTGCTACAACCGTGGTCAGACTTGTACAGGTATCACTCAAAGCGGTGACAAGGACTCCATTCACTCTGACTTTCTGGAAGTGATGTCTACTACCCTCAGGGATCAATAGCTTACCTTCTGGGTCAACCTCCCATGTAAGGGATACTAAGATATGATCTACCCTCGTCTCTTTGGAATACCCTCCACCCAGGTACACATTGGCAATCCCTGTGGCCATTCCACCTGTGGGAGGCTTCTTGGGATACAGAGCCCCCCTTCTTACATCATGATTAGAGACAGTCATAACACAGAGGTAGGTGAAAAGGCACCCTGGGCTTCAAAATCTCCCCTCCTGCACTCCGAAGCTGTATTTTTTTATTTTTAAAAATAAAAAATGTAATGCTCCCCTCGCCACTGGGAGTCATCTCCCATGGCGGGGGAGCATTATTAGCATTTTACTGTCCCTCACCACCACCTTAATTAGGTGGGTGGATATATAGCCATTTCACTGATGGCTCTTACTCTGTCAGGCTGTTATATAGGTTTGGCTATGGTGGTGATGGGAGTAGTCATCACCACAGCTAAACATATGGTCCACTCATTTAAATCGGGTGGACCATTATGTTAATGGAAAGTATACTCCGTTGCCATTGTGACCAAATATCCTTATTGCCAACATATAAATCAAAGCCTTAGTCCTTTAAGTTTTCTTTGTCCTGGGTACAAGAGGGAGAATGTGTTCAGCCCTGCAACAGTCTTTTCAAGTTCCAGACAGCAGGTTCAGTAATCTTCTGATCCTCTTCAGATCCGGGAGTGTTCTGTAGAGGTTATTGTGTATGCCACATTTATGCCCAGTGTCAGCCTGAGGGGAGGGCAAACTCTTAGACACTCCCTGACCAATGAGATAAAAGATTCCAGGGATGTACAAACCCACTTTTGCAGCACTTGCTGGGTGTTTTACTGTGACCTAACCCTCAGCACCCCTCTTTCCCCAAATTCAACATGGCAGAACCTTTCTTCCCCTGGTCAGAGCTCCTTGAGCCCACCCAGAGCTTTGGCTATGATAATGTGCAAACCCTCCCTTTTGCTCACTCCAACCCAGTTCTGCGGCAGCTCCCCCTCTCACTGGGTTTGGGGCCAAGTTGTCTAGGAAAACAAAAGGGAGGCAGGCCTAGGTCTTCCTACCATTGACAGGGTAGGCATCCTTGGACGCTCAGGAAGGGGGTGGGCACAGCCCACAGGCCATCATGCTCAAGGTAGAAAAACACCTCTCCACGCCCAAGCCTCTAGCCAACTGTCTGGTAGCAATCAACATTTCACCACAATAGAACAATTAGAATTCATGTGACAGTGGACAATGTCAGAAAGTCCCTTTTGGCTGTTGACAGGAAAATTACAACTTTAAAAAAGCACAATTTCCAAAATAGTACTATAAAATCTGACTTGACTATTAAGTTGGATTTTAAAATAATATTAAGTGTGTCCTTGAATCATTTTTCTAGCTGCTCCCAAACTAAAATCAAGCACTATAGGTTGTTATATTATAACCCAGTGTTTTCCCTATGGGAGAGTTGGCCTTGCTGCAGTGAAAAACGACTTTGGAAGCTTTTCACTGACAGGACATGTAAAACATTAAATATACATGCCCTACTTTTTATATACCCTGCATCCTGCCTTACGGGCTTTTAGGGCCTACCTTAGGGGTAGCATATAAGAATTCAAAAGAAAGATTTACATTTTGCAACAAAAAAAAATTGCCAGGTCAAAATGGCTGTGTGAGACTGCATACTCACGATGCAGTGGAATGGCTTGAGATATGATTTACTGAACTACCTTATTGGGTGGCACAATAAGTGCTGTAACCCAATAATAGAATTTAGTTTACAGGCCCTATGTACATGGGTTACCACCTACTAAGAGGTTACAATTAAATAAAAAAGTGCCAACAAGGGGCATGCTGATCCTAAGATATTTAAAGAGGAGAGCACAAGCACTTTACCACTGGTTAGCTGGAATAAAGAATGCAGAATACTAAGGTGAGCAAAAATGGGTTCAGCAAAAGAAGGCAAGAAATCTGGGGGAATACCAAGCAAGAGATGGTCATTTCCAACATGTGTCCCACCCCCAGCAGAAAGCTTTGAGTACAGCCCGTCCTCATGGCAGTACTAATAGCTAAGGCAGAAAACCTAAAAAACCATCAACATTTGTGTGGTCAGTCACAGAGTGATGTTCCACTGAAAAGTTCATTGCTATGTTGAGATGGATCACATCAAAAGATTTGGATTCACACCATGCATTTGCATCAGCCATCTGCTGGGTTTGTGGTCTGTCTGAAAGTGAAAGTGAATCCCTAAAAAGTATGTTCCCAACTTTTTTAGTATCCAGACCACTGTGGATGCTTTTCTCTCAATTGTTCCCCACCTCTGTTCTCTGCGAAGTGTCCTCCTGCTGATGAAGGCTACAGGTTGGTCAAAGCCCTCATCGTTTAGCTGTGACAAAACAGTACAAGTGCCATGCTCAGAAGCATCTTTCTGAACTAGGAATTCCTTGGAGAATTTGGGTGCCTCGAGCACTGATGTTGTACACATAGCCACCTTTAGGGTATCAAAAGCTTTACGGCTTACCTTTGTCCAATCCACTTTTTGGGCTATCTCATGGTAGTAAGCTTAGTTAAGGGGCAATACTGCTGCCATTTGGCTTAAAAAGTTTCCTATTTTAACAGGTGAAGTGGAAAAAAGCTCTCAGTTGGGTCCGGGTCTTGGGAGGCTTCCTAACTATGATGGGTGGTATATTGGACTGGAGAGGCTGAACTTTGCCTCTACCGATTTGGTGTCACAAGTACATCACAGATCCGTGTCCGATCTGGCACTTACTGGTCTTGATTGTCAGATCTGTCTGTTCTAGGGCCTTCACCATTTTCTGGCAGTGGTATAGGTGGTCATTCTAGCTTGAGCTGAAAACAGCAATGTCATCCAGGTAGGTAACATTGAACTTTTCTAGCCCAACCACAACCTGGTAGACCAACCTCTTGAAGGTCACAGGGGCATTCATTAGCTCAAAGAGCATCACTCTGAACTGAAAGTGGCCCTCTGCAGTGGAGAAAGCCAACCTATCCTTGGCACCCTCAGTCAGTAATCTGCCAGTACTCTGACGTTAGATCAAAGGTACTAAGGAACGTGGCATCCCCAACCCGATCAAAAAGCTCCTCAACTCTAAGGATAGGGTGAGAATCAGTCTTGGTGACTGTATTGAAGCCCCTGCAATAAACACAGAACCTAGGTTCTGGAATGGTGACCAGTGGGGATGTCTTGTGTACCAGTACCACTGGACTGGACCAGGGACTACATGAGGGCTCATTCAATCCAGCATTGCAGATATCTCATTCTTGATGGTGGCTCTCACTTTGTTAGACAGTCTGTAGGTTTTTTTCTTGACTACCATGCTGTCTTGCACGCCTATGTGATGTGTACACCAGTCAGTGAACCAGGGGTTAAGGGAGAGGAGAGAGACGTACTGTCCCAACAAGTGGTGCCCGTCCCTCTGTTGCACTAGGGTCAGGTTAGGGGAGAGGACAACTCCTTCCACTGGCCCATCTTGCTCTTTGGATGACAGGAGTTCTGAGAAGGGCTCACACTCCCTCCTCCTCACCATCATGTGTCACCAAGCCCACAGTGATTTCACACATCTCAAAGTGGGGTTTGAGGTGGTTCACTTGTAGGACCGTTAAGAGATTCCTAGATTTCTTGAGGTCCACAAGGTAGGTGACCTCCACTTTACGCTTCTTCATCTCGTTGGACCTAGTCCACTGGTCCCTCAAGGTACAGAGATCCACAGGCTCCATTACCCATTCCTTTTGGTCAGGCTGACACTCCACCAGACATCCCACTTATGCTCCGAGGGCTCTAATAGGCCCATAAACATGCCTTTTAGGTTCTTGTTGAATCTGTCAACAAGCCTATTCGGCTGGTGGTGGTATTATCTGGAAGAGTTGTAGGTTGTGAGACACTCGCCTCACATCGACTTCATGTATGCAGACACAACCTCCTTGGGGAAACCCACTTGGTGAAGATAGCTATCAGTGCCCTGGATGGGTGCAGTCACTGATCTCAGAAAAATGTCCTCAAGGTACTAGGTGGCATGGTCCACTAAGACCAGAATACATCTGCTGTCTAAGGTAGTCTTGGGGTTCAGAGGACCACTAATATAAATGGCTATCCTTTTAAATGGTATTTCTAATACAGCAAATGGAAGCACAGGGGCCCATTGGTTTACCTGACTTCTCACTGGCATGGGAGGTTATGCAGGATCTGCAGAATGCATCTGCCTGCACTATCATGTGGGGCCACTAAAGGTGGATGGCTTGAGGCTGACCTTGCCACCCAGAGGACTACCCTGCTGCTTGAGGCCTACCATGCTGTTTGAACCCAAGACTACCAGAATGACTCCAAGGGCTAGTTGGGTGGCCTCCTGGGTGAAACACAGGAACATAACAAGCCCCATAGACCTTGAACCCTGTACCTGGCCTCTGCTAAAGTGAGTCCTAACCCCTCAAGGTCAGCCCCCCAAGTCATGGACCCTTGGTTGTGGTGTTAACGGTGCTGCTTCTGCCTAACCCTAAAAGTTTATCTTAGAAAATGTTTCACCAGAGAGTGGTCTGAGAATCTACAGAAGACCAAGACTTATCTTCTCCCCGATTTTTTCTTGACTACCATGCTGTCCTGCATGCCTATGTGATGTGTACACCAGTCAGTGAACCAGGGGTTAAGGGAGAGGAGAGAGACGTACTGTCCCAACAAGTGGTGACCGTCCCTCTGTTGCACTAGGGTCAGGGTAGGGGAGAGGACAACTCCTTCCACTGGCCCATCTTGTTCTTTGGATGACAGGAGTTCTGAGAAGGGCTCACACTCCCTCCTCCTCACCATCATGTGTCACCAAGACCACAGTGATTTCACACATCTCAAAGTGGGGTTTGAGGTGGTTCACTTGTAGGACCGTTAAGAGAGTCCTAGATTTCTTGAGGTCCACAAGGTAGGTGACCTCCACTTTACACTCCTTCATCTCGTAGGACCTGGTCCACTGGTCCCTCAAGGTACAGAGATCCACAGGCTCCATTACCCATACCTTTTGGTCAGGCTGACACTCCACCAGACATCCCACTTATGCTCCAAGGGCTCTAATAGGCCCATAAACATGCCTTTTAGGTTCTTGTTGAATCTGTCAACAAGCCTATTGGCCTGGTGGTGGTATTATCTGGATGAGTTGTAGGTTGTGAGACACTCGCCTCACATCGACTTCATGTATGCAGACACAACCTCCTTGGGGAAACCCACTTGGTGCAGATACCTGTCAGTGCCCTGGATGGGTGCAGTCACTGATCTCAGCAAAATGTCCTCAAGGTACTAGGTGGCATGGTCCACTAAGACCAGAATACATCTGCTGTCTAAGGAAGTCTTGGGGTTCAGAGGACCACTAATATAAATGGCTATCCTTTCAAATGGTATTTCTAATACAGCAAATGGAAGCACAGGGGCCCATTGGTTTACCTGACTTCTCACTGGCATGGGAGGTTATGCAGGATCTGCAGAATGCATCTGCCTGCACTATCATGTGGGGCCACTAAAGGTGGATGGCTTGAGGCTGACCTTGCCACCCAGAGGACTACCCTGCTGCTTGAGGCCTACCATGCTGTTTGAACCCAAGACTACCAGAGTGACTCCAAGGGCCAGTTGGGTGGCCTCCTGTGTGAAACACAGCAACATAACAAGCCCCACAGACCTTGAACCCTGTACCTGGCCTCTGCTAAATTGAGTCCTAACCCCTCAAGGTCAGCCCCCCAAGTCATGGACCCTTGGTTCTGGTGTTAACAGTGCTGCTTCTGCCTAACCCTAAAAGTTTAGTCTTAGAAAATGTTTCACCAGAGAGTGGTCTGAGAATCTACAGAAGACCAAGACTTATCTTCTCCCCGATTTTTTCTTGACTACCATGCTGTCCTGCATGCCTATGTGATGTGTACACCAGTCAGTGAACCAGTGGTTAAGGGAGAGGAGAGAGACGTACTGTCCCAACAAGTGGTGACCGTCCCTCTGTTGCACTAGGGTCAGGGTAGGGGAGAGGACAACTCCTTCCACTGGCCCATCTTGCTCTTTGGATGACAGGAGTTCTGAGAAGGGCTCACACTCCCTCCTCCTCACCATCATGTGTCACCAAGACCACAGTGATTTCACACATCTCAAAGTGGGGTTTGAGGTGGTTCACTTGTAGGACCGTTAAGAGAGTCCTAGATTTCTTGAGGTCCACAAGGTAGGTGACATCCACTTTACACTCCTTCATCTCGTAGGACCTGGTCCACTGGTCCCTCAAGGTACAGAGATCCACAGGCTCCATTACCCATACCTTTTGGTCAGGCTGACACTCCACCAGACATCCCACTTATGCTCCAAGGGCTCTAATAGGCCCATAAACATGCCTTTTAGGTTCTTGTTGAATCTGTCAACAAGCCTATTGGCCTGGTGGTGGTATTATCTGGATGAGTTGTAGGTTGTGAGACACTCGCCCTCGACCTTGAACCCTGTACCTGGCCTCTGCTAAAGTGAGTCCTAACACCTCAAGGTCAGCCCCCCAAGTCATGGACCCTTGGTTGTGGTGTTAACAGTGCTGCTTCTGCCTAACCCTAAAAGTTTAGTCTTAGAAAATGTTTCACCAGAGAGTGGTCTGATAATCTACAGAAGACCAAGACTTATCTTCTCCCTGATTGTCTCCAGGTCCACACTTTTCAACATGATTCTGCAGTAGCTCCTGCTATGTTGCTCTCTATAGCAACAAACCCTGCTAAGCAGGACCTCTGAGCAAAGGTGTCTCGCCTCATGAAGCCCTCATCGAATTCAGCCTTCAGCTTCTCCTGCTGAAGATTTTTGACTTCCAAAAAAGTGAAAAAGTCTGAATTTGGAAATTTTCACTGCTACTCTATCCAGCATCTCTCCAACAATGATATCTCCTCTTCGGACACTGCCTACTGCCCTGCCCTGCTGAACTTTACCTTCTCAGGAACATTTCTTCAGAAAGTCCACATGTCAGCTGAGACTGGGGCCAATCCACCTTGTATAGCTGACCTGCACTCCATCGAAGTCAGTCTTAACTTTTGACATTGGCCTAGTGGCACAAGGCCAGCTACCCATGGTTGCTACTTTGATCATTTATGTGCTATTTCTTACTACACACTTTAAAAGTTCATAACTCCGATTCTACAAATTGGATTTAAGTCATTTTGGTGTCATTTTTTAAAATGTACTCTATTCTTATAAATTGGTTGGGGATTTTTCTTGTTTTGTGTTTTCACTTCATTACTGTTTTTATTCCTCATACATATTTAACACAGTGGCTCTACGTTAAGCTGAACTGCTTTTCTGCCAAGCTACTAAATGGTTAAGCACAGCTAATTTAGTGACTTCTGGTTTATCCTGATAAGGACTGTGGTTGTTGCTTGAGTAGGGTCCCCCTCCAACCAATAACCCAATTTCTTACAGCTGCCTTTCCCTCAATCTTCCAGTGCTGTAGTAGAAAAATCCACAAAATCAACCCATAACTGGTGTGACTATCCCTGAATCTCAGGCAATATGTCTCTGGGGTTAAACCACTCTTAGTAATAAGGGCTTCCTTTATGGGGCGGGTGGCATTTCTCATCTTCACGGGTGAACAAGGTATCCCTCCTCAGAATGTGCATGTGCTTCTACAGACTAACTCCCAGTTCTTCTCTGGGACTCCATGCAAATGGAGGGCCACCTCATATGTTACAACCCCCTTACCAGTAGCATCCCCACCATGTAGCTAGGCACCAGGTCTTTGGGGATGTGGATTATTTTCCTCTCCTAGGTACTTCACTGTTGTTGCCGTCATCATCACTAGACTCAAAGGACTTCTTTGCCTTAAAATGTAGTTCTTGCTGGCTCCTCTTATGGGTCAGTAGTCTTCTTCTTCTCAAGTGCCAACTTGTTCTCCTCCAGGGCCAGGGTTGCTGCTGCTGCTACCTTCCTCTCCTCACTAGCTACAGCCAAAGAAACTAGTTGCAACTTTATGGCCCTCTTCACTGGTCTGTCCTCTGTCTTTGATCGGGTCAGACTGCGGGATGATACACTGCTTCCTGTTCTGTACAATGTAGGAGACCTCATACCTGGGGCACCTCCTCCTCCACTGGCACTGAATTCATTGCAATGCCATCTACCCCTTCCACCTCGTCTTCATAATCCTCTTGCTCCTGTGGGGTGGTCTGGAGCAGGTAGGCCTCCTTCCAGGCTTTGAGGGTTATCTGGCACTTCTCCTACTTGGACCCCTTTGCCAACTTCAGCACTCTCTCCTTACATAGTTTCCTTGGTTCTGCCACACAGACACGGTCAGTGCTGCTCAGATCCACTTCCATTCTTTAAAAAATCACAGGTGCAACATAGGAGTGAAATGTAGGAAAAATAAAAAAATGGCCAATTAAAAATTAAACAATTTGAAAAATAAATGTTGATGTCAGATTACAAAAGAGATGTTTGATTTTAACTTAAATCACTGAGTGGTACTGCAAAACACTAGTCCTGGATACAACTACTGAACACCAATGTAAAAATTTGAGTTCTTAATTGAGGGGGAGAAGTACCCACCTCAAGTAATAATCACAATCCTTGTCACAGTGAACCACTGAGGTCCCTAAATATACCTGAGCTCACCCCCTGGTATCTATGGCACAGAGCAGACAGGCTTAACTTAGAGGCACTGTGTTAAGTATTTGTGCAGTATCAAAACAGGAATAACGTCAAAAGCAAAACAATAAAAAATTCCTAAATGAATTAGAAAAATACAGTCAGATTTAATAAACAAAATAACACCAGAATGATAACAATCTAATAAAAGGGAAATGGAGATATGATTTTTAAAAAATCTGTAAGTAAAAATAGTGCCAAGAAACACAAAGGGCCATATTATGACTTCGGCGGACAGAAAAGCTCATCTGCCAAAGTCCCGATGGGTAGGCTCCTGGGGCATCCTGCACCCCGTCATCACCAGGCTTTTCATGGTGGTGCTGCCGCCATGAAACCGCTGGCAAAGAAGGGAGTCGTAATCCCCAGGGCAACGCTGCTTGCATCGCTGCCCTTGTGGATTAGGACCACCAGTACCGCCACACCATCGGGCCGGCAAAAAGTGGCAGTGGTGGTGGAACAACCGCGGCAATACCGCTGCGATCATAATGTGTCGGTTGAAGACGCTCCGACCGCCACCTCGACCATGGCGGTGTTAAGACTGCCAGGGTCGTAATGAGGGCCAAAGTGCCAATGACAGTCAATGGTCACAGTAAAACAGCACCAAGATGTAATTTGGTGCTGACAGCAATGGAGTGTGAGTCAAATACACCAACCAGGTTTGTCCTAGCCAAAAAGATTTACCACAGGAGTACACTTACAAAGCCCCACAGGACCTCAGTGAAGGCACTTAGAGACTCACTGGGTATGAGGCAAAGTCCAGTCCAGGCACTGTTGCCACTAATCAGATGGACAGTTGCAGGAAAGGCCTCTTGTAGTTGTATCCTTTTAGCTTGAACAGGTCATCTATAAGAACATTGAAGTCTACTTCTTTGTCCTAGGTGCAAGAGAGAGAGGAGATCCAGTCCTGCAGGACTCTTCTCACTTTGCAGACAGCAGGTTCAGTCCTCCTCAGTCCAGGAGTGTTGTGAGAGGGATACTGTGGATGCTACATTAATGCTCAGTGCCAGCTAGTGGGTGACTGAAACTCCTTGTCTCACTCTAACCCATGGGAAAAAAGTTCCCAGGGCTGAACCTACTCAGTTTTGCAGTACATCCTGTGCGTTGTACCATACTCTATCCAACAGTACCCTCTT
The DNA here is from genome assembly GCF_031143425.1 of Pleurodeles waltl. Classification (NCBI taxonomy): domain Eukaryota; kingdom Metazoa; phylum Chordata; class Amphibia; order Caudata; family Salamandridae; genus Pleurodeles; species Pleurodeles waltl. The sequence continues at coordinate 787,047,384 of NC_090446.1, forward strand.
TACCGAAATCTTATTTGGCAGCACCTTTTTACCCCGGTCGGAGCCCTCTGTGTTTAGCCATAAGTGTGGCTATGCTAATGGACAAACCCTCCCTTGTGGTCACTCCAAACCAGTTTTCGGGAAGCTTCCCATCCCACTGGGTTTGGGGCTGAGTTGTCTAGAAAGACAAAAGTGAAAGAGGCCTAGGTGTGAGCTACATCTGCTTTTGACAGGGCAGGCATCTTTTGAAGCTCAGGAAGGGGCTGGGCATAGCTCCCTGGCCATCCTGCTCAAGGATGAAAAACACCTGTCCACACCCAAGCCCTTAGTCCACTGTCCAGAAGCAATTCACATCTCATCACAGGGGACCCATCAGCAGTCGTGTGACACTGGACATTGACAGAAAGGCGCTTTTGGCAGAAAAAAGGTAAGTTTCTAAAAGTATAATTTCTAAAATAGAAATTATCTTGACATTTTTATTGTTGTCTGAAAATTGCTGGAGGCAAGGAACACAGCAGCAGGTGCTTTTAAAACCATAATATACTTGAAAACTCCATGCCTCCACCCTAAGTCAGTGCCCAGTGCAGTGGCATCGGTCACACCACCCTAGAGCTGACCCTTGTTAGGGGCATGCCAATTCTAACATGTTTAGAGAGGAGAACACAAGCACTTTACCGCTAGTTACCAGGAATAAATGTGCAGAGTTCCATGGTCGGCACAAACAGGTTCAGCAAAAGAGGACAAGAAATTTAGGGAATACAACACAAGAGATGGTTATTTCCAACACAAACGGTTAGGCAAAAGGACGCTGCCTGGCAGCATTCTTTGTTGCGCTGGCTCTCCCTTTGCCCTAGAGGTTGTTCACCAACTTGACCTTCACCTTTGTAACTTTCTCCTTTTGGTTCCACCAGGTATTCTGACCTCTTTGACCTGTTACTTGACCTTGACTCTGGGATTACGTTTTGGCTTATTTTGCATACCTTCTCTTATTCTTTTAATCTTTCGCCGTTTCTTTGTCTCACCACTGCTGTCTTACCAGCTTCCAACGGTCAACTTACATACACCATGGTTTGCCAGTAAGTGCTTGTGATACTGTAACATCTTAGTAAATTCTTATGCACATTATTGCTACTAAATTTGAGTATATGCTCTCTATTTGTGTATAGAGACAGTCCTACACCAGAGAGTGTTGAACAATAACAGTTGTGTTACCTTACGTGAGGTGGGACATAGTGATGCAGCAGAAGAAGTTGGCGAGTTTTGTTTCACTCAACATTCCATTCCTCTTTCACTCTGCCTGGGAGTTTTCCTTTAGATCTGGTAGTTCCACCTTCTGGGGAGTGGGGCAGATAATCATCAGAAAATGCGGACATCATTCTGAAAACCTATTGACACTCCTGATATCCTGATGGCATTCACTTCTTTCTATTCATCTTTTTTCTGACTGCAGCAGTTAGACTCATAAAGAAGATGAAGCCTTCACTGATTACAGCCACCATAACACAAATTAGACCTTGAATGCCTAGAAAAGGAAATCAGAGCATAAGAGGTCAGAGCAGCCCTAAAAAGAACCCCAAAGTAAAAAGCGGTTGGACCAGGCAGCTCTCCAGCATTGTTCTATAAGACCTAATTGATATTCTGGCAGATCCACTCACAAAGGTTTTCAATTGCTTCTAACGGCTGGCATGGTGACAAGCAACATGCTCGAACATCACTGGACTCTCTTACTAAAACCAAACAGGGTGCCAATGTTCTGTAGTTGTCATAGGCCTCTAGAACTTCTTGGTTGCGATGTCAAATTGTTCACATGTATTCTGGTCTCATGACTGCATGTAGTATGTAGTATGCTTCGCTCTGTATTTGTTATCTACCAATGCTTATTCATTCTTCTGTATTTGTTATCTACCAATGCTTACTTACTACTGTTTACTTTCAGGTTTGTGAGTTCTTCACCGTTAGGCGGGTAGAACTTATCTTTGCGTTCTAGATCTATCGGGAGACAGTTACGTTTTGTACTTCAGGCTGTAAGGTCGTGTTGTGCCTGCCGTGGACCCTTATTAAAAACCTGCCTAGAAACTTTCACTCCGTGTCTGAGGACCCTTATGATTACCACTTTTCATACCTACACTGCATTCTATTTGGCCTAAACTAATCTCAATCCAACAATTAGCCTTTATAAAATATTCTACCAACAGGGACAATATGGGATTAGAACCTATGTTTTTAGAGGTGGCAGAAATAAGAAAACAAGTCATGGTCTCTCTCTTTCTTGATGCGGAGAAGGCCTTTGGCAGGACTGATGTGAAGCATATAGAAAAGATGCTAAACAAAATACATCTGATTATGAAAACATTAATTGAATTAATTATAAAGAACCCTGAACTAAATTAAGGGGGGATGGAGAATATTTATTACAATCCCAATTACAAGAGGAACAAGGCGGGCTGCCGTTTTTCACACTTATATTCACTTTATCAGTGGAACCACTTATACAAAAAAATTCTTAGCAACCTCACCAAATATTATTAGCAACCTGAACATACACAGTCTCAGGGTAGTACATGTTGAACACAAATTAGCATTATTTCTGTTATGTCACCAACCCTGGACCCTGTTTGCGAGCTTTGAAAATTAATAAAGCATGTATTCAGAAGAAAGCAAAATGTAAAACAAAAATTTGAAAATGCTCTGTAAACTTGGAAGAATGGGAGGCGTGGCCAAAATGGCGTCTGGACGGGAGTGAAATCCCCAAGCTCTGCCGTCGGGTGGATGTTAACGGGGGAGTTCGGGCCTCTCCTACTCTGTTGATCGGTGGATGGGTGCCCAGAGCAACGCTGGTGGATGGGGGAGCACGGGGATGCCTAAAGAAGTGCCCCAGACCCCGTTTGATTGCTTTTGACAAAGCGCTCCACAGCACGCCTGACTCCAAAATGATGGCCGCCTGGTGGTAAGCGTGAACAGAGGCCTGCTATCTTCAGTAACGATGGTGCACTCTCCCCCACACCGGACAACATTAACATGTGCAAGGCGTGACCCTGACTCTCAGAGCCCCAGACCACATATAAGAGGCAAACAGGGCTTTGTGGACCTCCTGATGAGGGGGCACAGTGCAGCCAAGTGGGGTCCCATAGCAAGGGCAAGACCAATGGCAGCTACCCTCGGAGAACAACCAGAACATTTCTGCCTATAGACCATGGGAGCTCCAAAAGGAGTGCAGTACCAGCTGGATTTAGTGGGGCCACACATCTCCGGCTAGAGGAGAGGTCACTGCAGCCCACGTACGTGAAAGAAGGCTGAGCCCAGGGAGTGTGGCAGATAACGCCAGACGGTGAGTCTTACACACCTGTGAATTCAAAAGACCAACATAACAGTGCCCAATGCGCTCGGCACGCCGATCTTCTCAGAGTGACCCACCTGAGGCCTCTATAAGCACTTTGGAGGTAGCTGGGCAGGTGCGAAGGCACAAGGACATTGGTGGTGGACCGTCGTTCAGTGACTGAGGAAGTGACCACACTGCAGGAGGGAACATGGTGTGTCCCCGCTCCCATAAGAAAGATGCTACGATTAGAGATTTACTCATGAAGATGCTGGGGAAAAAAGCAGATCAGCAAGAGGAAGTCACTCAACCGGTGCACTCAAATGTAACAGGTGACGCCACCAGAACACCTGACAAAGCTGAACCAGTTACACACACCTTCTTGGAGGTCTTCTTTGGAACGCTATGCACGGATATCACAACACTTAAACAGGACCTTACAAAGGATATCAAGGGCCTCACAAAGGACATGAATGAACTGAGAGACCGACTGGACAGCCTTGAACGAACCAATGAAACACAGGGAGAAGAATTGGACACTCACTAACGCAAAATACTGGATTTCCACGACGGGACTCCGATATCAGGTGAAAGATCTTGAAAACTTGTCTAGGAGGGCCAACATTAGAATTAAGGGAGTCCCGTTGCAAGCAGCCGGAGGGAATCTGGAAGATGATGCTGGCAGACTGTTCCATCATATCGTATCGGAACTCACCCCTTAAGAGATCATTATGGACAGAATTCATAGGGCTGGGAGACCGGCTAGGTGCCCTGGGCAACCACAAGACATTTTAATTTGCCTTCACTGCTATAGGAAAAAAGAAATCATTATGGCAGCAGCACGTGACCGCAACCACATTGACTTTGAGAGTAACAAGATCTGGCTGTATCACGAACTCTCGCCCATACCACTAAAGCCATCAGCTACAACCAGCCAATTAATTTTTACAAAAACGAGAGGTGTGCTACCGCTGGGGCCACCCTTTCTGTCTCACATTCGTATGGGAAGCTGAGACACACAGCGTGCACACTCTGGAAGAGGCAAAGGCAGTGCTACCTATAACCAAGAATCAGAATGATGAGGAAATACACTCATCGCAATTAAGCCCATCATGTTCATCGACGCCCTTCAGATGCCCAGCGAGAAGGAAGAAGGGAAAGATGGTTGGGCCAGCTGCAATGGAGAGTCTTTGTTAAAGGGCAGCCCAACTCTGGCAGTTGTATCCCCATGGAGCAAGCATCCAATCTATATAATGACTGAGAGAGATGACTGCTTGGCACTGAACTCGCACTAGGTTCCAACAGTGGCACACCCTACCTCCCATCAGGCACTATACAAAGTTGGACCAGAGAGGCCCGTCTCCAGTCTTCCAGGAAGACATGAGCCATCAGCGGGGCCTCCGACCCCATGGAGGGGAACCCCACTTTGACTGAAATGCCTCGCCATGGACCCCATTTTGTTTGTTTGAAGCGGTACTGGGGAAGGCCGCAATGGTTCTCTTTCCTGTTTCTATGTTTGACACTCTATGTTATCTTTTCCTGCTCTTTTTTTCACCTGCTATGCAATACGAGACCTAGTTGGTATGTTATAGCTCAACAATGGGAAACTAGTTGGTTACTCCCAAGCAGCCAAGGACACACCTCACAGATATGCATTTGCACACCGATTCCATAATGAAACACATTATTAGTTATAATATTCGGGGGCTCAACGGTCCTGCAAAGCGTTTAGCATTTCTATCTTCGATCCGAGACTCTGGATGTGATATATGTCTGGTACAGGAAACACACCTGGTGCCAGCAGATTGGAAGCGTTTAAGATCCAAGTGGTTTGATGGACAATATATCTCGTCTGGTACAGGGAAAAAGGCTGGAGTAGCTATTCCGTTGGCTACCCACTTTCTGGGTCAGGTGATCTACACTCCGATATTCCTGGTAGGTTATTGTTACTCGTTATCACATTACATTTGCAGACTTTTACTTTAGCTACACTTTATGCCCCTGACAACCATAAGGAGGCTTTTATATCAGAGGCCTTGGATAGAGTGATGGTCACTGCAGATAAGGATGTACTAATTGGAGGGGACTTTAACATAGTGCTTGACACAAGTTTGGATCGTTCAGCGCAGCGGATGGGACAGGCTGGGGCATTCTCCAGGCATAGTCTGGGGATGTTAGTGGATTATGGGCTAACAGATGTTTGGCGGCATCACCACCCCACAGACAGGGACTACACTTTCTACTTGGCAGCCCACCAGACATATGCGTGAATTGATCTCTGTCTAGCTACACCACATTACCGACAGTCCTCACACGTCTATATAATTCCTTTAGCGACACAGGCTCCCTCACAGACTCCATGAAGCTCACCACAATCACAGTCCTACCCAAGCCGGGTAAGGATCCATTGCACTGCTCCTCATATAGACCAATTTCGATAATCAATGTAGATGCCAAGATAGTGACCTCTATCCTTGTGAATCGAATGGCCCCTTATATGCAAAGCATTGTAGACCCAGATCATGCGGGATTCATTTCTGAACGTAATTGCAGGGACAACACAAGACGCATTTGCCATCTGCTAGATAAAAATCAGCGATCGCGGATACCAGCACTGAGGTTATCTATAGATGCCGAACAGGCGTTCGACCAGGTGCACTGGCCCTACTTGTTTGCAGTGTTGTGAAAGGTGGGCCTAGGTAGGCGGTTCATTGATTGGATACAGTGCAGTTACAATGAGCCTAAAGCGATGGTAGGGTTCAATGGACTAACGTCATCCCCCTTTCAGGTGACTAGGGGCACTCGACAGGGATGCCCATTACTATTTGCATTATACATGGAGCCCATGGCCGAGCGAATTAGACGAAACATCCTAATAGCGGGCATCCCCATGGGGGGACAAGAACATAAACTAGCACTATATACAGATGACGTCATGGTGACTCTGACGCATCCCCTCGGTCCCTGCCTCTGCTGATGGAAGAACTGGAGATCTTCGGGAGGACCTCTGGGTTTAAGGTAAACCTACAAAAATCCCAGATCCTAAACCTAACAGTTCCAGCAGCAAATCAGGTTATCCTGCAACAACACTTTCCATTCGTCTGGGCCACAGGGGGAGTGGGGTATTTGGGACTCCCCATCCATTCCACTACAGTTCAGACTGCAGTCTCTAACTACGGTGCCTTGCTGTCAAAAACACGTGCTGATTTACACTCTTGAAAGGCTTATGCGCTTTCCTGGTTAGACCGCATTGCAGTGGTAAAGATGGCTCTGCTGCCCATGACCCTACCTTTCTAAGTTTTAGTCAAACTACAACAACATGTAGAAGATGTAAAAGAGTACATTTGGGAAGGGAAAAAAGGCACGTATGGCCAAGAAGCAGACCTACCTGCTGCTGGGGATGGGAGGTTTGGGGATCCCCCATCTCACCCACTATTATCAGGCAGCACAACTGCGATACCTAGTGGAATGGAACAGATCCCTCACGGAAAAACATTGGTGCTTCATAAATCAAGCTATTGTGGGCATACACATATGGAAGATACCATGGGTCCCTAAACCCCATAGGACACCAGGAGTTTAAATCTCCCCTATTCTGAGAGCCATAATGGGGGTATGGGAAAAAATACAGACAAGCAAGAAGCTCTCCACTTGCATCTCACCCCTCACCCCAATTATGAGTAATCCAGACTTTCCTCCACATATTGAGGCTCCAACTACTTGGCGTGGCAGCAGACAAACTGTAAAAGGATTGGTGACCTATTTGATGAATAAGGCCTTCGGACCTTCGCCCAGATTCAACAGCATTATGGTATTCCGGAAGATGCCCGGGGGCAGCATCTCGCCATAGGTCACTGGGTTACTCAATCCTCCATTAAACCCCACGCGACCCGCCACCTGGTCCCATTTGAGAAATGGCTCCTAACTAGAGGCTCTGACAAACGCATCCTTGCCGATATTTACACTTTCATTAACAATATACGACCCCCATCAATATCATCAGCACAGCGCCAATGGGAGAAGGAATGTGAGCGCTCTTGTACATCTAGGGAATGGTCAGATATCCTTAAAAGGGCCGCCTCGTCAGCCTGATGTGTAGTGGGTAAAGAGACCCTACTAAAAGTAGTACACGCTGGCAAGAGCGTCCAGATGGAGGAGGGATGGGGATGCATGCTGTTGGTGGGGATGTACACAAAAAGGGACACTGATCCACCTCCCATGGAGATGCCCAAAGCTCCACTGCTACTGGTCTGAGGTTCTAGACGCTCTTGATAAGATGTACAACTTAATGATACCTAGATTCCCGAGTTATATTCTTCAGGGCCTCCCGGATGTCTTAAACTAACCATTGAAATCATTGAGGGGACGGGCTATCACACTGGCAATATGTACAGCTAAACAGGTGTTGTTAGCACGATGGGGCATGGACACCATACCTACTCACTTAGATTGGCTCCACAGACTCTGGGACCTATTAAGCATGGATAAACTAACAGCCACAGCTGAACAAAGACTGCCCTAATTTGAAAAAACATGGGGACCCTGCTTGTCATGCCTCTCACAAGAATTTGTAGAACTTACCTGCCCGACTTACTTACAGGTACTCTGTCTCACACCCACAGACCCAATACCGGCTTAGCTTAACATATTACAGACGAGGACTCCTGGCTAGCCACATATTATGATACACACAATAGCCATACAGCTGTAGATACCTACTCAGCAACATAGAACCATTTGAAGATCTTAGCTTTTTTTCAAAACAATCAACAGTGTCCATACTGGTGCCACCAGTGTTCTTACTAAACCCAAGGTCACCAATGCTTTGGACATCAAGATTCTAAAGGAACCCTGAACTGCATCACTGACTTCTTGAGATGGTACCCCTATTTGGGTGATCAGTCTTAGGTCCAGGTTATTTTCTTTCTTCTACTTTTGTGCTGGATACTCAGCCACTGAAGCTCCAGCACACTAAGGTCCTCATTCCGAGTTGGCAGCTATTTAATTGTGGTATTATATCCACATTCTGATGACAACAGGTTGGACTGAAGAATAATGTAGCCATACCACACATTTTCCAACATTCCAAGCAAGCACACTCTGGTTCATGTGGTTCCCCAGCCAGCCAGAAATTTTGCCAGGTATTACCTGGTTTCATATTAAGAAAACTATGTAACAATAGAATGGTGGGGCAATGCAAAATTTGGGCACAATTTGTAATGCCGATGTTGGAGGAAAAATCTGCTTACAAGTTAGAATTACCAGCCAACTTGGACTAGGTATCGAATATTTCGAGCTTTGTGCCCAAAAGTAGACATATTGAAAAAGAAGGGCTTATAGCATAAAGATGACTACATTGTATTATTTTTGTCTGGTACATCTGTGTGAGTGCATCTGACCTTATTGGTTTCTTTACGTTAGTTGATAAGGGGACGCGTTCAAGGGTCGATGGACCTTTTGAGTCGTTTAAGATGTTCACACCCTAAGTCCATACATATCATAAATATCATCAAAACAACCAATAAAAATCTTTGGGCTCAGTAAATTTCACACACCAGGACCCATTAGGTCACGAATAACCACACCTTAAGTATTCGTTAGGAAATGTATTTCCCTAGATTAACAATGCAAGTATCACGTAAATTAGCCTCAAAACCACATGATAGAGGTATAAAAACAACACTAGTTGACCGAATCTTCTAAAGAATCTCAACTTAACAAAAGTATTAATAACTAATCCCTCCAAAGCCAAAGTACAAATCAACAATTAAAGTAATTGCACAATGAAAATAACATACATTTGAATTCAGCAATTGAGTAATATCAAACAGCAATTTAGTTGGAAGTAGGAAATCTCTTTAACTTCACATTAGCATCAGCATGTTGGGGCTTCATGGAAAAGATTTTACTCAACATAAATTTGGAAAACATCTAACTATGGCTCTATCAAAAGCAGCAGCTGGTACCTAGAAACAAAAGACAAATCAACAGTAAAGACATTAGCAATTTTATATACCTTTCCTTATGGATCAGCAAGCCGCCATAATCTTCGTCAGGCGGACATCAGTTCGATCAGCAATCGGCAACGGGACAGGAAAGGTGGTAATGGTTCAGAATTAGGGACTCTAAGCTCTCCAAATCATTAGAAAGAGTGTCTAAGGGGGGCAGCATTTAGCATTAAAAGCCTACCAAATTAAGTTAAAGATCAAAATTCTCTAAGTAAAAGAATCATCAAAGGCGCATCAAGCTCTGAGCATCGAAAGCAAAGGTGAGCACCAGCATTACACATGGAGCACGGAAAGAAGTGAGAGTGGGGGGAGGCTGCTGAGAACTCTTAGTGCAGTGTGGTTAAGTTAAAATTTTCCCACATTGTCAATGGTCAAAAAATCATGCGAAAGCCATAAGTCCAATAATATTATTATTTCAAATCTAAGATATAACTAAACAGTCTTTCTCACGTTAATGATTGGCTCCTCCTCTTCTGCGCACATTGTTCGACTTATCAAGAATCAACTTTAACATCCTTCTGTCGGTACATCGATTGTCAGTTCCTGGGAACATCGCTTTCTCACACGCTTCGAGTTAACATGTGTAACAGTTTAGAACATTCAGGTTTCCACACACAATTCCTCACACGAAAACATTCTGCTACTACTATGATTTGGTCAACCTTCAGTTAGCACAATACATCTTTATTATTCAGCAAGCATGAGATCATATTTTATTCTGACATTGCATTTTTTCAATATGAGGCTTTGTAATACTAAGGCCTAGACCTCGCTAACTTGAGGCCTTCAGTTAATTTAAGCGAATACATGGCATTTAATCATAAGTATAACATACCTCTACAATTTTCACATTCATATAAATTCTAAATAAACATTAATATGCTTTTATTAAAACATTACATAGTAGGTGACGGCCATTCAAGTGGTCACATTTTCTAGTTGCACATATTTTTGTATGTCAATTCATTTTTTATGCAGATTCAAAATACAGAATTCATGAAATATTTAATAGTAATAATTTCAGCGCTCACAATCTCTCCTCTGATCACTAAATATGTCATCACACTTACATCCCCCCCAATTTTTTTCCTTTTTTTTTCTGTGTTCAAAATTTGGTCTCTTTTATATTTTTATTTATTCTTTTCCCTTTTGAATTTTCCCTAAACAATTTTTCCATTCTTTCATTTTAATCACATTATACAATTTATGTATTCCCCATACTCCAATTAGGCAAATCCCAATAATCAGAATCACTTGCATTATCTTCATTAATATCCATTTTCCCAGGTTGCCAAGCCAATTCCCCACAGAAGCAATTCCTTTGCCAACATTTTCCAATAAACTTGGTTCAGTTAGTTCTTTTAAGTCAGCTTTATCTTTGGTTAGACTGTTAATAAGGCCTCTAATTTCTCTACTATTATCAGGTATATATGAGCAGCAATGTTGGGGACTCAGCAATTTACAAACTCTGCCCTCTTTTGCTAAAAGGATGTCTAACGCAAGGCGGTTCTGAAGGGTCATAGCTCTTAACGTAGTTATCTCTGTATCCACTAGGATAATGGCTCCTGAAAAATTTGTCAGCATGTTATCCACAATAGTAGACAACTTTTGAATTTTAATAGAATTCAGAACAACTCCCACTGAAGGAATCATTGCTCCAAAAATGTTTCCAACGATGCAGAAAAGGATTCTCACTTTTGTCTTTCATGATGTAGTTCACTCATTTTAGGTAATTTGTTCAAGTCTTCAAGTTGGTACATTTTTGGAAAAACTATCCCCAAGTACCATGTGCCATACCATCCTCTAGGAAGACAGTAATATGCATTTGGCCCACAGATGTAATAAACTCCTGGAATTGCTGGATCCTGTTCATTCAACAAAAGTGCCCATTTATAATGAAACAGAAACACATGTCTGCATTCACTCGTTCCCACAAATACCTTGTCAACTCTAGATTTAGGCCCATACACGCAAAGCTTTCCTACATGTTGCGATATTTTCTTGGTGTCCTTATTACTAATCCTTTGTCTATTTTGTCTTTTAGTACCTTTCTCCTGTCAGTATGATCTAAAAAGCTCTTTTCTACAGGTGTAAGCAAGCATGTCAAATTGTTTCTATGTACATAAGCCGTTCTAACTGTTAATGTAGGTTCAAAGAAATCTCTCACTATTACTATGTTATTGTGTTTAGCTATTTTATTCAGATCTCTAATTATGGGGACAAACGAAAACACAACGTCATAATTGGAAAATAAATATTGGATATACTCTTGGTTATAAAATCTTGTTAGTAAAAGACTACATCTTATGCCATAAGTAAGGGGCAAACTATGATAGGTTACTCCTTCCTCGACTGAGGCAGGAATGTGTGTGCAAAGATATTACTCTCTCGCATCCATTGTGTCAACATACTCACGCAATAAGCGATAGAAAACATTCGAAGAAAGTTCTCCTTGTGTGTCATCTATGTGCAGCTATTTCTCATCTGTCCTAAACTTATCTATGTCTGAGAGTATAGTAGTTGTCTCCATAGCTGAGGTATGGTTGGCCTCATTCTTGCCAAGAACAATCACACCTACAATCAATACCAGGCACACTATCATGCATAAAATCTCCAAACAAATACCCATATATTTACAGCATCTACTTTTTTTACACTGCTGGTTATGGTTACGCATGGTCTGTGAAGAATAAGAAAGTAGAAGCAATGGAAAATTTATAGCTATGCAGCAAAAGTCCAAAACAAAATCTTCAGTCTTTTTTCCAGGTCCCTTGTCAAAAATAGGTAATTTTGTCAAAATTGGTTTAGCAGCTTGTCATATCAGGTTATCAAAAAGGTCTCTACCAATTAAATTCAACAGTCTCTTTTTCTCTTTTCTCAGAATTACATGTTTACAACAGTTCAGTTCATCAGTTCCCTTCACGTGCCAAATATTGACCTGGGATATCTCGATTAAAACAAAAAGACAAAAATTATTTCTGCCACTCACTGGTAGATATATATGCCCATTCAGGACCCGTGTACCTTCGATTTGCAATTCTCTTTCTTTTAAGCTTTTGATCTCCAATTAATTCTCCATCACTCAAATCTTCCTTTCTTGTGGTACCGACTTCTTCCTCGATTGTTGTCACTGTAATTGATTTCCTCACTTTTGTTTGTTGTTTGTTTTTCTCCTTTCAGTGGCCCTTTCGTCAATGCTCTTTTCAGTGTTGGACTTGTACTTTCTCCTTGCTCTGCAATATCTTCTTTTGACGTACCTGCAACCGGTTCTGGAGGAGTCAAATCGTGTTGGCTTTGATCCACCTCACCTCCTTCCCCGCTGGGGTCAGTCGATTGTTCTGCTAGTCTTTCAAGACTGTCTGCTTCTGGGAGAGCTCTCCTCTGATCAGACTCTCCTGCTACCTCAGTTGATATTGTTTGGCTTGTAGTGGGTACCAGAGGTACTTAGACCTTGTGCCAGGTCCAGTTATCCCTCATTAGTGTAGAAGAGGTGTTTCTAGCAGCTTAGGCTGATGGAAAGTAGCTATGGCAAAGCAGCTTAGTCTGAACTAGGAGACATGCAAAGCTCCTACTATACCACTGGTGTCATATGCACAATATCATAAGAAAACACAATACACAGATATACTAAAAATTAAGGTACTGTCGTAGTTTGGACTCTTGCTCTGAGCAAGACTGCTGGTCTCAGGATGACAGTACTTTCGTTTGTTGGTGACTAAGTTCCTTCCTACAACTAGTTGTAACTGTTGTCCAAACCTTACCGGCTTACTAGCAGTACCTCACCAGAAACACAATAGTAAAAGGTGATTTGTAGCAGTCGCTTACGCATGGACTCAAAGTAAGATCTCTCAGGGTTGTCGTGGTTAAACGGAAATTACCCTTTTCTCACAGATTTATTATGTCTCATACAAACAAAGGCAATAACACAGATGCAGTGAAGTTATAATAGTTTTTATTCAACATAACTGCAATTTGCGATAAGTTACATGAACTGCAATGATTAGGATAATGAATATACCAAGCAACAGTATTGTGAAGAGGAGAGTCATTGTTATAAAGACCCCCACCATTATGCAATATATGAAAGAAATATATGTATATGTAAAAGAAATGGAATAAGCCCTAATACCCTAAGGAGAGTAAGTCTAACCTCCTACCTATAAAAGGAGAGCTGGGTTCTTTAAACCTAATCTGCCAAAGCTGTGTCCATGAGAGGAGCCCCCAACCCTCGTTACCTTGGAATGAGGTCTCTATCTCAGACTCCGCAGGGACACGAAGACTGGGTCAGCGTCAAGATGACTTTAGCATCGGTATCAGCGATGGTGGCGATGCCCTCTGGTCGGAATCCCTCTGATTATCTGTCTAAAAGTGTGTTGTATTTATACAGATTTACAAGGTCCCCTGACATAAGTGTTATTCATAACAATAGATAACAGGCATGCTTGGGACGGCAATTAATATCAACAATCCCTCGAAAGTATAGAGAGGGAAAATCCCTAAGTGTGAATGCCTACTGTATGTTTGTCTTTTGTGCTTGATCTTGACGCCTTGGCGCAGTGACACTGATAATAGAACCCATAACAAGTGGCCTAACTATAAACAAGCCTGCCATTTTAAAGGAAATAAATAATTAAATGATCTAAGACAGAGCAAGCTAAGTAGGTTAAAAGTCACTGGGTGACGGGGGCACGAGTTTACAAGCCTACGGCTAAGCTAACTCCTGTTATCCCGCTAAAACAAACTTGGATTCACCACACCCTCCCCATTGCCGTAACAGGTATGATGAAGGGAAAGAAATCCAAAATGCTAAAAAAGCTGCTACTGAACTAAAAAGCCAATTAACAAATAGATATTTTAATATCAACCATGACAAATAAATCAAATGTTTAATATAATTGCAAATTTTGGAACCGGGAACTGGTAAGCAAATTTGATCAAATTATGTGCTATACACAGGATCTTGAAGAATGTCATCGAAGTCACCATTCAACGATCTTAAAAAAGAGTCAACATCGTCTGATGTGAAATTAAGAGCTGGACGGACAAACGGATCCACAGAGCAAAAGTGAGCCATATTCTTCGGTGTATCGACACTTGCTGCAGCGTCCTCATCCATGTTAGATTGTATAACAGATGGCTCATAGGTGGCCTCGCGGAGCAACCGTAGTCTCAAGGGGCATGACCGTGTATGAACCCTCATCGGGGACATCAGCAGTTCTTGGTCCACAGGAGATGCAGGTGCTACAGCAAGACAGACCATAGGCAGATGTTCAAAGAGACACCATATGCAGCGGAACACCGGTTGTACACACCATAGTAGAGGCCGGAATGACAATGACCAGTCAAATTCTAGTTCCACCAGCAAAGGTGTACCGAAGATCCGAACCATGCGTTCACGGCACAGCGGTGTTGACGGGAGTGGCTCCATTGCTCTGTGTCGCTGGAAAAAAACAACCACCGCGAATCAGAAAAAATAGCAGTAGTAGTCCGCCAATTAAAGCCAAAATAATTGGAAAGCCACCAAAGACACTGGAAAAGAGAGAATGGATGGCTGATGGGATGACTCCGAAGACAGTCTGGAAGATGGACACAAAACCAGACCCGACAGCCTTAAAGAAATGAACAATCCCAGTAGTGCTCGAAGCATTGAATATTCTGGATACCAACTCTCCAAAGTGTTTGGGGAAAACAGTATTTAAAAGGGATTGTATCTCGGCTGATGATCTCGCAATCTGGAGAGCATACGTCTCTTTTGCGGATGTCAAGGCGACCTGTTTTTGAAACAATAGCGCCTTCAGTCTGCTCAACTTGTCATAGTTCACATTAATAGTATCAATGTGGGGCCACATTTCTGATACTTGTATCTCTCGTGTGGGGGGAAACAAAACATGGCCACAACACGTAACGACCTTCGTGACTGAGATTGCGTAGGCAATTCCAGGTCGTAAGCCGCAGCAGCTGTCATCGCTCAGTAGAACATAACTCCCATTGGAAAGTACATGAAACACTGAACGAATCAAGGGGACGGGAGTACCCTTCAGAAAACAGGCCAAATTTGCGACCCCCGCATTGCAAAGACCGTGAAGAGACACCTGTTTGCATATCATGGAATGACGAACAGTAGTCTCACATTCACTTCCGCTAAGAAAGACCTCCTGTTCACCGTTCAGACAGCGATACTCAAAGGGCAACTCCCACTCATCCTTAATAAAGCTATCTCCTAGCCGTTCATATCGTCCCACTGCAAGATGTTTTAGGCAGCTTGTGAAACGAAAGGTCGAAAACGGTAAATTAATTATGCTGTGTAAGAGCCAAATAGTTGAAGGACTTTCTGCAACGGTGAAGGGCAACTTATCTAATTTCTCTACTTGAAGCAAGGTGAAACGAGCCTCCCTTTTAGCCATTGTCTCTTGTTCCCTGGAAAAATTAAAAGCAG
The DNA here is from genome assembly GCF_031143425.1 of Pleurodeles waltl. Lineage (NCBI taxonomy): Eukaryota > Metazoa > Chordata > Amphibia > Caudata > Salamandridae > Pleurodeles > Pleurodeles waltl. The sequence goes on from NC_090446.1 coordinate 787,063,123, forward strand.
CGAACAGTTCACTTCCATTCATATATTTCCATGGAATGTGGCCACTTCTCAGTGTCTGTAATGCCCAACCCAGCTGCATGATGGAACGCAGCTGTGTTTGCCCATGATACAACCGAGATAAATCAGTCTGAGTGATATCAATAGCAGATGACACTATATTCGACAGTGAATAAATCCGATTCGATAGCGTGTTCATGCCATTGTCAACAACAGCCAATGTTTTTTCCAAATTTTCCTTATCAAGTTGCCTTAAACGTGCAGCAGCCTCAATTTGAGAAAGCTTCCAAATTTCATTATACATAGCATATAAAAACCATTTTGAACGTTGTTTCTTAGGACCTAATAGGAAATCTTGTAGATCTATGCTGTCAGAAAGAGTGTTCAAGTGTTGTTTCACCGCTGTTAAAGTATTTGTCTGCACCCATTGCTGGCACAGCTTAAACACACTGTATGTTGTTATTATACTACTATGTTGACCCGATAGAAAGCGAGGGTCTGGCCTATGAATGGAAAAAAACCCTGACGAGTTAAAAAAACGCTTCTGACATTCATCAGTGTCGGTGGGCCATACCAACCATCCCCCGGGACAGGAAAGTGAAGAATTATAAGCACCAGCCTTAACCAATGCATCCAGCCTATCCTCTGAAATATTAAGAAAGTGTTGCCAATCTCTATATTTTGTCGGAGTAGGGATATTGGGCGTGTTTAGATCTTTAATTTTTGCTAACCCCAGACATGATGTCTGCCCTACAGTATCATTTAAAAAAATCATTTGCACAGGAATTAAGCAAGCGCGAAACAAAGCCTCCCTACCCTGTATTTGCCAATCTTGTGTTCCCCATACACTCTTCAAATCGACAGTGTTCTTCCAATATTCGTAACCCTCAATCGATAGTCGGAAAACAAAGGGATCTGAATAAATCAATTTTGTATCTGTTAGCAAAAGTTTCCTAAATTGCGCTGGAGGTAATTTAAAATAATACGATTCAGCATTCTTTGTATCATGCCCAGAAAAGTATGTGAATTTGTCACTGTAAAACTTTGGACTCCCCACCTGCGGCGTAGAACAGTGTTCCCATTGGGTGTAGTTAAAGAGAGTCCTATATCTAGTTGCACAGTGTAGGTAGTGATGTCCCCAATTGTTATAGCAGAACATTTCCCCATAATTCATTGAGTAATCACATACATCATCACTTCCAAAAGCGGAGTAGTCCTTCATTTCAGTCAGCATCGAATCAACTGTTTGGACATCCCAATCATCAGAAACAACATTAGGTGTAATAACATCAGACATAGAAATCTTGAACACGTATGGTATTTGAATTATCTCTGTGGGCCCGTATATATCGAACGGAACTTTGTCCCATACAATTCCATCAGGAATCGGAATAGCTGTAATATTGACAGGGGACAAATCACGTCGGACCTTATGTGATGAATGGTGTGGTGTCAAAATTACATCAACAGGCTCCACAGAGGAGCGGTCAGCGATATAGTGACCATTAATGAGTAAAAAGAAAACAGTCACAAAACCAATCCAAAAAAATAATGCAATAAATGTCAAACAGAACCAGAGATAGTTCAAAGGATATATCAAATAGTTCTTTTGAAGCCATCAATAGAATTTGCTACCTCTCGAAAGTGTGTCAGTCACAGTTGAGGATGAATCTGAAGAAAAATCATCAATGTCTACAAAATAGCCAGAGGAAGTCTCCGCAAATACAGGACCCATCGAATTCCCATCCACTGTTGTTGGAAGTTCTTGATAGACAACGTTATTAGTGGTGGAAGTGTTCGTGTAAAATACAGCCAAATCCTGAATCGGGGTTTTTTCTGAAGTTGTTACTGGAACCAACAAAAGTTCATTTTCTGCACTCCCCATGGTCGAGGAAGTGTCCGGAACAGCAGCTGACATAGTTGCATAATCAGTAGTAGCGATAGTCATCCTACTATGTAGAGGGATGTCCTGTTGGGTAGTGAGAGGGGATCGGGAACTACCAAGGGACCTCCTGGTCTACTGTGAAGAATTGGCCACATGGTGTAATTTGATGTCATCAATGGAGATGAACCTGTTTGATTTAGAACCAGACAATGGTGGAAGGATGACAGTCCTGGTGCCTTTTATTCCCAAGACCGGTACAGGTGCTCTGTATGACGGACCAAACTCTTTTTTCACAGCCATCTTCTCACGAACCAGATCCCCAACGTTAGGAATCCAGCCAGTCAAAGTTTTCGCCAAGTCCCTTATTCCCAAGGTGGCAGCACTTGCAGATGATTTATCATCACGGAATTGTTGAAGCTCCTGTAAAACAGCGAGACGTTCTTTTATGTCAAATGGTGTTTCTGCTGCCACCATACCAGGGGCATCAAGATCGGGGACATACATAGGTGTCCCAAAGAGAACCTCATATGGAGACTTACCCCCCAAGGACCGTCTTGGCAGATTATTCAGTGCTCTCTGGACCCCATATAGGTGATGTAACCAACTGCGGCCTGAACCTAAAACTCGAGCTGTTAAGGACTGCTTTAGATCACGATTCCGCCTCTCCACGACCAAATTTCCCTCGGGATGGTATGGTGAGGAGTAATGGAGTTCAACACCCATCGTCCTCATGGTGTCCCTGAAAGCCTCAGAGGCAAATGCAGGGCCCTGGTCCGAATGGAATGCTGCAACCGCATATGTACCGATAAAGATCAGCAAATCTTTTATAACAGTCCGGGCGTCAGCCGACCGCTGTGGCCATACCCACAGGAATCTAGAACAGGAATCAACAGCCACTAAAATGTATTTGTATGCACCATCAGGTTGTAAGGGACCACAATGATCCAGGTACACACAATGAAGTGGCTTGTCTGACACTAAGAGAGATGTCTGCGGAGGGCGTTTGATATTAGAACCCTTAATTTGCTGACAAATGTCACAGCAAAGGACATACTGTTTAGTCCGTCTGCATAGACCAGGCCACCAGTATCGTTGTTGTAAAATGGTGATAGTGGCCTGTATACCAGCATGTGCAGAAGCGACACCCTCATGTGCAGCTGTAATCAGCTCCAATCTTTGGTCTTCATTTGGGATCACTCGATCACCAACATCAGGAATTGTTGCAAAAGCAACATTCTGTTCACTGATATGATAGCTATAGTTCGTATGGTATCCTTTCGGAAGGGTCTTGCCTGCAGCCGATGCTTTAACGGCAAGCAATATTTTATTATCCAACCTCGTCTTCTGAGAACGAGTCACTGCAGCTACAGAAGCCGTAGCTACTGTTGCTTTGGCCGCCTCATCAGCCAATGTATTACCGGCAACATGTATTCCTACACGCTGGTGCCCCAATGTATGAACTACATGGACACATGGCAGCTTATCCTTAAGATCAGCCACCCTTCCCCACAACATTTTGTGTTTAATGGTGTTCCCTTTAGAATCTCTAAACTCGTTCAGTTTCCAATGATTGAGGTATTCATTGTACAACTGGACGCAGTAATATGAATCACAGACAATTAATGTCAGTGTTCCTGGCTCTGAATGTTCGAGTGCTAGAAGTAGAGCCTTAAGCTCGGCCAACTGGGCTGTGCAGTCCCCTAAGGTCTGAGTGTAGGTATTATGAGGATGGAAAACGCCGTCTTCCATTGTCCCGCACACAGCTGCGCAAGCTGCTGAGTATTGATGTTTAGTACCCACAGCCGGTTGTGCCGAACCGTCAGTATAAATGATCGTATCATAACTGTCAATTGGCAATATGTGTATGGGAGCGGGGTACTCCTGTTCATACTGGAGAAATTCTTGTGTCTGAAGTCTTGGATCAAACACATAATCAACATCAGTGGCGGTCAGAGACGTTGCCCATTGAATCCAGCGTGGATGTAATGCTTTAGCATTTGGAACGCTTGCTTTAGTGACAGCCTCTAAGGCCGGCACTGGGGAGACAACAATTATGCGTTTCCCCTGGGCAAGCGGTCTCTCCTTTATGACGGCCATCTGAACTGCTGTCAGAATTTTTTCAGTAGGAGCAAAACGTTTCTCTGCATTGGAGTATAAATGTGATTTGTATGCAATAGGCACTGTGTCACCCTCATTAAAGGTGACATATGTAAATCCAAGGGCACCAGCTATTATTCTGATGAACAAGTTTGTTTTGTTATCACATGTGTATAAGTGTCTAGCTTCCAGCATGTCACGTTGAATATCCCTAAGGATGTGTGTGTGTTCAATTGTCCATCGCCTGCTAGAAAAATTTGGTTGTATTAAGTCATATAGTGGTTTGATGCGTTCAGCATAATCTGGAATGTAGGTTCTGCCAAAATTAAAGAAACCCAGTAATGACTGTAATTTCTTAAGCGTGTTTGGAGGCTGTAGCTAAGCACATTTTTCTAGAAAGTGCGGGGCCAGGCTCTTTCCCTCATTTGATAGTTCATATCCCAGGAACAATACACTAAGATAAGCTATCTTGCTTTTCCTAAAATTAAATTTATATCCGAAGGCAGCAAATCCCACAATTATCCGATCGACCCTTGCAAGATGAATGTCAAGGGTATCATCTGTGAGATAGATATCGTCTACATACGACAATGCCTCGGGATCTAGCTCCTGCAATATTGATGTTACACGGTCCGAAAACAGCCCTGGGCTGTTTTTATAGCCTTGTGGTAAACGACAAAAGCGTTTCTGAGAGCCTAAGGAGAATGCACTTAAGTCCCTACTTTCATGTGCTAAATTCTGGCCGAAGAATCCATTCGAGATATCCAAAGTGGTTTTGTATTTTTTACGCACTATATTATTAATCAGCGCTGTGCTGTGCGAATTTTGTATAGCAAATGTACGTGTATGACTATTCAAGTGTCTGTAATCCACCACTATTCTATATGAATGATCAGGTTTCGCAACGGGAAATAGCGGATTATTCATTGCCGATGTACAGGGCTCTATTACTCCCTGGTATTCAAGTTGTGACAGTATCTCCGTCACCGGAGCTTTCGCTTCATGTTTAACAGGGTATTGCGGCTGCGGGTGAGGTGTAGATCGGACAGGAATAACATGACAAGGAGAGTCCTTGTCCCAACCTACATGATTACGGTATAATGCAGGTGCCTGCGCTAAAGCCCATTCAGCAGCATAAACTTTTTTGTCAGCCTCTGGAACAAGATCAGAGAAAGAAGGCAAAATTACATCTTCCCCATGCGGGAGCTTGCGGACATGTTCAGGTGGCCAATCTCTCTCGGCCAACAGGATATCACTTGTTAGTTCATCCCAGAATATTACATTAATAATTCGTTCCACGTCTCCCTCTATCTGAATTGTTAAATCATAAACCCAATCGGGCGGGAGAACGCTGCCATCCGCCGTTTCAACTGCGATGTAATCGCTAGTTGCTGTCGCATCCAGATGATCTTTCAGACTCTGGCGACATATCATGACCTCTGCCGCGCTGTCCAACAGAGTCACTGCCCACCTCTTGTTCCTCAACAGCGTTCTCAATATTACTGGCATTTTTAATAGTCAGTGCTGCCACTTTCTTCTTTTTAAATTGTGGCTTTTGTTGAGCAGTCTTTTCTTCTTTTTTAATGGTAGACTGCGGTGAGTCTTTCTTTTCTTTCACGTATTCCGGACGTCGATCTTGACGGCCCCCTCTCTCGCTACGTCTATCCGGTGCGTCCTGAAAGGAACGAGAAGGACGTGAATCAGTATATCTGTCTGGAGTTCTAATGTTATCCCTATTCCTGAGATTATACCTCCTTTCGGAGTACTCTGGATGTGGAGAATCAGCTCTTTTATTTCTCCTGTCTTTGAAATCTTTTTGTTTGTCCCAGCGCTTCTTAGAGCCCTCTTGTGCTTGCTTTGTACCTTCCTTATGGGTAGTACTTGGTATGTCCAATTTTTTAGGCTTGGCCCCCAATCCATCCCGTCCTATACTAGTATAGGTATCTGATATAATTTTCGGTAGCTGCCTCTCCTGTTCCACATGTGGAGTTTCTCGGAGACGTTGGCGTATTGCCAGTGCTACTGCTTCCCCTTTAATATTACTTAATATTATCGAGGAGACATCGTCAAAGTTACGCATTAATTTCATCCCCAGATCCAGGGCCGGTGCAGCCCCATGCTCATTTTGTATTTGTTTTAACACTTCCGGTAAATTGGCAAGTGTAGGGGTCCCATGTGTGGTAGTATAAACGGCAGCGAAGACTATACCCCAAGTGGCACAATCATCCACCGAGGGAACCATCCCAAATGGCAAGCACATAGTGAGCAATCTATGTTTTTCCTGTGGCCCCGTATGGGGGAACACAGCTTCTAGCTGATTTGTTTTCTGAGCAATCCAGAACGGTATTTTTTCCCGTTCCGAGGGCACTTTACCCATGATGGTATGTACTGTTTGTGCATTAATCCCAGTAGCCAATTGATATCCCCCAGCGACTGGCGGTGCTGGACGCGCTGGTGTAGTGTTCAATGTTCGCATTACGAACTGAGCTAGTCGTCTATATAATGCCACTAATTCATTATATAATATTCTTAAATCTACAACCGGCATATTCTGTATGCCCGGGTGAGGTGTATATGTGGCAAACATGGGCCATGTAGGCCCTTCATTACTTAAAGGACCTAGCCTCACTCGTCGTAGTACATGTGGTAGGGCGCCTTCAAACCAGTTTTGATGCTCTTGATATGTGAGCGATATTTCATGATACTGGTATGCCTCATATCGTACTGGAACGTCCGCAATGTCATATGTGTGAAATGTGTGCGTTCGTTGGTCAGCCCCAGGAAAGGCAACCCAACAATAAAATGTTTCAGTTTGGTATGCTTCAGTTGCTTCTATAATCAAAGTAACCTCCCCGCCCTCTTCTGTAAGGCCATGCGCTAATAAATGTTGTGTAAGTGCATGTCTAGCATTTGCAGGAATGTCTATGGTATTAGCCATAGTTGTTTAGAGAAACGGAACACCAAAATAGGGGAAGTTTTTCCTTTTGTGAGTTCGAGCTCGAACAACCTACAGCCTAATTAGGGGTTACCCGTTCGGCTGAGGAGGATTCTCCCAAAGACCACGGACGTCTCCGTATAATGGTACTGAGGGTACCTGTTGTCTGTGAGACAGTGATAGTCAGGGTATCCGTAAATTAGTGCCTAAACACCATTGTTGGTGGCGCCATGTCGTAGTTTGGACTCTTGCTCTGAGCAAGACTGCTGGTCTCAGGATGACAGTACTTTCGTTTGTAGGTGACTAAGTTCCTTCCTACAACTAGTTGTAACTGTTGTCCAAACCTTACCGGCTTACTAGCAGTACCTCACCAGAAACACAATAGTAAAAGGTGATTTGTAGCAGTCGCTTACGCATGGACTCAAAGTAAGATCTCTCAGGGTTGTCGTGGTTAAACGGAAATTACCCTTTTCTCACAGATTTATTATGTCTCATACAAACAAAGGCAATAACACAGATGCAGTGAAGTTATAATAGTTTTTATTCAACATAACTGCAATTTGCGATAAGTTGCATGAACTGCAATGATTAGGATAATAAGTCTAACCTCCTACCTATAAAAGGAGAGCTGGGTTCTTTAAACCTAATCTGCCAAAGCTGTGTCCATGAGAGGAGCCCCCAACCCTTGTTACCTTGGAATGAGGTCTCTATCTCAGACTCCGCAGGGACACGAAGACTGGGTCAGCGTCAAGATGACTTTAGCATCGGTATCAGCGATGGTGGCGATGCCCTCTGGTCGGAATCCCTCTGATTATCTGTCTAAAAGTGTGTTGTATTTATACAGATTTACAAGGTCCCCTGACATAAGTGTTATTCATAACAATAGATAACAGGCATGCTTGGGACGGCAATTAATATCAACAATCCCTCGAAAGTATAGAGAGGGAAAATCCCTAAGTGTGAATGCCTACTGTATGTTTGTTTTTTGTGCTTGATCTTGGCGCCTTGGCGCAGTGACACTGATAATAGAACCCATAACAAGTGGCCTAACTATAAACAAGCCCGTCATTTTAAAGGAAATAAATAATTAAATGATCTAAGACAGAGCAAGCTAAGTAGGTTAAAAGTCACTGGGTGACGGGGCACGAGTTTACAAGCCTACGGCTAAGCTAACTCCTGTTATCCCGCTAAAACAAACTAGGATTCACCACAGTACTTTATTTTTATGACAACATGCCAAAAGTATCTCAGTGAGTACCCTCAGTATGAGGATGAGAAATATACACAAGATATACGTACACAATACCAAAAATATGCAGTAATAGCAAAAGGAAGTAATGCAAGCAGTGTAAAGTTACAATAGATTGCAATAGGAGCACATAGTTATAGGGGCAACACAAACCATATACTCCAAAAGTGGAATGCGAACCACGAATGGACCCCAAACCTATGTGAGCTTGTAGAGGGTCGCTGGGACTGTAAGAAAACAGTGAGGGTTAGAAACATAGCCCACCCCAAGACCCTGTAAGGTAGGTGTAAAGTGCACCTACAACCCCCAGAGAGCACAGAAGTCGTGATAGGGGGATTCTGCAAGGAAGACCAACACCAGCAATGCAACAACATTGGATTTACAGACCTGAGTACCTGTAAGACAAGGGGAACAAGTCCAAGAGTCGCAACAGTGTCGACAGTGGGCAGATGCCCAGGAAATGCCAGCTGAGGGTGCAAGGAAGCTGCCACTGGATGGAAGAAGCTTGGTGTTCTGCAAGAACGAAGAGGACTAGGAACTTCCCCTTTGGAGGATGGATGCCCCACGTCGTGAAGAAGCTTGCAGAGGTGTTCCCACGCAGAAAGACTACAAACAAGCCTTGCTAGCTGCAAGGGTCGCGGTTAGGGTTTTTGGATGCTGCTGTGGCTCAGGAGGGACCAGGATGATGCCACTTGGATGAGGAGACAGAGGGGGTGCCCAGCAAGTCAGGGAGCCCTCACAGAAGCAGGCAGCACCTGCAGAAGTACTAGAACAGGCACTTGGAAGAGGAGTGAACAGGAGTCCACCCAAAGTCAGAAAAGGGAGTCCCACGACGCCGGAGGACAACTCAGAAGGTTGTGCACTACAGGTTGGAGTGTCGGGGACCCAGACTTGGCTGTGCATGAAGGAAATCCCGGAAGAGTGCACAGGAGCCGGAGCAGCTGCAAATCACCCGGTACCCAGCAATGCAGTCTAGCGTGGGGAGGCAAGGACTTACCTCCACCAAACTTGGACTGAAGAGTCACTGGACTGTGGGAGTCACTTGGACAGAGTTGCGGAGTTCCAGGGACCACGCTCGTCATGCTGAGAGGGGACCCAGAGGACCGGTGATGCAGTCTTTTGCTGCCTGCGGTTGCAGGGGGAAGATTCCATCGACCCACAGGAGATTTCTTCAGAGCTCCTGGTGCAAGAAGGAGGCAGGCTACCCCCAGAGCATGCACCACCAGGAAACAGGCGAGAAAGCCGGCAGGATGAAGCGATACAAGGTTGCAGTAGTCGTCTTTGCTACTTTGTTGCGGTTTTGCAGACGTCCTGAGCAGTCAGCGGTCGATCCTTTGGCAGAAGGTGAAGAGGGAGATGCAGAGGAACTCTGGTGAGCTCTTGCATTCGGTATCTGAAGAATTCCCCAAAGGAGAGACCCTAAATAGCCAGAAAAGGAGGTTTGGCTACCTAGGAAGGAGGATAGGTTAGTAAGAAAGGTGAGAGCCTATCAGAAGGAGTCTCTGACGTCACCTGCTGGCCCTGGCCACTCAGAGCAGTCCAGTGTGCCAGCACACCTCTGAATCCAAGATGGCAGAGGTCTGGGGCACGCTGGAGGAGCTCTGGGCACCTCCCCTGGGAGGTGCAGGTCAGGGGAGTGGTCACTCCCCTTTCCTTTGTCCAGTTTCGCGCCAGAGCAGGGCTGGGGGATCCCTGAACCGGTGTAGACTGGCTTATGCAGAGATGGGCACCATCTGTGCCCATCAAAGCATTTCCAGAGGCTGGGGGAGGCTACTCCTCCCCAGCCCTGACACCTATTTCCAAAGGGAGAGGGTGTAACACCCTCTCTCTGAGGAAGTCCTTTGTTCTGCCTTCCTGGGCCAGGCCTGGCTGGACCCCAGGAGGGCAGAAACCTGTCTGAGGGGTTGGCAGCAGCTGCAGTGAAAACCCCAGAAAGGCAGTTTGGCAGTACCCGGGTTCTGTGAATGGCATTGGGGTGACAATTCCATGATCCTAGACATATTACATGGCCATGTTCGGAGTTACCATTGTGACGCTATACATAGGTAGAGACCTATGTACAGTGCACGCGTGTAATGGTGTCCCCGCACTCACAAAGTCCGGGGAGTTTGCCCTGAACGATGTGGGGGCACCTTGGCTAGTGCCAGGGTGCCCTCACACTAAGTAACTTTGCACCCAACCTTCACCAGGTGAAGGTTAGACATATAGGTGACTTATAAGTTACTTAAGTGCAGTGGTAAATGGCTGTGAAATAACGTGGACGTTATTTCACTCAGGCTGCACTGGCAGGCCTGTGTAAGAATTGTCAGATCTCCCTATGGGTGGCAAAAGAAATGCTGCAGCCCATAGGGATCTTCTGGAACCCCAATACCCTGGGTACCTCAGTACCATATACTAGGGAATTATAAGGGTGTTCCAGCATGCCAATGTGAATTGGTGAAATTGGTCACTAGCCTGTTAGTGACAATTTGGAAAGCAGAGAGAGCATAACCACTGAGGTTCTGGTTAGCAGAGCCTCAGTGAGACAGTTAGTCATAACACAGTGAACACATTCAGGGCACATACTTATGAGCACTGGGGCCCTGCCTGGCAGGGTCCCAGTGACACATAGACTAAAACAACATATATACAGTGAAATATGGGGGTAACATGCCAGGCAAGATGGTACTTTCCTACAAAGTGTGAAAACCCTAATATCCATTGCCTACAAAAAGAAGTAAGACCAAAGAATGCACAAACATCTTTCTGAGTAGAGGGTACTGGTGTGTCTAAAATTGCTTGAATATGATCTGATGTAAGTGCACGGCCCTCCTTAGACAAAAGGTGACCTAAATAGGTTACCTTTGGTCTACAATATTGCAATTTCTTTTGTGAGACTTTATGATGGTGTGAAGCAAGAAAAGAAAGTAAGGACAAAGTGCACTTTTCACATTGCTCAGGGGTATCTGCTGCCAACAAAATTTAATCGGCATATTGTATGAGAGCCACACCTTCAGGCAAAACAAAAGAATCAAGTTGGCATTTGAACGCTTGACTATAAATACTAGGATTCTCAGTATAGCCTTGAGGAACTCTGCAAAATCTATAGGATCATTTATTCAAAGTAAAACCAAACAAATATCGGCTGTCAGGATGAATAGGGATCGAAAAGAAAGCATTCTTCAAGTCTATCAAAGAGAACGTAGTTGTTGTCGGGGGAACCAAAGTAAGAAGTGTTGTGATGTCAGATACCACATGATATTGTGGTACCACAATCTTATTCACTTCTCGTAAATCAATAATGAATCGGTAAATCCTAGTATCAGTATCCTTTTTAAGAATAGGAAGAATTGGACTGTTACAAACATTATACGGATCTTCCTCAACAACTCCAACTGCAATAAGATCATGCACAATTTGTGTGAGTGCTTCTTCGCCCTCCTGTGAAATGTTGTATTGAGGCAAGCGTGGCAATACAGCTCCCTCCTTGACACTAATATGTACCGGTGGAATAATAATTTGTCCCACATCAGTATCTGAAGTAGCCCACAAAGTACTAGGGAGTGAAGCTAATGCAATATCCTCTTTAACAAGACAAACTCTTTCCAACACAGGATGATTATCATTCAAAATAACACACACCCCTTCAGGAGAGCATCGTATTGTATTGAATACTTGAGCATATCAAGACCTACAATATTTTCTGGTGTATTTGGAGAAAGCAAAAACGGGTATATTGAGCATTAAATTTATCAACATGGAATGCAAGTGGTTGTGACAATGGGCTAGGGGAAGGTGTTCCATCGAAACCTATCGATGTAATGGTTAAGCCAGACCGGGTCGCCCTTGGAACCAATTGTTTAGACAAGGTTCTACGAGTAGCTCCTGTATCAACCAGAAACTGATCAGTAGAACCCAAAACATGTGCTGCAACATAGGGACTCCTCTGATCTACTGGAACTTCAACTGATTCCTTACCCCATCCTAGGCAATCCTATGCATAAGCAGAATCTTGGAAATCAGGCTGTACATAGTTAGACATCTGGTATTGGTTCCGTCTATCAAAAGTGTTAAACCCATCCTGCCTTTGTACAGTAGCATCAAACCTAGCATGATCATTCGTGCTTCTTCTAGGCCCTGAATATCCTGAGCGATTTCTAATTTGTCCCCGACCACGTGAACACTGCTGAACACGTAGTGCTGGACAATCGGCAGCACAATGCCCAAATTTCTTATAATACGCACACTGATCAACAGACAAATTCGAACGAGTGTAAGAAGAACCATAAGATCCACGTCCACCTCTATCACTACCTCTAAAAGGCGGACCATAAGCTTGAGCCAACATAACCTTCGTCTTTGATTCTTTAATCTTTTTATCCTTGATACCTTTTGCTTCCAATTCCTGACGTTCATAATACTGAGCCATAGTCAAAAGAGAAACCGGAGTAGAGGTAGTCCATGAACTTTCACTAGCTTTTAGATGACTAGCTATTCCTGGTAACAGATGTGTGACATATTTATTGACGAACAAATGTCTGCCCGTGTCATCTGACAATAACTGGCCGCTAAAATCATGAAATGCTTCTTCTAAGCGTGTAAAGAAATCAGAGACTAATTCATCTGCCTTTTGCTTACAAGACGCTAAAACAGTCCAATCTATCTTTTTAGGGGGAATAATCGTTTTTAACTTAACTAATATGGCTGCGGGAAGATCTAGAATCAACTGATGCGGCTTTTTCGCAGGTTCCCTATCCCCGTCCATCTGTTCTAATTCTTTCCATGATGCCCCATAAACTATACGATCATCAACTTTACGAACAGTTCTCGACAAATCCGAAAAATAAATTAATGTCAGCCAAAGTCATGGTACAAGAACTAATTGCTCCCTCAACTTCCTCATAAAAGGCGGCTTGATTTTTCCGCGGGTCAGGTAATGCTGTTTTACGTGCCATTACATCAGCCCTATTCCAAGAAGTATACACCCAATTAAAAATAAAATAACCCTTAGCATCAACAGAAGTTTTATCATCACTTGTACCCGATCCTTTAGGAGGAACATACAAAGGCGCGGCCTCCCGCATTGGTTTCGCGTGAACAATCACAGTCTTATCTATTCCGAAGATGGAAGCTTGCACCCCGCCGGTCGGAGATGTCCGTGCAACTATGTCCATGGCCCTTTTCTCCTCTTGCAAACGGACTGCCGCAACACATAATTTCACCAAACGCCTGATTGTATCAGCCACCTGGGAGAAAACAAAAAGACCATTTGCTTATGATCAGCTGCTACATCATTGGGCTCTAACTCATCAGAATATTTCCGAAATAGTTCTATAACTTCTGTGCCAAATGCCTCAGTAAAATATAGCTGCTCCTTTTCCGTCCACCCTTTCATGTTGTCTAAAAGTTCAGAAGCAGAGACAACGCTACGAATTGTTTTATGAGCAGTAGATCTAAGCTCAGATGCACGGTCAGCAGGCAACATGGAGCAACTGTCTCGTATCTTCTGTTACTCCGAACCGGTGACCTCAGCTAACTCATGAGGGGCAGAAGGAATGACATACGGAGTTGGAGGGCGATCTAGTAACAAAAAATCATCGTGCGGTTTATTAAGGATAGGATAGAGAGGTTACCGAACAGTGTATTGGCCGGTTACCTGTAATTTACGTTCTTTCTCTTCTATCTCTTTTAAATTGTTTATTTCTTTCTTTCTCATTTCCAATGCTTTCACGTATACATTCTTCCGCTGCTCTTTCTCAAGCAAGGCTTGCTCACGCTCCACTCATCCACGCACTTCTTTCTCCCACATTCGTACACATTCAAACATATCTTGCCTAGACCTTCACTTACACATACATTGTTCCACATACTCAATCTTTCGAAAATCAAATGACCCATGCATAGGCCAACGTAACTCAGGATCCGCACGAGTGTATTTATTCCATAATGTGCTGTACAATATAGAAGAAAGACCATGTTTAACATACATATCTCTATTGGGCCTCCCCTCTGGGGGTGCCGGTTGCGATTCTTCAATTCTCAAATTGGTACCATTACAAAAGCAACACATCCTATGAAGTGCGCTAAAAACAGGCATGTCAAAAATAGTGCAGAATATGCAGTATTATAATCAAAGTAGCACTTAAGGTGCTGTTCAAATCAAAATTAAATTGGAGAAAATTCTCCTCATTACCTGCCTATAAAAATTGCAATTTATATATCAATTCAAAGGACACAAATTGACTAGTCACCAAAAACAAGAGAGCCAAAGTAAGTGGTGAAACAAAGGTATCAAAACCCACAGCAAGTGCTGTTAAATGGCTCTTACCAATCACAGGGCATCAAGGTTCCAACTGCAAACTTCTAAAATGTTCACTGCAAGACGAATGAACAAAAAGGTTCTCAGTCGAGGAACGGCGCCACCTGGATGGTCAAATCAGAAAGAAGGAAAAAACGCTGTTGTTGCCAAGACTCGGGTCTCTTCAGGCATTGATCGTCTGCAGCGAGATCCCAATCCTTCGTCTTGACCAATCCGTCGGGCGTCCAAGTCGCCGATGAGTCCCTGTTCAGGCGCAAATTTGTCGAAGTAAGCCTCAGCAAGGTCTACTAGTGCAAGGGGTTCGCCCTTCTCTGCACAAAGTCCTCAGACCATATACGAAGAAGTTGGCACAGAAACTGAAATAAAAGACAAAGGGCCTGATTACAACTTTAGAGGATGGTGTTAATCCGTCCCATTGTATCCTATGGAACTCGTAATACGGTAGGTGGTATATCCGTCACATTTAGGGCGGATTAACACCGTCCTCCAAAGTTGTAATCAGGCCCAAAGTTTATTAAACATCATGAGGTGGTACTACAGTTCAAACAGCACCCTTCGGTAATGTCTCCTTCTTCTCCTCTTCTGCTGGTGCATCTCTTCTTTGTCCTTTTCTTCTTAGGTCGTTAAGATCTGAGTTCTAGGATTTAGGGGTGCTACCTAAATACTCAATTTAGGGGTGTTAAAGGGAGTGCCAGGTGGTAATGTTTGAAGTAGCACACTGAACTAAGAGAGCATGGTCCTTTTATACCCACGCAGGGGCGAAAAGAAGGTTGTACAATTATAGAAGCAAGACTTATATACATATAAGGTCATATGGAAATGCACAGTCGCCAGGTAGGAGGGGCTAACAGTTTTCAAGGACTAGTAGACACATTACTGTTGGTTACTAATTACTAACAGCTGCAGACCTTACTGGGCATGTGCAAAGTGGGAGATGCTAAATATAACTTGTCACTAGACAGATTTTCAAGAGTAGTTAACAGGAAGGTAGTACAGAGCACATGGCGAGCACATGGCGAGCACATGGTAGCATGTGGCAGAGAGAATGGCTGCCATGAATACAAATGGATTCCGCGAAATGTTCACAATAGTTGCTAAATACAAGATGTCTTCTGCTAATGCTTAATCTAATCGCTACTAAATTACAACACTTTGGCACTCTGCACTTTCTAGTTACATATAGTTGGTAACGAATTTAAAGGCCTAATATTTTTTTATTTTATGTTATTCTAATCACACTGATGTGCGCATTTGCACTTTTTTCACCTTTCTGTATTTTTAGAAGAGCAATGTAGTGTGTAAATATAAGTTCGGAAAACATTGCGGGCGTTTTGATACAACCTTTTATTGTATACATTTTTTTTCTTTTTTTTATTGTGTTCAACTAGATTTTAGGTGTAAATAGTGGTAGAGACTAAAGTATTGTTGTATAGTTTATTTTTATGTGGACCTCAATTGAGTTCCAAATCATAAATAAAATAAAATTGAATTGAAATAGGTCTACAAAAGGGTGTGGCCACCCTAAAGATGGTCAGCCCATTGGTTACCACCTGGCACTCCCTTTAACACCCCTAAATTGAGTATTTAGGTAGCACCCCTAAATCCTAAAACTCAGATCTTAACGACCTAAGAAGAAAAGGACAAAGAAGAGATGCACCAGCAGAAGAGGAGAAGAAGGAGCAGCTGTCCTGGTACCAACCCCATCGGCCTGTCTGCACTCCTCGATGGACTCTGCACCAAAAGATGCCTCGTCCAGAAACCTGGCAGGACTGCCTGCCTTTGAAAAAGACTCAAGTGTCCCGTGAGCAGCAGACCTGCTCTCCAACCAACTCAAAGGAAAGGACTCTGCAGCCTCCGGAACCGCAGAGACTCAACGCCTGAAGAAACCACTCCACCCGCAGTTACCGACCATAGTGGAAGTGGACTTCTGGTGCCACCAAGGTTCCCCAGCTTGCCAGAGTCCAAGCCCATCATGGTTTCAACCCTCCTGGATTCCCTGAAGTTGCCTGCAGCCTAAGCCCGCAGGCCCCACCTCTACTGCAGCTACTACAGTAAGAGAACTCAACACCTAAAGCTACCACTTCCTCCATCACTGCCAGCCTGAGTTGAAGTGGACCCCTGGTGTCAACTACATCCTCCAGCTCCCCTGAGCTCGAGTCCACTGTGGTTTCACCCCTCCTGGACTCCACGATGGCGCCTGCAGCCTCAGACCACAGGACTCCCACCGCGAGTGCTCCAGGACAAAGAAAACAGATGCCAAAGGACCACTGCATCCGTCGGCCCTGGGCCTTGGAGAAGAGGACCAAAGGTGCACCTACGACCCTGAGTACCCCAAATTTGCAACTTACATGTTTGTTGTCCTCGACTGGATTCCTAGCCAGAGCTGCCTGCAGCCTGCCTTCATGAGAACCAAACTTCCATAGGAAACCATTGGGCATCCGATGCCTTACTGCACCTGGCTGAACTAGCACTGCTTGGAGTGACCTGCTGGTGTGGTTCTGATCAGTGCCCAGTACCTACCTTAACTCCCTGAGATTTACTTTGTAATTCGTTTTTTATCCTGTAGTTGCTGAATATTGTTTTCCTCCATAGATTAACAATGAGAGAAGTCTGAAAACTGCAACGTCTTTATGCTTAAAAGTCTACTTACCTGATTACAAAGTTCTTGGTTTGGGTTTGAAACATATATGAAAAGAAATGTTATTTTTTCTAAATTGATCTTGGATGTATTCTTTGAGTGTGTATCTCATTTATTGCCTCTGTGAAAACAACAAATGCTTAGCACTACCCTCTGATAAGCCTAACTGCTTGCCCACACTACCACAAAATAGAGCGTTAGTCCAATCTACTTGTGCCTCTGCAAACCAATTGGGGAGCCACCGGACTCTGCACGGTGTCCTTCTTTTTAGTGCACCATATAAAGAGCCAGCTTCCTACACTTTTTCATTGTGAAGTGTTTTTAAATGTTTTCCTGTACAATTCTTTACTATCCCTACTATGTCAAAGAACAGCAGACTCATGTTGGGAACATTTTGACACGGAGTTGAGCCCTGGGCAATCCAAAAACAGTTTGAGGTAACCACCAAAATCTAAAACTTAGAAAGGGCTTTGCTTTTTAGTGACTTGCTGTGCTAACCAGACATCTCACAGAAGCCAAGTTGTCAATTGTAACACCTTGTGGAGCGAAAATTCTGTCACTCACATTGTTTTCTTAAAATACAGAAAAGGGACACTGATACTAGATACACTAATGGGCTGTAACTTAGATGTAATTTGCAGTTTTGATCTTGAGTCACCATAGAGAACACAACAGGAGTAGGTTAGATTGGCACCAGAGATATTGGGTTTCTTCTACTGTGGAACCCCTTCCGCAGAACAAATCCCACGACTCAGGCATTCAGGTGTTCCTGACTATATTTTTCTAAAACATTCAGTTTAGAAACTGTGAATGTCTTTAAGAATTAATTAGCTTTTATAAAGAGAAAATAAACTTGAGGAATCACAAAGAGACAAACTGCTAAACTCATAACCTCTCTACCCCTCGACATAAATTTACCAAATTGACCATTACTGAGTCCCCACTAGTAGTTACTGTTTTATAACACCCCTGTAATTCTTTGGGATCCAGTTAGGGTTTAACAAGGACAAAAGGTAGGGTCATTAAACCTTTAGTAAATTTGGAATTTAATGAAAGAAGAGCCAGACAAGATGTACTGTATCATGTATCTCCGGAACCTTCCAGTGGATCTTTTTTGTTTTAGCGCCTAAAAATACATAACAATATAATCTATATTGATAAATTAGTATGGGATTTCTTGAGGATCTTAGTTCTTCCATTCTTCTTCAATTGCTTTGATGCTGTTTAAATGCTTTACACGTGTTCCTTTGTGCAAGCCTGACTGCTCAGTGCCACATCTACACAGGGTTTAGCTAAAGGTTTAAAGATGAAGACTGACTGGCCCTAAAGGTGTTGGTAATGGATTACACAGTGCGATCAGACAACCACACCCTATAACACACCCAATTTCCTCACACTGGTAATGAGGCAAAAAAAGTGCATAACACCGGAAAGTGAGAGACAAACTCTTAAGTGGACACCAGGGATTCACTGGTATAGCTGCTTAATTGAACCTACTACAAAGTTACTTTTGGTGGCCATGAATGAACTAGGAAGCTGACAAGTGGGTGAAATATTCCCGCTCAAATGGACACATTTTACATGGGAAAAAATTAGCATTACACATCTCATGAACTGCCCGAGCACATGAAATTTGCATTAATGTTCACAAACTACTATTCAAAGTGTCCTTAAATGAAATGTGTTAGAAATGGAAATATTAAATCTGTCTTGGAGTTTTGATGGAAGTCTTCAATGAAAAGGGGCTCACTGAAACTCTAGGAACTCATAATGGGGTCCTAATGCTCTCAGAAGATACTAAATAATGACTTGTTAATTGTTATGTCATATCATATCAACACATGATCAAGGCTTTGTACACTACCTAATGCATTGGTCAAGTAGAACGGTTTAATGTTGTTATATGAGTAGCGTTATGCTGGTATAGCAGAACATTTATACACTGATTTATACCATGTGGGAAACGTTATGAAACTACAAAATCGAACCTCAATCAATCACTAGATCAAATGCTTTCTGTCATTTAAGTAAGGCAGCCTGCCATGGTTGTAGATAAAACACATGAGGAATGATGATGCAAGACACACAGAACAAATAGACAGTAAATTACATATGAAACTAATCTTTGTATGCTAACTTTACCACAGAGAAATAGTGTCATTGTTGCACGTTATTTTATGAGAACTGCTTTCCTGGCCACAATGATAAAAGAAAACTAAGGTTACCTTGAAAAAGGTGATGTGTTTTGTCTTCACAAGGATAAACTTTTAAAGTACCCAGTTTAAGGAAATGGGGTGTATCATATGGTGTAGTTGTGCGACCTCACCATGTAAAACACTTACCAACTCCTTTAGGGCCCATAGGTTTCGTTTGTGAAATCCTTATCTCAACCCTGGGTTGATGTGGCTCTAAGAAGTCAGGCTTACACAAAGGAAAAATTTTTAAACATTTAAACAGCACCAAAATAACTGAAGAAAGAACATGCAAAACATTCAAGAAATCCAATACCAATTTATAAAAATAGATTGAATTTTCATTCGTTTTAGACACCAAAATGAAAAAAATCCACTGGAGGGTTACCAAGATAAAAAATTTACAAGTAAATATGCACTTTTTCACTTAACCACGAACAAGCATTGGCAAATTCAATAAATTTGACACAGAAACTTTTTCAAGAAAAATTTAAGTAAGTATCAATGCAGTTACTTCCACTTACTTTAGGTGACCAATTCTGGCATACAGCCAGTCAAGAGGACCATCAAGATCCTCAAAAACACTTACGTCAGGGGAGAAGCAGTCTTAAGTCTGTTCCATGCACTTTTATTCTCTTGCTCTAGGCTTCTATGGAAGTGGTCCTGATGCAAGGGATATAGCATGCTGAACATGCTCAAGGATGTTGTGAATGCAATGTGGTGGAAGGAAGTCTTTCGGCAGCTACTCCTCACCCCACAAATTTGGTGAGGTGATACTGGTCACAGAGGTCTACATCCCTAAAAGTCCTCTTGGTCTTGGCAGAAGTCCAGTTGCCACTAGGCTACCATTTGCCTGGTATTACAGTTACAGCAGAATCCTTCCTTAGATGATAACTTGGCTTCAGGGTGACCAAGCTGCACTCCACTGACTCTCCTAGGTCCAGAAGACTCTGGTGCAACTTTGAGCATTGTGTCCTGGTATCTGGTGCTGCACAGCGGCCAGTGGTGGTGATGCAAAGATCTGGGCTACTGACTTGCCCACTAGGCGTCTTGAGCTTGGCTCTGGAGATAACTTCTCCCCAAGCAGGACACAGTAGACACAGTCCCTTCTACTTTGCTAGCTACCAGCCTCTCTTCACTGGGTCCTTGGTGCAGTAGGGAAGTCCTTCTTTGGTCCTCTTCTCAAGTCCAACGAGCTCTGAGTTGCCATGTGTGTCCTTTTTATGCTCAGAAAATGTCCTCAGGGTATGATGTGGTTAGTAGCGAAGGGCCACCATTTCCCCTCCCTCCTGATGACCACTTCCTGCAAAGTTTGGCATTTACCTATCCCAGGATGCACCAGTTCTGCCCACTTCCAGCTTGCCTTTTGAGCTAACATCAGTGTGGCTTCCTGCCAGGGAGAGGTAACATCTCTCTCACACGCAGATGTCCATTGTCTCCTTTCCTGGGAGTCATTTGCACACCTCCCTATGAGGGCAGAAAGCTGTCACAGGGACAGACCTATTGTGCAACCATGGATGGGCACAGGGAACTTAGGGCAACAAAATGGCAACATTCTAAAAGTTGCTGCATGTTGCAATAAGTTACATTAATTCCAACTTGGGTATCAAGTAAGGCTTAATGCAACAAGTTGTTTGATACCATACAGTATCAACTAACTTTAGTAGTTGCAGTCAGAAGTTAGCAAAGTTGAGGTGTCAACTTGCAACTCTGCACTAGCCAGTGGGGCTACTAGCCTTTACCACAGTAAAAATGACAACTGCCGGTTTTTACTGTTGGACCATGTAAAAGTACATGTTCCACTGTCTAATACACAGCACCGTGCCTTGGGGCTTGTTAGACCTAACTTATAAGTGACTTACTTGTATTAAGAAGGGAAGATTGGGCTTTGCCACTGCTTTAGATGTCAAAGTTGAGAGCGCAGTCTAATACTGCTCTTCCAGTCTGCAGTGGCAGATTGGGAACCATGTTTTACCTTTGTCACACCTAGGGTGGCACAACCAGTGCTGTAATCCCTGGGGTACCCTTTAACTTACAGGCCTTTGATACTGTATACTGGGTGTAACAAAAGTGCTCTTTTTGACATGGTCACCCCCACTTTTCGCTCTAGTACTGATGCTTTTTTGACTGAAAGTGCACTGATTCCCTGCTAACCAGGCCCCCAGTGCCAGTGCTCTTTCGCTAAAACTAGACAAATGACAAATGCAACCAAATTGGCAAGAACTTTAGCACCCCTGTAAGTCCCTACTAAATGGTACCCCTGGTACCTACGGCATGGGTACTAAAGAGGGTCCCTAAGTGCTGAATCATGTATTATGCCTCCTTAAAGGACCCATGCTGAAACAAAAGCAGACTGCCACTGCAGGATGAGTGAAATGGTGCAAACCGTGTTTGAAAACACACACCCTGTGCGCAATGCCCACTACCACTGCACGTAATATATGTAAGTCACCCCTACAGCAGGCCTTGGAGCCCTAAGTCAGGATGCATTATACTATATGTGAGGGCCAATCTGCATGAGCGGATAGGCCCCTGTGATGTCTAGTTCCATTACTAGATATCACAAGTGATCAGGCAGCCATCTTAAGGACATATAATGGGCACTGGTCACTGCTTGGTATCAAACATGTTTTCTTAATAAATCAGTATTCATGCCAGTAACGGATTTATTATGACATGCACCCAGGCGGCACCTTAGGGGATGCACCCTGAAAAACCATAGGGCCCGATTACAACATTGGAGGATGGTGTTAATCCGTCCCAAATGTGACGGATATACCACCTACCGTATTACGAGTCCATTTTATCCTATGGAACTCGTAATACGGTGGGCAGGATATCTGTCACATTTGGGAGAGATTAACACCGTCCTCCAATGTTGTAATCAGGCCCATAGTCCCTTAGTGTGTTGACTGACTAGTATCGACCAGCCTGCCACCACAAATGGGTTTCTAACCCACTGCAGGTGATAGCCCGCACTCTGAGAGGCCAGAAACAACGCTTGCTCTGGAGGAGGGTGATCCCACCTCCTCCAGAAGGATGGCTAGTGATTTAGTATATCAGCGCCAGGGGCTTTAAAGCCCCTGCTGCCTTTGATATTCGACCCTGGCTTCTCCCAGTCCTGGGGCCCATTTGGCACCAGAGCAGATGGCAAATTAGTTATTCAAGAGGCATATTTCACTTCTAGGCGAGTCACACCCTTAAGGTGGGCTACCTGAAGTGTACACTTGAGGAAGGGTTCCAATATCTTGTTTTTGGTGGAACCAGGAACTCTGGGTCAGGAAATGCCCACTCGCTACAGGAAGCGGTCATGTATGAGGTGTACTCACTTCAGGGGTGAGTAGCCTATTAGCTACTACTCTACACTCCCATTAACACCCATAAATACAGTATTTAGGGGTCCACCTGACACCAGAAACTCAGGTTTGTCTACTGGGCACCAAAGGAAGCGAATAGAAGAGCCGCAGTCATGAGAACAGAGGTTCTGCACCAAAATTGGTGCCAAACCCTGCCTGGCTGCTTGCACCGTGACAATCATGAAGACCGACTCGTCCAGAAGCTGAACAGCCTCCCCAAGCCCTTGGAGGAATGTTCTACCCTTCATCAACCAAGCAGCATCTCCCTTGGGGTGGAGGAGCCATCCCCCTGCATCTGCAGACACCAGCTGCACCAACCTGGTACTTTGTTTTGCTGACCATCGGTCCACTGAGGGAGCAACTCTTCAGGAGGAGGTTGTCATGTTCCCAGGATGTCAGCCCCGTCACTTCACCAAGTCTCAAGATGCTGACCCCTCCAGGAGCCTTGCTGCACCAATACCAGGAGCTACCAAGGCTTGTTGTGTGTCCAGTCCAGACACCAATGCCGACATCGACCTGCCAACGAGGGACGTCAGGACTCACCAGGCCATCAGAGAGAGTGGCGCTATTGGCCTGTTTTCTCTCCCTCTTCAGGTCACCCAAAACCAAGTGAAAGCCTCTAAATACAACAACCCGCCAGACCAAACACCTCTGCCCCCAAGGCCCCCTACCCGGTGTTGTAGTTTAGCAGCGATTAGATTAAGCATTAGCAGAAGACATCTTCTATTTAGTAACTATTGTGAACATTTAGCGGAATCCATTTTGTATTCATGGCAGCCATTTTCTCTGCCACATGCTGCCATGTGCTTACCATGTGCTCTGTCCTACCTTTCTGTTAACTACTCTTGAAAATATGCCTAGTGACAAGTTATATTTAGCATCTCCCACTTTCGCACATGCTCAGTAAGGTCTGCAGCTGTTAGTCCTTGAAAACTGTCAGCTCCTCCTACCTGTCGACTGTGCATTTCCACATGACCTTACATGTATGCAAATCTTGCTTCTATAATTGTACCACCTCCTTTTAGCCCCTGCGTGGGTATAAAAGGACCATGCTCTCTCAGTTCAGTGTGCTACTTCAAACGTTACCGAAGGGTGCTGTTTGAACTGTAGTACCACCTCATGAGGTTTAATAAACTTTGGGGGTTATTACAACTTTGGAGGAGGTGTTAATCCGTCCCAAAAGTGACGGTAAAGTGACAGATATACCACCAGCCGTATTACGAGTTCCATAGGATATAATGGACTCGTAATACGGCTGGTGGTATATCCGTCACTTTACCGTCACTTTTGGGACGGATTAACACCTTCTCCAAAGTTGTAATAACCCCCTTTGTCTTTTATTTCAGTTTCTGTGCCAACTTCTTCCTATATGGTCTGAGGACTTTGTGCAGAGAAAGGTGAACCCCTTGCACTAGTAGGCCTTGCTGAGGCTTACTTCAACAAATTGGCGCCCGAACAGGGACTCATTGGCGACTCGGATGACCAACGGATTGGTCGCGACGAAGGATTGGGATCTCGCTGCGGACGATCAATGCCTGAGGAGACCCGAGTCTTGGCAACCACAGCGTTTTTCCCTTCTTTCTGATTTGACCATCCAGGTGGCGCCGGTCTTCGACTGAGATCCTTTTTGTTCATTCGTCATGTAGTGACCATTTGGTCGATTATAGAACTTGGCAGTTGGAACCTGGACACCCTGTGATTGGTAAGAGCCATTTTACGGCACTTGCTGTGGGTTTTGATGCCTTTGTTTGGTAATGTAGTTTAGCACTACTTACTGTGGCTCTCGTGTTTTGGGTGACTAGTCAATTTGTGTCCTTTGAATGGATATATAAATTGCAATTTATATAGGCAGGTAATGAGGAGAAGTTTCTCCAATTTAATTATGATTTGAACGGCACCTTAAGTGCTACTTTGATTATAATATTGCATATTCTGCACTATTTTTGGCATGCCTGTTTTTAGCGCACTTTGTAGGATGTGTTGCTTTTGTAATGGTACCAATTTGAGACTGGAAGAATCGCAACCGGCACCCCCAGAGGGGACACCCAATAGAGATATGTATGTTAAACATGTTCTTTCTTCTATAATGTCAGCACATTGTGGAATAAATACACTCGTGCGGATCCTGAGTTACGTTGGCCTATGCATGGGTGTAAAGAAATGGCTCCCTGTTGCAGTTACCCCCCAATTTTGCCTGATACTGATACTGATGCTGACTTGACTGAGAAGTGTGCTGGGACCCTGCTAACCAGGCCCCAGCACCAGTGTTCTTTCACCTAAAATGTACAATTGTCTCCACAATTGGCACAACCCTGGCACCCAGGTAAGTCCCTGTAACTGGTACCCCTGGTACCAAGGGCCCTGATGCCAGGGAAGGTCTCTAAGGGCTGCAGCATGTCTTATGCCACCCTAGGGACCTCTCACTCAGCACAGACACACTGCTTGCCAGCTTGTGTGTGCTGGTGGGGAAAAAACGACTAAGTCGACATGGCACTCCCCTCAGGGTGCCATGCAAACCTCACAATGTCTGTGGCATAGGTAAGTCACCCCTCTAGCAGGCCTCACAGCCCTAAGGCAGGGTGCACTATACCACAGGTGAGGGCATAGGTGCATGAGCACTATGCCCCTACAGTGTCTAAGCAAAACCTTAGACATTGTAAGTGCAGGGTAGCCATAAGAGTATATGGTCTGGGAGTCTGTCAAAAACGAACTCCACAGCTCCATAATGGCTACACTGAATACTGGGAAGTTTGGTATCAAACTTCTCAGAATAATAAACCCACACTGATGCCAGTGTTGGATTTATTAAAAAAAAATGCACACAGAGGGCATCTTAGAGATGCCCCCTGTATTTTACCCAATTGTTCAGTGCAGGACTGACTGGTCTGTGCCAGCCTGCTGCTGAGAGACGAGTTTCTGACCCCATGCGGTGACAGCCTTTGTGCTCTCTGAGGACAGAAACAAAGCCTGCTCTGGGTGGAGGTGCTTCACACCTCCCCCTGCAGGAACTGTAACACCTAGCAGTGAGCTTCATGGCTCAAGCTTCGTGTTACAATGCCCCAGGGCACTCCAGCTAGTGGAGATGCCCGCCCCCTGGACACAGCCCCCACTTTTGGCGGCAAGTCCAGGAGAGATAATGAGAAAAACAAGGAGGAGTCACTGGCCAGTCAGGACAGCCCCTAAGGTGTCCTGAGCTGATGTGACTCTGACTTTTAGAAATCCTCCATCTTGCAGATGGAGGATTCCCCCAATAGGAATAGGGATGTGCCCCCCTCCCCTCAGGAAGGAGGCACAAAGAGTGTGTAGCCACCCTCAAGGACAGTAGCCATTGGTTACTGCCCTCCCAGACCTAAACACACCCCTAAATTCAGTATTTAGGGGCTCCACAGAACCTAGGAACTCAGATTCCTGCAACTTAAGAAGAAAAGGACTGCTAAGCTGAAAAACCCTGCAGAGAAGACGGAGACACCAACTGCTTTGGCCCCAGCTCTACCGGCCTGTCTCCCCACTTCGAAAAAGACACTGCTCCAGCGACGCTTTCCCCAGGACCAGCGACCTCTGAATCCTCAGAGGACTGCCCTGCTCTAAAAGGACCAAGAAACTCCTGAGGACAGCGGCTCTGTTCACCCAAGACTGCAACTTTGTTTCCAAAGAAGCAACTTCAAGACAACTGCGTTTCCCGCCGGAAGCGTGAGACTTACTACTCTGCACCCGACGCCCCAGGCTCTACTTGTGGAGAAGCAACACCTCAGGGAGGACTCCCCGGCGACTACGAGACTGTGAGTAGCCAGAGTTGCCCCCACAGCGACGCCTGTAGAGGGAATCCCGAGGCTCCCCCTGACCGCGACTGCCTGCTTCCCAGATCCCGACGCCTGGTAAAGACTCTGCACCCGCAGCCCCCAGGACCTGAAGGATCTGAACTCCAGTGCAGGAGTGACCCCCAGGAGGCCCTCTCCCTTGCCCAGGTGGTGACTACCCAGAGGAGCCCCCCCTTGCCTGCAACGCTGAAGAGACCCCTTGGTCTCCCATTGATTTCCATTGGAAACCCGACATGTGTTTGCACACTGCATCCGGCCCCCCACCGTACTGCTGAGGGTGTACTTTCTGTGCTAACTTGTGTCCCCCCCGGTGCCCTACAAAACCCCCCTGGTCTGCCCTCCGAAGACGCGGGTACTTACCTGCTGGCAGACTGGAACCGGGGTACCCCCTTCACCATTGAAGCCTATGCGTTTTGGGCACCACTTTAACCTCTGCACCTCACCGGCCCTGAGCTGCTGGTGTGGTAACTTTGGGGTTGCTCTGAACCCCCAAAGGTGGGCTACCTTGGACCCAAACTTGAACCCCGTAGGTGGTTTACTTACCTACAAAAAGTAACAAATACTTACCTCCCCCAGGAACTGTTGAAAATTGCACTGTGTCTAGTTTTAAAATAGCTATATGTGATTTATTTGAAAAGTATATAGGCTATTGTGATTATTCAAAGTTCCTAAAGTACTTACCTGCAATACCTTTCATCTGAAGTATTACATGTAAAATTTGAACCTGTGGTTCTTAAAATAAACTAAGAAAATATATTTTTCTATACAAAAACCTATTGGCCTGGAATTGTCTTTGAGTGTGTGTTCCTCATTTATTGCCTGTGTGTGTACAACAAATGCTTAACACTACTCCTTTGATAATCCTACTGCTCGACCACACTACCACAAAATAGAGCATTAGTATTATCTCTTTTTGCCACTATCTTACCTCTAAGGGGAACCCTTGGACTCTGTGCATACTATTCCTTACTTTGAAATAGTGCATACAGAGCCAACTTCCTATAATGGGTCATTTGATTTGCAAAAGATTGAGTATGTGGAACGTCTAGGCAAGATATGTTTGACTGTGTACGAATGTGGGAGAAAGAAGTGCGTGGACGAGTGAAGCGTGAGCAAGCCTTGCTTGAGAAAGAGCAGCGGAAGAATGTATATGTGAAAGCATTGGAAATGAGAAAGAATGAAATAAAGGACTTAAAGGAGCTAGAAGAGAAAGAACGTAAATTACAGGTAACTGGCCAATACACCGTTAGGCAACCTCTCTATCCTGTCCTTAAAAAACCACATGATGATTTATTATTATTAGATCGCCCTCCACCTCCGTATGTCGTTCCTTCTGCCCCTCATGAGTTAGCTAAGGTCTCCAGTTCGGAGCAACAGAAGATGCGAGACAGTCGCTCTATGTTGCCTTCTGACCGTGCGTCTGAGCTTAGATCTATTGCTCGTAAAACAATTCGTAGCGTTGTCTCTGCTTCTGAACTTTTAGACAACATGAAAGGGTGGACGGAAAAGGAGCAGCTATATTTTACTGAGGCATTTGGCTCAGAAGTTATTGAACTATATCGGAAATATTCTGATGAGTTAGAGCCCGATGATGTAGCAGCTGATCATAAGCAAATGCATGATGGTCTTTTTGTTTTCTCCCAGGTGGCTGATTCAATCAGCCGTTTGGTGAAATTATGTGTTGCAGCAGTCTGTTTGCAAGAGGAGAAAAGGGCTGTGGACGTAGTTGCACAGACATCTCAGACCGGTGGGATGCAAGCTTCCATCTTTGGAACAGATAAGACTATGATAGTTCACGTGAAACCAATGCGGGAGGCCGCGCCTTTGTATGTTCCTCCTAAAGGATTGGGTACAAGTGATGATAAAACTTCTGTTGATGCTAAGGGTTATTTTATTTATAATTGGGTGTATACTCCTTGGAATAGGGCAGATGTAATGGCACTTAAAACAGCATTACCTGACCCGCGGAAAAATCCAGCCGCCTTTTATGAGGAAGTTGAGGGAGCAATTAGTTCTTGTACTATGACTTTGGCTGACATTGATTTATTTTTCGGATTGATATTACCGCCAGATATGTGGAGAACTGTTTGTAAAATTGATGATCGTGCAGTTTTTGGGGCGTCATGGAAAGAATTAGAACAGATGGACGGGGATAGGGAACCTGCGAAAAAGCCATATCAGTTGATTCTAGATCTTCCTGCAGCCATATTAGTTAAGTTGAAAATGATTATTCCCCCTAAAAAGATAGATTGGACTGTTTTAGCGTCTTGTAAGCAAAAGGCAGATGAATGGGTCTCCTATTTCTTTACACGCTTTGAAGAAGCATTTCATGATTTTAGCGGTCAGTTATTGTCAGATGATACGGGCAGACATTTGTTTGTCGATAAATATGTCGCAAATCTGTTACCAGGAATAGCTAGTCGTCTAAAAGCTAGTGAAAGTTCATGGACTACCTCTACTCCGGTTTCTCTTTTGACTATGGCTCAGTATTATGAACGTCAGGAATTAGAAGCAAAGGGTAGCGAGGATAAAAAGATTAAAGAATTAAAGACGAAGGTTATGTTGGCTCAAGCTTATGGTCCGCCTTTTAGAGGTAGTGAGAGAGGTGGACGTGGATCTTATGGTTCTTCATACACTCGTTCGAATTTGTCTGTTGATCAGTGTGTGTATTGTAAGCAAATTTGAGCATTGGGCTGCCGATTGTCCTGCACTACGTGTTCAGCAGTGTTCACGTGGTCGGGGACAAATGAGAAATCGCTCAGGATATTCAGGACCTAGAAGAAGCACGAATGATCATGCTAGGGTTGATGCTAATGTACGAGGGCAGGATGGGTTTAACACTTTTGATAGACGGAACCAATACTAGATGTCTAACCATATGCAGCCTGATTTCCAAGATTCTGCTTATGCATAGGATTGCCTAGGATGGGGTAAGGAATCAGTTGAAGTTCCAGTAGATCAGAGGGGTCCCTATGTTACAGCACATGGTTTGGGTTCTACTGATCAGTTTCTGGTTGATACAGGAGCTACTCGTAGCGCCTTGTCTAAACAATTGATTCCAAGGGCTCCCCTGTCTGGCTTAACCATTACATCGATAGGTTTCGATGGAACACCTTCCCCTAGTCAATTGTCACAACCACTTGCATTCCATGTTGATAAATTTATTGCTCCATGTCCATTTTTGCTTTCTCCAAATACACCAGACAATATTGTGGGTCTTGATATGCTCAAGTATTTCAGGGCTACAATGCGATACTTTCCTGAAGGGGTGCGTGTTATTTTAAATGATAATCATCCTGTGATGGAAAGAGTTTTTCTTGTTAAAGAGGATATTGCATTAGCTTCACTCCCTAGTACTTTGTGGGCTACTTCAGATACTGATGTAGGACAAATGATTATTCCACCGGTACATATTAGTGTCAAGGAGGGAGCTGTATTGCCACGTTTGCCTCAATACAAAATTTCACAGGAGAGCGAAGAAGCACTCACACGAATTGTGCATGATCTTATTGCAGTTGGAGTTGTTGAGGAAGTTCTGTATAATGTTTGTAACAGTCCGATTCTTCCTATTCTGAAAAAGGATACTGATACTGGGATTTACCGATTCATTATTGATTTACGAGAAGTCAATAAGATTGTGATACCACAATATCCTGTGGTATCTGACATCACAACACTTCTTACTTTGGTTCCCCCGACAGCAACTACGTTCTCTGTGATAGATTTGAAGAATGCTTTCTTTTCGATCCCTATTCATCCTGACAGCCGATATTTGTTTGGTTTTACTTTGAATAAACGATCATATAGATTTTGCAGAGTTCCTCAAGGCTATACTGAGAGTCCAAGTATTTATAGTCAAGCGTTAAAACGACAACTCGATTCTTTTGTTTTGCCTGAAGGTGTGGCTCTCATACAATATGTCAATGATATTTTGTTGGCGGCCGATACCCCTGAGCAATGTGAAAAGTGCACTTTGTCCTTACTTTCTTTTCTTGCTTCACACCATCATAAAGTGTCACGAAAGAAATTGCAATATTGTAGACCAAAGGTAACCTATTTAGGTCACCTTTTGTTTAAGGAGGGCCGTGCACTTACATCAGATCATATTCAAGCAATTTTAGACACACCATTACCCTCTACTCAGAAAGATGTTCGTGCATTCCTTGGTCTTACTTCTTTTTGTAGGCAATGGATATTAGGGTTTTCACACATTGTCAAACCTTTGCTAGCACTTTTGACTAAAGATACTCCAATGCCCCTCCCATGGACAGATGAATGTGAGACTGCTTTCCGGCAGCTGCGACAAGCCCTTTGTTCAGCACCAGTGTTAGGTACTCCAGATTACATGAATCCTTTTGCACTTTACGTACATGAGAAAGATGGATGTGCATTGTCAGTTTTAGTACAGACACATGGCGTTAAGCAGCGTCCCTGTGCATATTTTTCAGCAGTACTTGATCCTGTTGCTCGAGCGTTGCCTGGGTGTTTTCGTTCAGTTGCGGCAACAGCTGTGTCAAAGCTTCATAGTGAAGGGATAGTTTTGTCACATAAGCTGTTGGTGTTAGTACCCCATGCGGTTGATGTTCTTTTAAATCAAACAAAGACACAACAAATATCTAGCGCTCGCATAACAGGATATGAGTTGACATTGCTGGCTCCTCACATTACACTGAAGAGATATGCAACACTAAATCCAGCCACTTTGTTGCCATATCCGGTGACTCAGCCTCAGTCACAAGAAACACATGAATGTATATTCCTTACCGAAGAACAGACAAAGGGTCGTATTGATTTACAAGATACGCCCCTTCCAGATGTAGACGGGGAATTGTGGCTTGATGGGTCTTGTTTGAAGTTGCCAGATGGTACAACCTCAGCTGCATATGCAATCACCACAATACACACGGTAGTGGAGACAGCTCGTATACCACAGAAGTCAGCTCAAGCAGCTGAACTAATAGCTTTGACACAAGCATGTGAGCTTAGTACTGACTTATGTGTGAACATTTATACAGACAGCCGCTATGCTTTTGGAGTGGCTCATTATTTTGGTTTGCTTTGGAAGGAGAGAGGCTTTCTCAAATCCCACGGGATACAGATAATGCACGGAGAATTAGTGCATAACCTCTTGACTGTATTGACATATCCAAAGAAACTAGCTATTGTGAAATGTAGTGCACACAAGAAAGTGACCGATAAGATAGGGCAAGGTAATGCTCTTGCAGACCGCTTAGCACGTGAGACTGCGATGCAGCGAAGTACTACTTCTATGTATGTAGTGAAGTCACAAGCTGAAAATTGGCATAATGCTAGACAAGATGTATTACATATACAGAAATCTGCTTCTGTGAAAGAACGTGAGCAATGGTCTGAAGATGGAGAATTGGATGATGAGGGCTGGTGGCGGAATAAGCAGATGGATAAATGGAAATTGCCTATAGCTTTTGTACAACCTATGGTTCAGATGGCACATGGGCTGGCACATGTTGGAGCTTCAACAATAACGAAGTTGCTTACGCAAGTTTGGGAGCATCCAGAAATTTCCAGTACACCTAAGAGAGTAGTACAGTCTTGTTTGATCTGTTTACAATACAATCCTGGAAAAGGGACACGTACTCCTGCGGGAGGGTTTGCTACACCAACTGCACCTTTTGAAGTTCTACAAATGGATTATATTCAGCTTGAACGCTGCAACAATTTAAAGTTTGTCTTGGTGGTGGTATGTGCCTTCAGTAAATGGATAAAGGCATACCCTACAAAGGATAATACTGCCATTACCACAGCAAAGGTGCTTTTGAAAGAATTTTTCCCTAGGTTTGGTGTTTGCAGACATTTATGGAATGATAACGGACCTCATTTTGTTGGGGAAGTTATTAAGTATGTCCTGAAAGGATTAGGGATCAAACAGAAGTTCCATGCGGTTTTCCACCCACAATCAGCAGGGTTGGTGGAAAGGTATAATGCTACTTTGAAGCTGAAGTTAGCGAAGATACAGGCTTCCACATCCTTAACTTGGCCGGATGCATTACCGTTGGCATTATTGTCTATTAGGTCAGTGCCACACTCTAGAATCGTCCTTAGCCCATATGAAGTGGTTTTCGGGAGGCCAATGAACATTTGGGGAGTTCCTAAGCCAAATTCTGTATATGATGTACCTTGTGTCCTGATGAATGATTATTTGGCACAGTTAACCAACAATTTGGTTTCTATTCATCAACAGGTTCGAGAAGCACTTCCTGACAGATCTACAGGTGAAGGCCATGAACTCCGACCTGGTGACCAGGTGATGATTAAGTCCTTTGAAAGATCAAGCAGCTTGGAACCAAGGTGGCGAGGCCCAGAACAGGTGCTCCTTGCGATAAGGACAGCAGTTCGAGCGACGAACTGAAAGAATTGGGTCCATAGTATTCACTGCAAGAGAGTGCTACCTACGTTGGTGGAACCTGCTGTGCTGACCAAGAGATTTTGACTACGGAGAAATGCCGTGCTATATCACCTGACGAATCTGCAGAGGTCTTCCCGGACCATACGACGTCTGGAGTGTCGCGATATAATTTGAGACCAAGGAAAGAATCTGAATTTTTTTTTTTTTTAAACTGGTTGAGCTACCGCCCTGGGTTAGTGAAACGGAGAGCCAATGTGGCAAGGGGGGGTGGATCAGCCATGCATTAGAGTAGTGACTCCTGTCTTGGCCCGTGGTGAAGAAATCAGCGGCTGCCCAGGGATAAGAGCTCCAACGATTGTTTTTAATTCATTTCTAAAAAGATCGATTATCACTGTTGCTAAAATGAATAACAAACTGATCATTAGTACTATGGGGTTTGTTGTTGTTTTGGTGGTTACAGCAACAATCACTTGGTTTGTTGAAAAGAAGGCTCCTGCTCGTGAGTTTTTTGTTGCCACTACTCCAGTACCAGAGGATCACTATTACTTTACGCTTCCCTATCAGGAGCAGAAGCACCATCAATCGTACTTCAATAATACTTTCATTCAGATGTTGCATCATACTCATAATGCTACAAATACTGCTAACTGTTGGGTATGTGGAATGATACCTGCGCATCAAAAGAAAGGAGGAACACCTTTCATTCCTCTTCCTTTTTCACACGATGGTTCTTGTCAAGCTTGGTACACGCTTTTGTTTGCATCTGGAAAACGTACAGAGGGCGGACTTCTTTTTTGCGTTAATAAAGTATGCTACCAAGACAAAGATGGGTATCCCCAAGCCAAAGGAACTAAATGGGAATGGGAAGAGTATCAACCGGGCAATGTTTCAATACCATATGTCTTCAAAAATATAAGAGACTAGAAAGAACAATTTGTGATTTCTGTTACAAAAACTAAAGCAGATTTATGTATAGGTAGCATTGGGCGTATTCCAGTGGGGATAAGCGATTGTACCTTGATTTTAACTATTGAGGGTGTAAATAATAGTAGTTTTACACCTTCACATAATACATATTTTGTTTGTGGTAACTATGGATATTACCAACTACCTGTTGGGTGGTCAGGTGTGTGTTATGTATCTTTTCTATTACCCCCTGTGTTTTTGGCACCTGCATCATATCACAGAGATTTTAAACTGTTCAATGACATCATTAAAAATAGATATAAAAGGGCAATAAGTACAAATGAGGTAGACCAAACGGATACTAGCCTGCAACAATATGTTGATTTTAATTTAGGGTTGTTCTCCTTTGTGGGTGCTGCGTTAAACAGTAGGAAAGTGAGACGATTGACTAGGGTTGTGGAAGCTGTTACCAATCAGGCAGCTCTGGCACTTGGGAATATTACTGAGGAGCTCCAAACTGCGAGGATTGTAGCGCTCCAAAATCGTATAGTACTGGATGTGATATTAGCTGACCAAGGTGGTGCATGTCGCATCATCGGTAGTAGTTGCTGTGTTTTTATTCCTGAGTACTCACCTTAAATATATGATGCAATATCTAAATTGCATAAAATTGCTGCAGAAGTCCACACAGAGACTGGTACTTGGACTTTTTCTGGATGGTTTTGGGCTCTTGTTTCCGCCTGGGGCTGGAAACTACTGACTATCCTGTGTGTAATAATTGCAATATTTTTCACATGCTGTATCTGTATTCAGTGTGGTCCAATGTTCTGCTCCATGTGTATTACTGCTTGTATGGCTACCAAAAGAACTATTACAGAAATGAAAGCACAACATATGTTAGATAAGGAAATAGCTGAAATGATGAGCATAAATATACAAGATGAATATTTAGATTATCCTAGAAAGACGAATGTCTTCAGCTAATGCTGAAAGGGTTGTCTGTTGTAGTTTAGCAGCGATTAGATTAAGCATTAGCAGAAGACATCTTGTATTTAGTAACTATTGTGAACATTTCACAGAATCCATTTTGTATTCATGGCAGCCATTTTCTCTGCCACATGCTTCCATGTGCTCACCATGTGCTCTGTCCTACCTTTCTGTTAACTACTCTTGAAAATCTGCCTAGTGACAAGTTATATTTAGCATCTCCCACTTTCGCACATGCTCAGTAAGGTCTGCAGCTGTTAGTCCTTGAAAACTGTTAGCTCCTCCTACCTGTCGACTGTGCATTTCCACATGACCTTACATGTATGCAAGTCTTGCTTCTATAATTGTAGCACCTCCTTTTAGCCCCTGCGTGGGTATAAAAGGACCATGCTCTCTCAGTTCAGTGTGCTACTTCAAACATTACCGAAGCGTGCTGTTTGAACTGTAGTACCACCTCATGAGGTTTAATAAACTTTGTCTTTTATTTCAGTTTCTGTGCCAACTTCTTCCTACATGGTCTGAGGACTTTGTGCAGAGAAAGGTGACCCCTTGCACTAGTAGGCCTTGCTGAGGCTTACTTCAACACCGGGTTCCCCAAAATCGACTCCGCCCCTGCGCTCCAGAGACCCTCAGGAGCCAAGCCCCTCTTTGGGGTCTGCCAGACTTGTCCCCAAGCCCAACCCCTTTCAGCCTTTCTTTTTCAGGTACACTGACAATGAGGTGTAGAGCTCAAGGCTATGAATGAGACTAGCACCTCAGCACCTGGACTCACCATGCCAGGTAAACCTGAACTGCCGGTGGTTTCTTGGACCTCAATCCCTAAGCACCTTAAGTACCAAAGGGCACCCTAAAAGATCGTTTTCAAGTATATCTATGCAGTGTATGCTTCTCCCATAGGATACCATTACTGCATTTGAGGTTCATACCTTAAAACTGTTATTCAACTGTATTTCTTCTATTGTCTTAAAAATTCTATATTGTCTAAGGCACTTACCCAATATCGATGATCTTGATGTCTAAATATATATATAAAAATATGTGTTATTTATATAAATCGGTCTTGGATTCCTTTCTTCTTCAGTGTGTGTCTTATTTATTGATTGTGTAGAATAAATGCTCAACAATCCCCTTTGATAAGCCTAAACTGCTCAACCACACTACCACAAATAGAGCAGTTTGATTTATTAAAGCAAGCCCCTGTAAACCAATAAGGGTTGCCTGGACATTTTACCCCTACATTGGTGCACAACATAAAAACCCAGCTTCCTACACTGGGGACTAAAAAGTATGTTAACTTATGCCATTTGGGTATAAGATAATCAATCATACACAGTTTAGGGTCAGGACACAGGCGCTAGAGTCTGGTTAGCAGGCCTCAGTGCACTTTCAGGGTAAAAAACAAACCAGCAGCATCATTCCAAATCATTAGGTGTGACCATACAAAAACTAATTTTTCTACACCCAGCGACTGTGGCCAAAAGAGTGACAGACATTAAAAAAAAAAAGAAAAATTGTGTAAAAAGGAACATGGTGGATGGCCTACTTTGGGACTTTACTGGGCTATAAGAGGTCAGTTTCTGGGTGAGGTTGCTTGTCTCAAGACACATGCTATTTTGCAAACTATAGATTTGATGGCTCATAAGGCACACCAAATTGATTGAGAGTTTTCTAGTCCACTAAATGCTCCCCCCACTGGGGTGTCCTGGCAGTTTCCTTTACCAAAAATGTAAAGGATTTTATTGCGTCTTGAAGAATTTTCTCAATATACATGCTGAGCATAATTTTGCCATCCAGTGATTGGTCCCAAAAGTGTCTCTTATAGGTCCTTTTTTTCTCCTTCTGCGTGACGTTGATCATTTTATGTTCTATCCATTCACTTGTGACATAAGACACATGACCCAGAAGCCCCTCGGCATGGTCGCCATATTCAGATTATTTTATGCCCAGCAACTCTTCTCATTGTCACAGTTTACTTTTTAATTTTATATATTATTTACCAGTCTTACAAAAT
The DNA here is from genome assembly GCF_031143425.1 of Pleurodeles waltl. Lineage (NCBI taxonomy): Eukaryota > Metazoa > Chordata > Amphibia > Caudata > Salamandridae > Pleurodeles > Pleurodeles waltl. Next base: position 787,099,877 of record NC_090446.1, read on the forward strand.
ACTCCTCATTTCTGGAGGAGGTGGGCAGGTCACGTGAATCCAGAAAAACATTTGAGCTGCAAAACTACTCTTTCAGGTTCAATTTCATTTTGTTGCAGTGTGAATCTTTTCTGGATTAGTATGTTTTCCTTGGGTGGTTGAGTTGAACAGAGTGTGTTTTTGCAAAACAGGTCCTTTAATACTCTTTACCTCAACTGTGCCTCCATATTCACTTGGATATCTACACGAAAGTGTTTTTTAGCGGTACCTACGGAAGACCATGTGTCTACCATACAGCTGGCATTTATAGAAACGTTTGCTATGAATGCCAGTTTTGTTCACTTTTTCCTCAAGTATGTTCTAGGTGTTTTGTCCCAGCACTTCTGCTGCTGTCTTGTAGCTTGTCTGGATTGTTCTGCCTACCCAGCTTGCCATAGTGTCTTGGTTGCTGGTGAGCCTTTGCCTTCTGGAACATAGATGGAAAATTGGTTTCTATTCCAGACTTGGATTGTTTCCTGAAAGTAATGCCTGACTGTCCTTCTGACAGTCAGTGTATGAATGTCTCTTTGTGCTTAAGATCTTGATTTCTGGTTAAAGGTGGTAGCTGTATAGCTTGAGTGACACGAAAAGGATTTGTCTTCATTGCCAATCATTATGCAACTACAAGTAAGGATCTTCTGCTGTGACTGCTTTCATTTCACTAACTCTTCGCAAATATGTAATGGCAATCAGAAAGAATGTCTTTAGTGTTAAATACTTGAGACTTGCCTTAAGAACAGGCTTGTAAGACAGCTTAATGAGCTGAGTTAGCACTACGTTTAAGTTCAACAGTGGTGTGGGTACTGACCTTGGTGTTGCTACTCTTTTTTGTTCCTGCTAGAAATCTCTTGACCCCAGGCATGTTTAAGAAACTTCCTTCTGTAATGCCTCTTTTGTAGGACACGATCACTGAGAGGTGTACTTTTAGTGAGGCGTAGGAAAGGCCCTCTTCTAACAGGTGAGTGAGGCACTTAAAAATAGTACTCTCCCTGTGTCCAACTGTTCCTAACTTCTACCCGGTTGTACAACAGTAAGAACCTGTTCCATCTTTTGGTACAGCATGTTTGTGTGGTAGCTCTTCTGGCTAAGGCTTCCGTGGTTCTCTGTGGAAACTCTAAGTGCCCAAACTCTAGGTCCTCATGAGCCACACCACCAGGCCAGGAGTGGCTGGTTCCTGGTGATATGCCTGATCCCTTTGCAATGCTAACAAGTCCTGATGAGCTGGTAGTCTAATCACCCTGTCCTGTGCCATTTCTAACAGAACGGAGAACCATCTCTGTCTAGCCCATTGAGGTTCAATCAGGATTAGTGTCATGATTACTTGTCTGCCCATTTCTAACCCCAGTGCTATCATAAGGACTGGGGGAAAAGCGTATATAAATTTCCCTGACCACTCTATCAACCGGGCATTCTCACTGAGCGATGGTGCAGGCACGTGGATGCGAAGTTTTGCCATTTTGCTTCTCCTGCGTTGCAAAGAGATCTACCTGTGCTCAATTTCTGAGAAATTCTGTCGTTTATTTGCTGTTTTATTTCCACTTGTGTGAGGCACAGCTTGTCTGCTTAGCCTGTCCACCTCAATTTTGAATCCCTAGTAAGTATACAACCACTATTGTTAATTCTTCTCTGAATAATCAGTTTCCTTATGTCTTAAACTAGCTGGAAGAGTGTGCACTACCTCTTTCCCCTGCTTGTTGGGGTAAAACATAGTAGTTGTGTTGTTTTATCTGTTTTTGAACCATCCTTCCATTGATTTTGTCTAGAAGTCTTTTAGAGCCAACAAGATGGCCTTCTGTATGTTTTACAGCTTCATCTGGACTCCATAGGCCCCTGATATTTTGTTTTCCCGTGTGTGTTCCCCATGTCTGTGGGAGATGTCTGTTGTGATGGTTTCTGAGGGAGTTGGTAGCCTGAAAAGTCCATCCACAGTGATGCTCTTCATTTTCCACCACTGTGTTGCCATTTGTACCTTTTTTTGTGATAACCACTAAATCCTTGTGACTCCTGTGTGCATGTGACCATTGACGTTGTAGTCACTATAAGAGTGGTTGCATGTGTAATCTGGCATGGAGCATTAGGGGCATGCATGATGTCATCATGCATTTTGTTTTCCTCACTGCCTGAGTTTGCCACTTTTGGTAGAGTTCGCTCTGTTAGTGCCAGGATTCTCTAGGTAACTGAAATGACTATGTCTCCCTGGAACCTCTAGTCACTGCTGTTTATTGGCACAGAATGTGGTCCCTGAGGTCCAGCTGCCATGCAGTCTGCTTTCCGCAGTCGTACTGGGACCTCCTGCAGCATAGCCATTTTGAAGTTTTGCATCTTTATGAATTTGTTCAAAGTACATGGGTATAGAATGGGCCTGAGTGCCTTGTCTGGCTTTGGTACCCAGAAAATAAACACAATGGACCCTTTGATGTATTTCTTCCTTTGATACCCTCTCAACTGCCTGTTTGCTTAGAAGATCCTGGACCTCTTGCCACAGATGCAGTGTCTCCTCCTTGCTACAAATTCTTGCTTTCTGCCAATGTTTTGAGGCCTTCGTATTAGTTCTGTAAAATAACCATGTTCAATATCTATTTGTAGGAGGTGATTCTATGCTTCAAAGACCTCTGATTCTGCTCCCTACTGGAGTTGCGTTCAGTGTTGGGCTCCACTACCAAGCTACTTTCTTGTGTGTCCTACTACCCACGGTGTGGTCCCTCTCCCACCCTTCTTTCCTTCCTCGAAAGAGCTGTTTGCACAAAGTGAGGTACAGCCACTGTGATGGGGCATTTTGTGAGCTAGATTTTTTGGTGTAAAGTTGGCTTTTCAGGGGTGAGGGGAGGCATACTGTGATTCACCTCTAGTGGGTAATCTTCTTGGTGCTGTCCCTCCCTGAAATGGCTCCCGAACTACAAACCACCTATAGCCTTTGCTGTTTCACTATGCTTTTTTGAACTTCTGCAGCAAATTGTCCATTGCCAGCCACTACTACTGCATGCACCTCCTACTTGAGCCCAGACACCCTCAGCCATGCTGGCCATCTTAGGGTATTGCCTACACACAGATGTCTGCTGGCTGTACCGGTCGCATCCAGTGCAGATCTTAGGCAAGTGTTGGAGACTGTCTTAGCCTCCTGGATGACCGCCTTTGCCCTGTTTCTGTGTTGCTCTGGGAGATAATGCTTAACTTTACCCATTGTTGGTGTAGCAACCTATTGAGCAGTGCATGGGAGTTGGCAATGCGCCACTGGGTGGTGGCTGACCTCCCCATTTTACTCCCAACCAACCATCTCCATTAGTTTGCTGGCGGAGGGCCTATGGCAGTAGATGCATTGGTAATTTTGTGTGGTGTGGTGATGACTACTGGAATCTGCTGCTATGTTGTCCTTGATATATACAGCGCCCTGGGAAGAATGCTGTACTTCTCCACTCTGAGCATTACGATCTTGGCTGAGTCTGGCTCCTTAAAAGCCTCTTGCCCAAGATGCTGGAGATCACTAGGAGATGGAATATAATGTTTTTTTTCCCTCTGGGATGGTAGCAGGGTCTCCAGAAGGAAACATGATTCTGCCCGTTCTTTCTCCAATTAGACTCCATGGGTACTTGCTGCCCTTTTAACTAAGGCGTTGTACACCTCAGTGTCATTGGGGGCTTGGGGGGGGGGTGAACCTCTAGAGGGGTACTTGTCAACCCCCTCTTCAGAAGTCCATCTATAGGTTTTGCCACCCTTCCTCTGGTGATGCGAGGTAATAAAATGAGACCTATACAAGTTGACCTTCTTCAAGATCCCCTTCTCTTTAGAGGATTTCTTCTTTCTTCTCTTGTTGTCTGAGGCTGGAGCTCCATGTTTTCCTCCTCTCTCCGAGGCTATAGTTGAATGTGCAATCCAGGGCATGTGTTGAATGTCACAGGGGATGGGCATGACACCAAATGGTTGATGACGCCCAGAGAAAAGAAAGAGGAGGAAAAACACAAACAAAACCTACAAGAGACAATTTTGGCTCAACCACTTGATGGCGAAACAATGCTTAGTATGTTAACAGAGAAGAGATTCACGCTGCAAAAACAACTTTTACACATAAAATGTGGAATTAAGATATAGCTGTGCGGGGTATAGATCTAGACAAGGCAGAATTCATGCTGCTGAGGTTAAAACAAATATTTAGAAGGGGGCTAAGCCCACAAAAATTCTAGCAAAGATGTATGGACCGAAGGATTGCACAACAGAATTGATGCAAACCAGAAAAGGGGATGGGATGGTGGGTCAAACACTATATAGGCCTTTCTACCAAGACTTTACACCAATGTCCCCATGTAGATGATGTTCACATAACAAATTGTTCAGCGAGCGACAGGACGCATTTACTAATAGAGAAGGTGCAGAGGGAAAATGAAGGTTTAAAGGAAGTTTACGATGACGAAGAAGCCTCTGGCCTGTTTTCTACGAGAATATCGTGCATCTAGTTGAATATACATGGAAGGAGGCAGAATTTGGATTTCTCCGTAAGTAGAGGACATTCTACTATATGCCCGCCAACCCAATACTGATCCCTAAGTATCAGGAAAGCTCTATTGTTTTGGGGTGCGGGTGTGGAGGGGGATGGAGATGTCAGGTATCTGTATAAATTAGGAAGTCGGAAATGTTTCTTTTGACCACATCCACACGCACTCACCTAGACTACTCTCTTGTATGGGCGGACGAGTCAGTGTTCTATTTGAAGATCAGAATCCAGAGGGATCGTAACATAGTTGTGAGGGAAACTTACAGTACGCTTTTGCAGGAGGAAATGGACAAGTAGATTGCCTTGCCACTCTTGCGGAGTCAAAATGATAGTCCCATCCAAACTTCTGTACCTCTTCTGCATTCACGCAACTGCATAGGACAGCTAATCAACTTTGGGTAAGCAACTTTTCCCTATGAAATGGGAGGGACTGGCGGTTCCTGATATTGACATACTAATTTGTAGGGGCAGAATCGGAGACATTGGTATGGCAATAGGGCAGGGTTACCACACATACACAGAGAGATCTCAGACCGGATCCTTCTCTACACCTGGCTAAATGGCAGGTATATCAAACCTACGGGCAGATTAATCCACTAATATTCACCGTACGGGCTTGGCGCAAATTAGATCCGTTTTCGGTCTAGTCACTGCGTGCTCCCGAAGGATTCTTATTAAATGCACATCCCTGTGACTCAGGCCACTTTTGAACCTAAAACTATGGCACCATTGAACAAACGATTGTAATGTGAGGTTTATATTCATATAACTGTTCAGGAATCTGGGCAAGATACCTAGCCTAGAAAAGCTTTTATACTTCAGGATATTGCACATTCTAAATCAGACAATACTTGCTATCCCAATGAGCCTATGGCAGTGGTTCCCAACCTGTGGTCCGGGGACCACGGGGGGGTCAGCGAAGCCTCCACAGGGGGTCCGCAACTGCTTAGAAAATTATATAATATTAACAGATTAAGTCCCCAGCTTTCAGTAATGACTCATTGGAGGTCCCCGGATTACAATAAGGATTTAGTGGGGGTCACCAGGTTCCAGTAATGATAAAGTGGGGGCCCACAGAAGTCAAAAGAATGGTAACCCCTGGCCTAGGGTGTTAAAAATTCAATCAAGGGTTATTCAGGCACAAGGGTGGGCAAATGGGTTTCACTTATATAAAATTAATGTTACTACAGCTAGTAATACTGTGACAAACAATTGTCAGGGCACTCATGAATAAAAAGTTCATTCCTCCATGTGTCTCATGATTTTGTAGGTCATCAAGTATGGAACGGACCAGGAAAATAGGCAATAATTCAATTTAATTTTTGAAAATGAAAGTCCATTAAAGTCACAAAACGTCCTTGAAACAATTCTCCATATTGCAACAACAGCTAACACGTGTTTTGTCCTATGAGATAAGCAATCTCAGAGACTACATGAGGGCTGTAAAAAAGTATAAATAATAACCAAGATTACAGTCAAACTCAATCCCCTGGGCATACAATGTCATTGTCCCCGTGACTTCTGTGAAAAACCTATCAAAATAATTATGTGATTTTGTGTAAACCACAATACTAATAATATAGTAATAGCAGGAGCATTGAGTTACAAAGAAGGCCACCATAATATAAGTTGAACATATCATGCAACCTAAAATTAGCATGGAGAGTAATATCTCCCCATTAATGAGAGAAAGAGAATGAGCACAGAAAGAGGCAAACTTAGAGCGGTCAGTACTAACACAATAACCATGACACCCGCGTGCATAATAAGTATAGAAAGTACTGTAAAAGAATAAGGCATACCTTCCATATTAATTAGAGGGACTTCTGAACGGTATATTTAAACAATGTTTCTGGGATCCCCATCGCAAGCAAAGTGTAGTCCGGTGTCTACAATATAGCATTAATTCAGAATAACCCCTAACTTTGATGGCAAAACATTAATAAACAGACAAATAACTGCTCTGTTACAGAAAAGCTCCAAAATGTGTAGCAGAATTCTTACATACCCCATATAGCATCTTCCAAATTTTCTGACATGCTGCCTATTATAGTAAGTAGACAGTCCGCTAAAGATAAGTAAATAGGGAATCCAAGTTAATTTAAACCCACACAAAATTACCAGCTATAAAGACATCAATATTCCCATTGACACGCTCACCTTTAAGTCTTATTCACTCTACAATATGTCACTGTCCTCCCGCGGCGTTCACCTTGCCACGAGAAACAACCGGCAATCCGGGAAAATCCCTGATTTGTAGCATCCTTCACGACGCACGTTCAGTAAAATAAAAATAAAAACGGGACTAGCGTCCCCAGCGGGGGCGCCATCTTGAGTAAGAAAACTGCACCATGAATAATAAATATCCACTATTATGCCCATATCGGGCTATCCCCTAACTCTGAACCATATGTCATCAAGAGGATACGAGGAGCGACCGTCAAGCAGCTTCACGACGCACATTCAGTAAATAAAAATGAAAAGGGGACTAGCGTCCCCGGTGCAGGCGCCATCTTGATTAAGAAAACTGCACCATGAATCATAAATATCCACTATTGTGCCCATATCGGGACATCGCCTAACTCTGAACCATATATCATCAAGAGGATACGAGAAGCGACCATCAAGCAGGGAGAATCCCTGATTTGCAGCGTCCTTCGCGACGCGCGTACAATGAAACTAAAATAGACATGAAGAAAGGACTAACATCCCTGGCGCGGGGGCCATCTTAAGTAGAAAAACTGCATTATGATTAACAATTGCCCACTATTGTGCCCATAGCGGGCTGTCTCCTAGTCCAGACCCTTATATCACCAAAAGGATAGTAAAATAACACTCAATTAGCAGGACATCTAAGTATACCTATCCGCAATCAAGCAGAACCTCCAAGGAGATATGTGTCACGTATCAGAACTGACCAAATTATATCATAACAATACATATCAAGCAAGAGCGGGTGCCATGTTTAAAGTAAAAAGCACAGTAAGGCCTAAAGACCATAATGGAGGCAATACCAAAATCAGTCCTCGGGTAGGTCAGGGGGAAGAAAGAGATAGAGAGTTATGAAGAAGATACAATTTGAGTAATTCACAATTGTCTCATTGTCATCTAATGCCCCACATGGAAAGACGGATTACTGTTAAATGTGAAAATCATAGTTTTAAATAACAAACAGTGCTAATCAACAATTGTAAGTGTGCTTAGTTCTGAGATAACATTAATACAGACAAAGGTACAGTTGACAACCTTATTTCTAAATATCAATCACCGTCAGGTCAGTGAACCTAGTAATAATCATTATAAGTCCATCCATAGATCTATCTTGGACTATCGCTTTAATCCCCTAGGTAATATTCCATTTCGAAATTTGTGTTGAGACCCTCTTCTACGGCTCTGAGCATCAACATCCAATAGCATTCACGTTTTCTGAGGGCCAGTTCTCTATTCCCACCTCTGGGATCCTTGGATATATGGTCAAAACCAAAGAATTCAAACCCTTGTGTCTGCCTTTGTTTAGAGCAGTGCCTCATATGATTCACTATGGGGTATCGAACATCCTCCTGTCTTAGGGCCCTAAAGTGTTCACTCACTCTGATCCTAAGTGACCTAATGGTACTGCCTACGTAGTAACGACCACATTTACAAGTGATCATATAAATGACAAAAGTACTATCACAAGGGAATGATCCCGGATACTCCAGTATTTACATTTAGAAGAGGGAGGACCCTGAAGAATTTGCTATGCCCCAGTTATTGCATCAAATACCAACAGGACAATTGGCTTACGAGCCGCAATAAAGGCTTTTACAAATGTGGTCACTGCGGTATGTGCAGATGGGCCAAATCAGGCATTTCGACATTTGAGAGCTCTACCGGTGTTCATTTTGATATCAGACATAACATTACATGTGATAGTAATTTTGTCATGTATATGATCACTTGTAAATGTGGTTGTTACTACGTAGGCAGTACCATTAGGTCACTTAGGATCAGAGTGAGTGAACACTTTAGGGCCCTAAGACAGGAGGATGTTCGATACCCCATAGTGAATCATATGAGGCACTGCTCTAAACAAAGTCAGACACAAGGGTTCAAATTTTTTGGTTTTGACCATATATCCAAGGATCCCAGAGGTGGTAATAGAGAACTGGCCCTCAGAAAACGTGAATGCTATTGGATTTTGAAGCTCAGAGCCGTAGAAGAGGGTCTCAACACAAATTTCGAAATGGAATATTACCTCGGAGATTAAAGCGATAGTCCAAGATAGATCTATGGATGGACTTATAATGATTATTACTAGGTTCACTGACCTGACGGTGATTGATATTTAAAAATAAAGTTGTCAACTGTACCCTTGTCTGTATTCATGTTATGTCAGAACTAAGCACACTTACAATTGTTGATTAGCACTGTTTGTTATTTACAACTATGATTTTCACATTTAACAGTAATCCCTCTTTCCATGTGGGATATTAGAAGACAATGAGACAATTGTGAATTACTCAAATTGTATCTTCTTCATAACTCTCTATCTCTTTCTTCCCCCTGACCTACCCGAGGACTGATTTTGATATTGCCTCTATTATGGTCTTTAGGCCTTACTGTGCTTTTTACTTTAAACATGGCACCGCTCTTGCTTGATATGTATTGTTATGATATAATTTGGTCAGTTCTGATAAGTGACACATATCTCCTTGGAAGTTCTGCTTGATTGCGGAAAGGTATACTTAGATGTCCTGCTAATTGAGTGTTTTTTACTATCCTTTTGGTGATATAAGGGTCTGGACTAGGAGACAGCCTGCTATGGGCACAATAGTGGGCAATTATTAATCATAATGCAGTTTTTCTACTTAAGATGGCTCCCGCGCCAGGGATGTTAGTCCTTTCTTCATGTCTATATTTAGTTTCATTGTACGCGCGTCACGAAGGACGCTGCAAATCAGGGATTCTCCCTGCTTGATGGTCGCTTCTCGTATCCTCTTGATGATATATGGTTCAGAGTTAGGCGATGGCCCGATATGGGCACAATAGTGGATATTTATGATTCATGGTGCAGTTTTCTTATTCAAGATGGCACCCGCGCTGGGGACGCTAGTCCCGTTTTCATTTTTATTTACTGAACGTGCGTCGTGAAGCTGCTTGACGGTCGCTCCTCGTATCCTCTTGATGACATATGGTTCAGAGTTAGGGAGTAGCCCGATATGGGCACAATAGTGGATATTTATTATTCATGGTACAGTTTTCTTACTCAAGATGGCGCCCGCGCCGGGGATGCTAGTCCAGTTTTTATTTTTATTTTACTGAACGTGCGTCGTGAAGGACGCTACAAATCAGGGATTTTCCCGGATTGCCGGTTGTTTCTCGTGGCAAGGTGAACGCCGCGGGAGGACGGTGACATATTGTAGAGTGAATAAGACTTAAAGGTGAGCGTGTCAATGGGAATTTTGATGTCTTTATAGCTGGTAATTTTGTGTGGGTTTAAATTAACTTGGATTCCCTATTTACTTATCTTTAGCGGACTGTCTACTTACTATAATAGGCGGCATGTCAGAAAATTTGGAAGATGCTATATGGGGTATGTAAGAATTCTGCTACACATTTTGGAGCTTTTCTGTAACAGAGCAGTTATTTGTCTGTTTATTAATGTTTTGCCAGCAAAGTTGGGGCTTATTCTGAATTAATGCTATATTGTAGACACTGGACTACACTTTGCTTGCAATGGGGATCCCAGAAACATTGTTTAAATATAACATTCAGAAGTCCCTCTAATTAATATGGAAGGTATACCTTATTCTTTTACACTACTTTCTATACTTATCATGCACGCGGGTGTCATGGTTATTGTGTTAGTACTGACCGCTCTAAGTTTGCCTCTTTCTGTGCTCATTCTCTTTCTCTCATTAATGGGGAGATGTTACTCTCCATGCCAATTTTAGGTTGCATGATATGTTCAACTTATATTATGGTGGCCTTCTTTGTAACTCAATGCTCCTGCTATTACTATATTATTAGTATTGTGGTTTACACAAAGTCACATAATTATTTTGATAGGTTTTTCACTGAAGTCACGGGGACAATGACATTGTATGCCTAGGGGGTTGAGTTTGACTGTAATCTTGGTTATTATTTATACTTTTTTACAGCCCTGATGAAGTCTCTGAGATTGCTTATCTCATGGGACGAAACACGTGTTGGCTGTTGTTGCAATATGGAGAGTTGTTTCAAGGACGTTTTGTGACTTTAATGGACTTTAATTTTCAAAAATTAAATTGAACTATTGCCTATTTTCCTGGTCCGTTCCATACTTGATGACCTACCAAATCATGAGACACATGGAGGAATTAACTTTGTATTCATGAGCGCCCTGACAATTGTTTGTCATAGTTTGGTTTCCTTGGAAACATTGGAGGACCGAGGAAGATCCTCCTGCCAGGAGCACTGTGCATTTAGAATATGTTAAGTCTGAATAAGTAACTGACTGTGAGCACTGTTTCCTATGTTTTCTTCCTTTCCAATAATCTTCAGCTGGTAATACTGGTCCCGCCTCCTACCGTAGGGCTTAGGAGACTACCACAGGACAGGAAATCACTGAACAGCATTACTTTTTTTTGGTGTGCAAAAACTTGAAGTATATAAGTGAACAGTAAGCGCTGTTTATTACACTTGTAAGTGACTCTGTCAGATGGATCATACACCAGCGGCACTTAGGAAAATGGGACTTAAGAATGGAAGATAGATGCCCTCGATGTGGGGGGGAACAGGGTCAACTTTATGTACCTGGCATGGCAATGCCTGAATATAATTAAATATTTGAGGTGCTAAAGGAGATGGCCAATTTGTCGCTGCCTCCATCTCCGCTGTTGGCCCTCCTAGGCTCGGTCAAGGAAACTTCATCCACAAAGCATCTCTGTGTAGCCGCGGCACAGCTTCTAGCAAAAAAAAAAAAAAAAAAAAAAACAGGAGTGCTCTGTTAGGGAACTCTAAATACTTGTAAGCAAAATATGGCTTAGCAACTTATTTTTAACCCCTTCGATGCTGAGGACGCCTTGGAGCCATCCTCCGCATCAGAGGGCATGTGCCGAGGACAGGTCCAACCCGCCCTAAGCCACCCACTGGGAAAGCACTGGCACCCCCCTATGGCTACTCCCCAACATGCCCCCACTAGGTATGGCTTTTTACAAAAAACAACACCACCCCTAGGTACAAACAACATTTTTTTTTTTTTCAAACCTCAAACATACACACACACCATTACCCTTCATTTATCTCAAAAACAATTTATTACAAATACCATATAAATATCTTCCTTTGAATGCAATTTATAACTCCCCCATCATATCACAGAAAAAAAGGAGAAACCAGTGTAAAAGATATAAAGTGCTCGTGTTTTATAGTAAAGAAAAAGAAATGATCCCTCAAACCATTCCAGAGATAATTCCTAAAAATATATACACTTTAAAGTACAGCCTGTTGGTTAATCCTTTAACCACATTTAATCATCATATGATTTCTTCAACACAGAATTATATCCTCCATTTTCAATTCTCTCCAAGAAATCCAACCAATCCAGGCATGGATGAGCAATGCCGTCGACGTTTCGACCCCCCTCACGCTCTTGGGCCAGATAACCGCTCCATACGGGTCTTCATCAGGACTGATAGATAGGGGAGCCCATATAAATCCACACTAGTTACAGTATCCTTCTTCGTCCAAAACCCTCACTGAACTCGTCAATCTTCATTCATCTGATGCCCACTTATTTCCGTAATTCATAGGTATCCATGCTACTTCACTAAATTTTCAAGGAATACCACCTCTGCTTCAATTGCACAACCTTTCATTCGGAACAAGTCCGTCTGACTCAATCTGCTCACTAGAAAACTAGGGCCCATATTTATACTTTTTGACGCAAAACTGCGCCAGTGCAGTTTTGCATCAATAATATTACCGCCGGCTAACGCCATTTTGGTGTGCCATGCGGGCGTCAGATTTATACTTTGATGCACAGCGGCGCAAACAACAGGTGGGAGTCATTATTTTTGACGCACAGCGCGGCGTCAAGTCGTAAAGGAAAATGACGTTAACGCGGCGGAAATTACTGTGGGTCGATTTACAACACCGCAAACCGGATAGGCGCCATTTTGTTTGACGCAATAGCGTCAAAAAACACAGTGAACACAGCCATTTCACCAGAGGAGAGCCAAAATGGATCCCAGATGCCACTACAGACCCCAGGAAGATGACAGCAGACCAGGAACCAGCCAGGAGGACCCACACAAGAACCAGGATACTTTTAAGAAGAAAAGAAAGTGTTGCTATAGTGCAGAGGAGCAGGAAATTCTGGTTAAAGAGGTGACAGAACACCAGCACCAACTGTTTGTCACATCAGAGTTGCCAATCAGTAGGAGAGAGGCTGTATGGCAACAAATTGTCGACAAGATTAACAGTGTGGCTGAAGTACGCAGAACATTAATCGAGTGCAAGAAACGCTGGCATGACTGCAAGCGCAGGACCAAGGAAAAGATAGCCAGGAACAGGAAGGCAGCACTGCGGACTGGAGGAGGGAGTCCAGCACACCAGGAGGCCCTGGACCACATGGAGGAGATGGTCGCAGCCGTCATCCCCGAGGAGATCGTCACAGGGATTCAAGGACAGGACAGCGCAGACTACCAGGAAACAACACACATGCAGGGTAAGTTGCATGGGGAATTAAAATGCACAAATGTTAACTGCAAGAGAGGGGGGGATACCGACCACAAAATGCATGGAAGTCATGATATACATGGAGTGGCATGGGTAAGGGGGCACGGCATTGGGGCATGGCCTGCACAGACAGAAGCTGGGGCACACCATTACACTACACCAACAACAGTCCCGTGGGGGCATGCTGTCATGCCAACGATGGAGCAAAGGGAAAGCCATGCCAGGAGGAAAGGCCACTACGTCAAACTGACATCCTGGTACTCGTCAGCCAACATACCCCCTACATTAACTAGGGCCCTATTAGCAATCCTCTAGCCAAACCGACAACTGCAATGTAACTGCGACAACAGTTGCCACTACCACCTCTGCTCTGTGTGCAGCTCAAGTAGCCAATGGCAGTAACCTCCCCATGGATCAGACACACCTAAATTAGGGGGTGAGGATGACAACTGCAACAATCCCCAGAAACAAGACAAAGGCCCCAGTACTCTCAAATGTCAATGCCCATAGTTGTCACAAACATCAGCCAAAGTAAACAACAATAGGAGCGACACAGCACCAAGGACACACCCATGCTGCATATGTCAGGGTCCATCCTGTGCCTGGGTAACAAGGCAACATCCCAAATGTCATACTGCTCAGACAACAGCATTGAGGAGGGGACACATGTAACTGGTCACTGAAATACACCTGCACAGTCAGAGGACGAAATAGGACACTGATACGACTATCAGGGCAATCCAATGTAACACACATTACCCAACATCAGCAGGACACATTAACAAAGTCAACATCCATATCAGATCATAACATTGCGATGCTTAGGATATGCCACATGTCAATTACATTTAAGTCAATGTGAACGATCAGGGATTGGGGCAGGTCCATAATGTTAAGTGTGCTGCCAGGGCCATCAGAACACCCACAGCCAGTGAAAGGTCTCACCATGAGAATGGATGTACACGGAGGGTCGAGTAGGAAAAGGAGGTGGCAATTCTCTATTTGGCTAAAATCAACACCTAGAGGCGATGAGGCTGACAAGTCTGATAACTCAATAACATACATGTGACACACAGGTGGGCCATAGGCCTGAAACAATGCCCATCTGAAGGACTGGAGAAATTAACACAAAACAAGATCACAAAGTGAATTCATCAAAAGGCAGGCACGTCACATCAAAACTGCCACAACACAGACACACTAATTCTACCCTGTTTCATTGCAGAGGAAGATGGATCTCCTGCCGATATGCCTGTCCCAGATTTCCCTGATGACATGGATGACGAGCCAATAAACATTCCCCAGGAGACTATCCAAAAGGTCCTTGAAACCCTCCAGACCCCGCCTTCTGTCACAAGGAGGAGCACAGAACAAGCAGCCATCGCAGAGGAACCACCCACCACCCCAATTGTAAGACCTGCCAGCTCCAATACAGCTGAGGACTCAGACGACACTGGCACTAGCTTTGAGAGAACTGTAGTGGGAGTACAGCGGGAGCTGGCCAAGCAGGTGCGGGTGGGGATGCAAAATATGGCAGCCAGCCTAGAGGGGGTGCGTTTGTGCATGATGTCATCTGCAGATCAGGCAGCAGCTATGCAAGCCCTAACATCTATCTTGCAGGAACTGCAGAAAACCCAGAAGGAAATCAGCACAGCTGTAATACCGTTGACCCAAGACCTTCACAGGGAGCAGCGACCGGGATGTCTGACTCCACGTCTTCTAACACTGAGGTGTGTGTTGCCCCTTCACAACCAACAACAAGGACAAAGCAGGCAACACACACATCAGAAGAAGAAGACATGGAACAGATCACATTCACAAGGAAAAGTACCCGGAAGCATTAGTCCCTGCCACATGGCCAACTATTACAAGGTCCTGCGCTTTGTAACTTGCCAGTTTTGCAACAACTGTACTCAAGCACTGTTCTGCAAACCACTGTATACCTTGTCACCCAGCCCAGTGATTGTCTCTCTCCTACTCATTGGCTAAGTCTGTCCCTCTGCACTGTCTGAAACAGCAACCCCAGCATGACAAAAGCATTTTGGTAAACCCTTTTGTTAGATCACAATGGAAGATATCACTATAATGGACTCACAATCATGGACAATGTACAGATAGCACTACAGCACTTTTCAATAAATAGCACTTACACAACAAATTTGTCTCTGGGTAATGTGACATATCAACTGTGCAGTAGAAAACTGAAATGGGCCTACTGTCAAATTACGTAGCTTGTCAATACAACTGTCCTGATAATATGTAGTTAGAGAAATCTGCACAGTGCCCATGATTGCATCATACTCTGCCCATCCTGAGGGACAAATCTGATGAAGTGAGAAACCATACACCACCATGCTGTGTAGGACAGAAGAATGCTTCCTCAGGGGATAACTAAGTCATCAAATAGTGGCCGCAAAATGTTTTCACCATGCAAAAATAACACAATATACATGCCACACTAATCTAAGTAAATACTAAAAAAACTGCACAAATGAAGGTGTCTGAGTTAACATACAAATAGGTAATCATGCCGAACTGTGTCGCAAATGATGTATGAGGTTCATGAAGACAAGAATACAAGCTTGCCAATGAAAACTCATCTTATAAGGGTGTGTATGATCATCACACTGCAGTCAGACCTAAAACTGTTTCCCCAATATCAAGTCTGGAAGCACTGTTAGTGACTTTGAAAACACACTTATCAACAGAAACACATTGGGATCCATATTAACTGTGATTGGTGGTTGCAACAAAGGGTAGACACTTTGCAAGGTAGCTCTGGGCTAGCTGCCAATCGTACAGCTCAGTTGGGATTTGTTTGTAGCATAAGACACAGATGTTATAGTACACAATTGATGTACACTGAATCCAAACCCACGATCAAGTACCATTCAACACATACTATTAAGGGTTAACCAAATATTTATTAAAAGCTAACCAGGAAACTGAAGGAAAAATCTTACCTACCCTATTCTACCCTGACTACTCATTACCCACAACTGTCCCTAACTAACCTAAGCTACACTTACTTATAACATGTAACGAAACGTTCTAAACATCTACCCCCCACCCCCCTTATGAGACGGGACACAATGAGGACAACACATACTAACCTAAACACATACTGTACTATCCTAACCAAACATATAGATTTTGTTTTTTTGTTTTTTTACACACAAGAACCCCAACATAGCCCCCCAGCCACCCACACACACATGTAATAAGTAAAAAAAGAAAGAAGCAGGACCCCCCACCCCACACCCACTAACACTAACTAAACTAACAGCCTATACTAACCTAACACTAAGCCCACTAACTATAAGAACAAGGAAAGAGGAGGGAGGGGAGGGTATCATGTCCATCAAATCAAGTGTCTAGAGGTTGGCCCTCTGGAGGGTCCTCTTAATATCCTTGACCCGCCGTTTAATGTGATGCATGTCCTGGCTCAGGTGGCTCACCTTGCGCAGCACTTTGTCCATCTTATGTTCAAGTCTGTTGAAGGCTGCAGGGTCAACAGATGGAGCAGTGGCAGTCTGGGTACCGGTGGAGGAGGTCTGTGTGGGCTGTCCTGCACCGGTGGCAATGCTGGGGCCAGGAAGTCCAGCAGATGTTGGATCAACAGTGGCAGCTGTGGGTGGGGCCACCTGGCTCTGATTGGTGGTTGTTTCTGTAGTGGCTGTGTTGGGCAAAGTAGGCCCACCCTGTGGGAAGGCTCGCCATGCCCCGGAGGCATGTTCATGGCAATATCGCCGGGCCATCCTCCGGAACCCCGACTCCACCAGCAGGATGTGCTGGTATTGCATGGCCCAGCGCTGAAATTCACGGACCTGGTCTGGAGTCATGTTAGCTGCTGTGAAGACAAATGCAGATATGCTACATTAGAAACTGCATTGTGTGAAACGGCACAGCAAGTTAATCAGACATTACATCTACTGTACTTGTAACAGCTCATATCACGATACAGAGCATTGAATATCCCCGAGGAAGTATATGGCAGGCCAGACAACAAAGGTCACATCACACAAAGCACTTCCATAACCTAAAAGATGGGTAACAACTGGCTTTGACTTTCTATCTGACTTCTGACAGTTATCATCTAAGAATCATGCTGCATATCCTCCGCAAAGGGCTGGGCTACCAATGTCAGTGTACGGAAAGCAAAACTAAAGCCACATGGTCTGCAAGTTGTAACTGGACTTGCCAGTATGGTACCAAGTGCCAAACCTAAGTGTGTATACTAGTTTGCAACCAAACCGTCACTTATTCACAGGTATGTGTAACATACTGGTAGCATCAGTACTAGGTACCCCATTCACAAACCCATGGCTGTGTTTGAGGGGGTGCGGTGGATACACAACTATAATTTGCCAACAACATGTACACCGAGGAGTGTATAGGCAACTCCACACATGTTTGTCTCTACAGACACACCACAGGTAAGGTCTATCTACAATCAGGAGTCAGCAAACCCTAGAGCACTAATAGGGTCAGACATGTCAGGAAATGCAGAACTTAGTACACAACATATACTTCCAGTGAGGCCTGACTTACATCAGGACACAGAGTTGCTAGAACACCCATGATCATGAATTGCATGCACACCTAGGCCATTGCACTCAGGTTCCACAGACTTGATGCACTACATGTGGAAGTACATGCTGCTAGGAGGTTCTACCTACTGTTTCAAACTTACGTAGGTAAATAGGGAAGCAGATGTCTATTGGAAAGCTATTAGCTCTACCAATCTTAGAGAATGTGGGTCTGACAGGCTGACTAAATAGGGTCTGACTTCAATTGCGACTCTTGGTGATACAAGTGTCATACACATGACTATCCCCTGTACTCATAGTGGGGACTACTGGGATGTCCTACAATCCCTACATGATACCATTCGATACACATTGGCAAACTCAAAACATGTGAGAACTTCATTCCCACTCATGGAACAAGTGAAAAACTTGACCAACGCATCACACCTTGCTATGCGTCCAACTCACACGAGTCCATAACCAGCAAACACAACACATAAAAGACATATCAACACTTACTGGAGTGGTTGGGGTCCTCAAATGTCGCCACCTCTCCCACAGTGTAGGGTGCCGGTCCACCTGTAAGGTATGAAAGGAAGAAATGTGCTCAAAATCTGTGCACAGTGCAACAATTTCATAAACATATCCAATGTGTAGGCTCAATAAGGAAATGGCAGCCATTCAGAAATGATGGTACTGCATCTGATATTTCACGGCCAACTTGTACATAGCATGGGTCTCCTGTGACAGTTACACACATATCTGCACACATACATTGGCCCTAACTATCATGTGGTTGCAAACATGCCCCATAATTGGTGAGCAGTAAAAAATATGGAGTGTAATCGTCTCATCATGTGCATCCAAGAGAAACATCCAACGCCTGGTTACTTGAGGACTGCATTACCAGTCAAACATGCCTTGTGGCCATGACACATTTATTGCACATAGGCCCAATGTACAGAGGGAGGGGCAGGGACTCCTGTAAGCCATCCTGTTGTTACAGTATAGTCAATTGATGTGGCCCAGCTATGGTGATTTGCACCAACCATGGAGATGTGAAGCCATGGACGTACACTTGGACTGCCATCCATATTTGGATTGTGGCTCAACTAATTCCAACAAACATCTTAAGATGTTAGCTGAGGGCACCTTACACCTTTTCACGATGTTTTCCAATCATGAACTGACATGTATCCAAAAAGATCAAGAAACACAATAATCCCACACATTCATAGTACTTCTGTGAACGCTTTCCTTCCACACTCACCAGACTAACATGAGACCAATGTCTGAGCCACTTTGCTATTATCAATTGACGTGAAGGCAGCACTCATTTTCAGCATCATGTAGTGATTCTAAAGTCAGTCTAGCAATTGCGTCAACATAGTTGGCCTAAACGTTGGTACATCTGTACTTCTCTGTCAATAGTACCCTATATAGACATGATTTGCTCCTATTTTGTTAGCTGTGCTGACAAAAAGGGCGCACCAATTTCCTTCATGGTAAAGTAACCTGTAAGTTTGCTGAGCACGTGCTACCTGACAGCTAGCAATTGTGATCCTTGCCATAGTGTATCAATGATCTCCTTATATTTCCCCAGCATTACACACAGTCATCAAGTTAGCTGGCAGACATTGCACTAATCCCCCGATGTCACTACAGAGCATTTAATCGTGCACATTAACAATAGTCGTACTCACCAACAGTGCCACCAATCATGATTCCCAGGTGGTCCAAGAGATCCTGCTCCCTGGTGATGAGGTCAGCCCACCGGTGCTTCAGCTGGTGGTCATTCCTCTGGCTGGCATACACACGCTGAGGTGATGCAGCACCTTTCCCCACCGGATTCTGCGCGCCTCTGTTGGATACCCCTGTATGACCCTGCCACCTGCCTGGATTATGAGCGGCAAGAAATGTGTCACCAGCCAGATGAAGCCCCCCAACTCCTCTTCCCCCATCCTGCCAAGACGTGGCCTACCAGACATACTTATAGATGACGATAAGGAATAGGGGTAAAAGAAACAGAAAGGGGGAAAGGGTGAAAGTAGGGGTAAAAAGACAGAAAAAAAGTAAACCTAAACACTAAAAGAGCCCAATTATCCCCAAACTAACACTACCCACAACAGACTCCCACAAACAAGAATACACAAGATAAATGGACAAATGTAGACAAAACACAGTACTACAGTATACACAAACAATATTTATTTCACAAAAGGACTTTACGGATAGCACACAGGACAAATACAGCACAAAATCTCTGTACAACACTCTCTACACAGCCACACAGTCTAGAAGGATCATAGACTGCAAAGTGAAAGTGAAAGTACACCCACTGTACATGATCTTTAAACAGGATATCCTATTACATCACTTCCTGTATGAAAAGTCCCACCTTTTTTGCATTATGCGTCATTTTTTGTTGCACAAAACTGTATTTGCGTCATTTTTTTTTGACGCACAGACGTGAATATTAACCCGCATCCACATAATGATACATGGACTGTACAAATATCTGGATGCGGGCTAAATTTCACTCATGTGCGTAAAAAAAAATGACGCAAATACAGTTTTGGTAAACAAAAAATGACGCACACCGCTAGGGACTTCAAAATTACAGTGCATTAACTGGTTTGGGGCATTTTTACTTGTTTTTTGGTTATTTTACATTTGGAACACGTCAGAGATTGGCTAATTGAAGACAGTATGGTGTTGATGGGGTATGTTCACATGTGTGACATCATACTGCAGCAGAACATCATCCACTACACCTTTCACAGTATTTTTACAGTTGCCTGACGCAATAGATGGTCATAAGTGTGGCCTACATATATGTGTAGCACAAATTGTGCATGTTTGTCATAAGGAGAGGATAGCATTGTGACGCACATATGTACAATACCTAAATTCCTTTGGCTCAAAGTGTGTGCTTTGACAACTAATGTGTTGGTTGACCAAGTGTGTGTGTATCACACAAAGCATAATTGTACAATGGTTGTATGAATGTGACGTCCATGTGTCCAATCCTAAGATGCAAGTTAAATTTGGAATGAGCAAGGGCATGTGTTAGTCATACAAGTAACAACACCCGTAAAGTATACTTCCAAGTTTTAGGGTCACGTAGACACCACATGTGACATAGCATGCACCAGAGGGATGGCAGATGCATGTTCATGTCAATGGTCCACATTTTCTACATCCTATGTCCTAGAGTATTGGTAAGAGCTTCCTAGGCACTGCAGTGCAATGCAGTGAGTTATACACATGCACTGAGTAAGTTGGTACCATGTTGTTTGCACAGACAGACAAGGGTCAATCTCATATGTATGATGACACCACAGTTGAGGCCATAGAAGTGAGCCCCAACTATCAAGTGGCTGTGGTGGACCAGCATACAAGACAGCACGTGTCCACATATTTCCAGTGATCAATTGCACATAGGTGTCTTGTTCATGTGTGTGGTCCAATGATGATCCTGTAGATTGTTTGGGGTGTAATTTGTCACAGTTCGGACCAGGGCTCATCATGAGTCAGTGGCAGCTATTCCTGTAACTACTGAGTATCCTTTGTTGATCAATGTGAGTAAAGTAGATGTGGACATGTGAACCAACATGTGGATGGTCCCACCCTGTCACTAAAGACATGTAATGAGACAGTCAACAGGGCAACCTTGGTGTGCTGAGTGAGATAATGTCTCAATTGTCATGTTCCGGCAGGTGTCATTACAACATTTGTACACAGGTTGGCCTCTGCACTTCCCACTGCATCTGGGAACATCATAGCCTCTGTGCTGTTTATTCTCGCAGCTATTCACCACACACGGCCCATCACTATGTTGTGCGCACTATGATGCTGTGTGTGAACTGTCATGGTCCTGACATTTGTGTATTATTCATGGACATTATCAGAGGTTGCTGGTTGTGCTGAAAGCCCCGTACCCAATCCCTGCCTATGACCCTGGGACACTGTCACACTTTGTCATTCATGCAGATATGCAACCCAGACAAGGGATGGGCCATGAATTTTGCTTTTCCAAGAGGATGTAACTCAAATGGTACAGTTAAAAGGCAGATGATGCTATACAATGTATTTGGGTATGCATGGAAGAAGCCCATGCCCAATGCCCCCTGATGAATGGGAGGTTTGCTTACGCACGTGTGGCACATATGTAGACACAGGGATACTTTACTGTGATGCACAGACAGTTGACAGTCAGGCTGACAGAATGCAAGGTGATTCAGGATCCAGTTACTTGACAAGTTACGTAATCAGTGGTCTGACTGAGACTGTATTGAGGACAAAATTGACAGTTGACATGTTTTTGAAGGTGACAAATGAACCCAAGGGCTGTGTTATACGGCTTAATTAGTATCAATGACGGTGTATTTGACATAATGGCAACTCCTATGCTGTTCCAGGCATGATCAGGGGCAGTGCTTTTTGAAATGGGTGGTGTGCATGGAGGTGATCAAAGGTGTGGGCTGCATCTGTTTCTCACCAGTCCTGTAGGTGAGACTTGCATTCTAAGGGCCAACAGACATTTTCACAAGGGGAAGCAATCTACATGTGCTAACAGGGCTTTGAAACTAGAAGACAGTGTATAAATTGACCTGACGTCCTTGCAGTCAGATGTTATATGACAATGGCATACCTTAGGAAACGGTGTAGCACACTGGTTTGCTATTGTTGGTCTGTGTGTGTAGAGGAGGTATTATCAGGGTACACATCTTAGTATTCCAGGGACCTCTTCCGACAGGTGGGTTGTGACGAGGTGCATGGGTGTGTCAGGAGTTAGGAAATGGGCTGACATGTACATGGAATGTCATGTGCGCATTGCATGTCATATGTGTGGCACTTGTGCTTTCTATGTTCTGCTTATATGGAACTCTAGTCACAGATATTCCTTGCAAATATTGGATGCAGTTGGACTAACTGCTGTCAAGGGTCTGGTCAGGCATTCCTGTTAGTGATGCCAAAGCACATTGACTGCCTCATGTATGAGGCTTGTTTTCCCCTTATTGAGTGATGGTGTCATAGTTGTGTGCCATATGCTGCGTTGGACCTTGCTTTCAACATGTATTTGTGAAATAGTTGTGGTCCTTTGCTATTGGCCTTCAAAGGAGATATGTACATGATATATGTCATTAAGAGTGTGTGTGTAGGTGACCATTGTATGTTAGGGATCACATTAGCTCTGGGATGTTCCGTGTCCTACTCAGTATCTCAGAAATGCTCCATGAGTAGAGATGAAGGTGTGCAAAAAGGAATAGCCAGACCATGATATGGTGATTAGAATAGGTGTTTATTTCAATTCGTTAACTAAAGTGGTGAAGGTGATCATATTCAGAAGAAATTATTTACAATCTGTTGCCGCCTGCGTATACCAGCAGCTGTGTTCTGTAGTTCCCCCTCCTGTTGCAGGCCAGCATCCTCCTCTTCAGGCATGAGTGGCTCTGGTTCCAGGAGGGGAATGTTTCTTTTTATACAAATGTTGTGCAATATTGCACATGTGAGGATGATCCTACAGACCATCTCGGGGGAATATAGGAGGCTACCACCAGTGATGTTTAGGCAGCGGAACCTTGACTTGAGGATGCCGAAGGTCCGCTCGACAATGCTGCGTGTCCTCCTATGGGCCTTGTTGTATGCACGCTCTGCAGCAGTACTTGGGTTGCCAAATGGTGTCATAATCCATGGCTGGATGCTATACCCCTGATCAGCTGCAAGAGAAAATGAATGGGATCATGTTGATGTAGCTGGCACTATTGAAAAGAACTTTCATGGCAGTAGTTGTCTTGTGTTGTCTGTGACTCTTTTGTGTACTAATGTGGCATCCTATGCTTGTAGGCTGTACCATCTGCATTGTGTTGTTTCCTTGGCTGAACGAGTGTTTGTCTGCTAACGGTTTGTCAGCAGTATGTTTTGGGATTTGCAGTACAGTGTGCCCTCCCTAGCATTGTGACTTGTGATACAGGTGTCCGTGTGTCTTCACTAGGGGTGAGATGATAGTTCCATGCACAGTTAAAATTGAAAGTGTTGTTAACACGTTCATATCAAAGTACCCTGGACATCCCATACCTTGAAACTTATGCAATGTATTAATGTAAAGGTCATTGGGACACTTACAATTTGCAAGGTGACATTTAGGCAACCACACTCATTAACGTCTTAACATTAGGCTGTACAGTAATTTCCGATGTGTGACAGGTTCAATGGTGACTTCAGAAACATGGCTAGCGATGTCACGACCTCAGTATGTTCCTGTTCACATGTTGCTGTTGTGGTGTATGTGTTGTGTGTCCTAGAGGGTTGCTATGCAGTGTGTATATAAGTAGGTTTTTGTATTTACCAACAAGTAGTCCATTGCCATACCGTCCATCCTGGAAGTGTTCATTGATGGTGCAGTGACGGAAGATGTATGAGTCATGTACACTCCCAGGATATTTAGCCACGATGTTGGTGATCAACCCCTGGTGATCGACAATGGCCTGCACGTTGATGGAATGTGTGTGCTTCCTGTTGCGATAGAGGTGTTCAGTTGCAGCAGGTGGCACAAGACGTACATGTGTGCAGTCGATTGCACCAAGGACGTGTGGGAAGCCACTGATTGCGTAGAACCCCTGTTTTGTTTCCTGCTGCTTCTGCGGTGTGTTAGGGAAGCAGATGTGGCGGGTGTCAGTCGAAAGATGGCATCCAAGACTTTGGGCAAAAAGGCAGAGAATGATGGTTGTGATATTCTGCCAACCAGGGCACCAGTTGTTTGGAAAGAGCCACTTGCCAGCATATGAAGTACGGCAAGCAGCTTTGTTTCTGTTGGGATGGTGCGGGGTGTCACCAAAGTGGGTGCCAACTGCTGTTCAATGTTGCGCAGCAGCTGCTGAATGGCCTGCCAGTTCAACCAGTACCTCTGTATGATGTTGTGTTCCCTGAGGCCCTGCAGGGTGGTTCTTGGGCGGAATATCCTCTCCTGCCTTCTGCGCTGCCTTTGGGGTCCCTGCTGATGTTGTTGTTGCTGCTGTTGTTGCTGCTGGGCTCTGCGTCTGCGTGCACGCTGGATTAGAATCACCTCCATGGCTCCCTGTTGCTGCTCTGCTGTTTGTTCTGTGTGTTCTGATTAAATACAGGTGTGTTTGCCCCATTTTAAAGCCTGCCCTGACCCAGGCGTTAAATTGTGACGCAAATCGGGCTGTGCGTCATTTTCTGGCTCCGCCTCCCGGCCTTGCGTCATTTTTGCCCGAAAGCATAAATATGACGTACTGCCCTTTAAGCCATTTTTTGGATGGGAACGCCTACCTTGCATATAATTAACGCAAGGCGGGTTGCCACATCCAAAAAATGACGCACACGGTGGAATTTTGACATCCGCGGGCTCGGGCGTCAAAGTTTAAATACGGGGCAAAGTTTGCGCTGATTGTGCGTCAAAATTTTTGACGCACAATCAGTGCAGACGGAGTATAAATATGCCCCTAGGTACGGCAGCAGAAGCTCTTCCGCTGCCACCCCTTCCCAGCGATCTGATGATGTTGGTGCACGCACTGCTAGGTGGCATCATCATAGAAGGCAGGGGACATGCTGGAAGCCATTTGCTACCAGGTTTCCAGCACGTCTAGGGAAAGGTGAGTTCTCCTCCCATGTTTGTTTTCATTTGAAAACAGACAGGGGGAAAGGAACAAGTTTTTCCTTTTCCCCATGCCTGTTTGGAGTGGCGTCTTGCTCAACGATCGCAGGTAGGGCTGCGAGGAGCAGGATTCCAATCCACTACACCACCAGGGATTTGTTTTTCTGCTTTTTGAGGAGTCACCCCCTTAGGCAAGTGTTGCTTCCCTGGAGGCAAATGGTATCCGTGATTTGCCCCCTCTGGTGGATAGTTTGGACATTTTTTTGTCCAATCTGACCTCTGGGAGGGATCAAAACCCACTAGATGAACAAGTAACTTACCTTCATTAACGCATTATCTGGTAGAGACTCTATCTAGCTGCAGATTCCTTACCTTTAGAATTTCCTGGCGTCAGCTTGGAATTCAGAACTTTTGCAGAGCAATACCCCTGTGTGTGTTGTCAGGTGGCGTCGTTTGGATCCGCGTGCTGTCATCAGTGTCATTGAAGCGGTCTGTGACATCTCAGTCACATATAAAGGCACCACCCTGGTGCTCGTATGTCACTCTTTTTCCACAAACTGCCTCACCAGAAGCGCAGAGCCATGGAAAAAACTAAGTTTGCCTGTGGCAAAAAACTAGAGCCCTGAAAGAATCAATCCCTAACCCTAGCAGAAATATCCACAGAGTGGGGAGGCAGGGGTGGGTGTAAGGAATCTGCAGCTAGATAGAGTCTCTACCAGACAATGCGTTACAGTAGGTAAGTAACTTGTTCATCTGATAGAGACTTCCAGTTGCAGATTCCTTACCATTAGAATAGCTACCTAAGCCATGACCTCCTGGCGGTGGGCTGCAGACTGATCTTCTCACACTAAAAAGTCCTGCAGGACCAAACGGGCAAAGTGTCAATCTCTGCAGACCTGATTGTGTAGACAGTAATGTCTCATGAATGTGTGCAAAGACACTCACGTTGCTGCCTTAAATATGTCCAGGACTGGAAACCCCATGCTAACGCAGTAGTAGCAGCCTTGCTACAGGTGGAATGAGCTCGCAAGCACTCTGGAGGCTGCTTCTTGGCCACAGCATAACAGATTTTTATGCAGAGAATGACCCAGCTCAAAATGGTTCACCTCTGCACTGCCTGACCTTTCTTTGCTCCCACGTACCCCACAAAGAGTTGGTCAACCACCTGAAACTCTTTTGTGAAGTCAAAGTAGAACGACAACACTTTGTTGGGTACAGCCAGTGGAGTCACTCCTTTTCTTTAGAGGGATGTACAGGAGCGAAAAAGCTAGGCAGTACGAAGTGTAGACAGAGATAAAGCAGGCCCAGATGATAAGGCCTGCAACTCACTCAATCTGCGGATAGATATAATTGCCACAAGGAAGGCTGTTTTCAGTGTCAGAAGCCAGAGAGGACAATTGGATAGAGGCTCCAAAGGAGCACACATTAAGAAGGTTAAGACAGGTTGAGATCCCACAGAGGCATGATAAATGGTGAAGGACGAAAAAGATGAGCATGACCTTTTCAAAATCCATGTATAATAGGTGACTTGAATGAGGAGGGTTGGTCAGGCAGCCGCAAGAAGGCATAAAGAGCAGACAAATAGCCCTTAAAAGTGCCCAGAGCAAAGCCCTGCTGGCCAAGGGAAACAATAAAGAGCAAGATTTCAGAAAGCGGGGCAGAAAGGGGATCAATATTTTCATCTGCACACCGCGCCACAAATGTTTCCCAACAGCAGGTATATACCGTTTTGGTGGAGGGATGCCACCTGGCTGCCAGAATAACTTGACAGATTTCAGGAGAAAAGTCAGAAGCTGTCAACTGCCACCGCTCAATCTACACGCAAGCAACTGGAGAGTGGAAAGGTTTGGGTGAATAACCCTCTCCTGCTGCTGTGACAGACAATTCTCCCAAAGGGGAAGCCTCATTGGAGGATCGATGGCTATGCACAGTAACTCGGGTTACCAAACGCTCCATGCCCAGTTTGGAGCCACAAGAATGAATTGGGTCCAGTCGTTCTTGATTTTCTTGAGAACTCTGAGCAGGAGTGGTACAGTCAGAAAGGCATACAGGAGGCCTAAGCTCCACTTGCGACCAAAAGCGTTTCAGAGCGAGAGCCGCCTTGGAAACTCCAACACAGAACTGCTGACATTGCGCATTCTCGGCAGACGCGAACAGATCTACCCACGCCCTTCCCACTGCTGAAAGAGACCTTGTGCCACTTCTGGGTCGAGACACCATTCAAGATCCGCTAGGCATTGACAGCTGAGTTTCTCTGCCCTGGGGATCAAAGAGCCCGCCAGGTGTTGAACCACCAGCGATAAGCCCTGCTGTTCCAGCCAAGCCCAGAAATGCAGGGTTTTTTGACATAGGGTCCACGACTACACCCCACCCTGTTTGTTGCAGCACTACATGGCAGTGGTTTTGTCCATGAACACTTGCACTAGCCTTCCCTTGATGGAGGGAAAAAAGACTTTCGATGCTATTTGGATAACCTGGAGCTCCAGGAGGTTGGTGTGGAGTCCGGATTCCACTGGAGACCAGAGACCTCTGATCTCCACCTCTCCCAGATAGCCACCCCATCCCAGGAGTAACGCATATATCTTCACTGTCAGATATGGTTGGGAAAGGGAGAGGGGTCTGCCCCTGACCCAATCGCAGCTTGTTAGTCACAACTGCAGATCTTGTCCAGTTTCCACAGATATCTGGACCATGTCAGAAAAATTCCCCTACTGCTATGCCCACTGGAACCTCAGGTCCCAATAAAGACCCTGCATGTGCCAGTGGCCATGTGTCAATAGCAGGATGCAGGAGGCCATGAGGCCCAGCAGCCTCAGAGTCAATTTCTCTGAAACCCAGACCAGTGAGGGACGCTGCCAGCGGAAAGGAAGGTCTGCCTGGCGCGACAGACATTCAAGGGAGCTGACGCTGAGAGCCTGGGGAGGCCTGGCGCTCCTCCCACCCCACACTGATTGCCCGGGGGTGGGGGGGCACTGATGACGCCTGAGTGGCCCCAGTGCTGGTCAGCGCAGGACCAGAGCCCGGTGGGGAGCCTCGGAGGTGGGAGTCCAGCCAATGACACTGGACTAGGGGGTGAGTCTAGGGGCCAGGGTTGATGCACAGATTCACGGCGGTTCTCCCACTACCCCTGGGGAACTGTAGGATTCATCTGGTGTGGGGGGGGGGTGACAACTGCAGACTCTACCACACACATGACCCAACCCCCACCCCCCTCACCCACAACACCACCACCCTCACGGGAGGGCAAGTGAAGTTCTGGATGGAGCCTGAAGGTGGAGCCAATGAGCGATAGACGTGGAGGAGGCAGCGGAGATCACAGCCCTAGAAGATTCTGGGGGGGCACCCCTCCCGTGTCAAGCGCACAGCGACATAGGGCCCTGTGGCAGAGGGGGGTCCACTGCTGAAGTGGGCACTGTGACCCTGGAGGCGCTGGGTGCCGCAGAGGTTGTGACTAGGACCGGTGACCACGCAACGGGGCCGGGACTAGTCCTGTGGCGGCAGATGACAAAGGGTCCAGACATCAGACTGGTGACAGAATCAACGGGCAGCCAAAAGAGGAAGCGACGGCTGGGCTGCTGGGCCCTTGCATCATTGTTGGGCCCAGCAGGTCCTGATAGGTCGGAACCACTGAGAGCCACCCACTCAGTTTGGGGGTGATGGGGGACAGCCACACCATAGGGACTGAGAGAATGGCATTGGGGCCCTGGCAAGATTTATAAAGGGAGCTCTGATTGGATCGGATACTCGCCACCATGGTGAAATCGAGTAAGAAGAGAGATATGGGAGTGGATCGTGCTGGGCCGCCACCAAGGCGTGGCACACAGGTGATGGCGGACGATTTCCCATCGGACTTGGAGGGCCCGATACTTGGTGACATCCTGCAAGCGATAACGACCACCCGCAAAGCGCTGGAAACAAAGATCAACACTCTTGGATCTGAGTCCAGAACAACACCACTGTCATGACTACCAAAACTATATGATAACAGCTCACGCGTCTAGGGATAA
Source organism: Pleurodeles waltl (assembly GCF_031143425.1). NCBI lineage: Eukaryota > Metazoa > Chordata > Amphibia > Caudata > Salamandridae > Pleurodeles > Pleurodeles waltl. Next base: position 787,129,241 of record NC_090446.1, read on the forward strand.
GGCAGGGCGGCTTCTAGCCAGGTTGGCTACACCCAATATTAGAGGAACTCCAATTGTGGAGATTCGAACAGACTCTGGACCATCACTGCATACACAAGCTGATGTCAATGGAGCCTTTCATGACTACTATGCTAGGTCATACAAGAGCAAGTCCCAAGTATCCCCAGATGATATTAAGGCCTTCCTTGCTCCGCTTAAGTTTCCTAGAATATTATAGGATGAGGCAGAAGTGAGAACAGCCATAAAACATATGGCACCTGGAAAAACCCCAGGCACTGACAGCCTCCGGATTGAGTTTTAAGCCGCTTTCACAGGAGCAATTGGCACCTAATTTAGTAGAAACGTACAATGAGGCCAAGCAGGTACAGGTCCTTCCACCGTCAACCGGAGAAGCTCTAATGGCACCCCTGCTGAAACCTGGGAAACAACCCCATGACATGAAGGCCTATCACCCTCTATCAATCCTAAATGCAGACTACAAAATTCTTAGCAGAATACTTGCCCCCATACTCCTACACTATATGCCTTGGCTGATACATAAAGATCAATCAGGCTTCATTCCGGGCCACAACACAGCACTGAACATCCGTCGACTGCCGTTATTGCTGGAAAAATCTGTGACTGCACCTACAGGAGTTGCGATTTTACAGCTAGATATCAAAAAGGCTTTTGACAGCCTGGAATGGCATTTTCTGGCTGAGGTGATTACTTGTTTCCCCTAGGTAATTAGTTCTTAAATTGGGTTAAACTTCTTTATGTGGCCAAAGACTGGTAGGCATATTTCACCAAGCTATAAGATACAATGAGTTACCCATCGGGGTACCCCCTCTCTCCATTGCTGTTCGCCCTGGCAATGGAGTTCATCGCACTGTGGGCCCGCCAAAGGGATGACTATAGAGGCCCTATGGTGCTAGCTGAAAGTCAGCATATTGCACTCTGTGCAGATGACCCGCTGCTGTTCATGTAGGACAGTGGGGTAGACTTGGCTGGGGCCCAGCAGCTGTTACACACATTCGGTGACATATCAGGCCTCTGAGTTAGCTGGGAGAAAACCAGCCTGTTCCCAGTTTACCGGGACACCCCTCCACCCGTAGAGTTGGGTTCATTACACTGGCAACATTGGACGGACAACTGGCTCCCTGAGGCGGGCCATGAATTTTTGGGGCACACTCTCAATATCAGTGATGGGAAGAGTGGTGCTGTTGAAAATGATTGTGCTGCCTCGATTACTATATTACTTTACCACCTTACCAATCAAAATCCCTTGAGTCATCTTTTGGGAAATTGACTCCCTGACTCTATCATTTATATAGGGAATGGGTCGCAAGCGGGTGGCTCTTTCAACTTTGCAATGACCTACCATGATGAGTGGGCTGGCCGCACCGAATTTCGAAGCCTGCTATGTTGCAGCGCAGCTGCAATATTTCACAAAATGGGTGAGGAGCCGGCAGAGCCCGCCTAAAGATGGACGATCCGAACACCGGCTGGATACAGGCTCATTCAGCTCCTTCTGGGATTGAGAAACCCAGAACCATGGGTGACGAGGGAGCAAGAGGTGGTGGCATACTGCTGGCACCAAACACCCTTATTCTGCTGAGCTCCCACTTGATTATTTAACAGCCCTCCTCCATGATAATAATTGGCAAGGGCTGCATCAACTCAGGGATGCAGGAGTGAGCAGGGTGGGGGAATATTTTCCCCATAAGTCTTTGTTTTAAGGGTACATAATACAGGAGATGACATCTGCTACCAGTGACACATATGTATACGTGCCAGGTATTTTAACGTCATATTATTATAGACTGGTCTATTAGACTTATACATCCCATTCGTAATACATATGTCGTTACCACATAACCTATCAGTGTGTGCTGTAGCACTGAGATTTACCAACTTATCTATGTATATGCTATTCCCTTGAACAACCTGTGTAACAAATACGTTCAACCTGAAACTTTAGAGTGTATGTTAGGGGGGCACAATTAAATAATACTAGGTGTAGAATGCTGTGATACGGTGTTGGTGGTTTGGGAGCTGCCTCATGTTGTTTTGGGTCTTCTGTGTAATGTGTCCATCCGATTCCCTTGCGTGATTATATGTCTTTCGACTTCTTCTAGTAGTCTTTGCCAGTCTGGTGGTCTGATCGGAGGTTTGCAATGTGTGCTAGCTGCATGCACCAATTGCTGTTCTGCAAGTATCCCTGACCACAAGTCAGATAACCACCCTGTAATAGGTGGAGCTGCGCTTGATTTCCAGCACATTGCTAGATGACAGGATCAGTGCAAGGTCTATACATTTCTTAATAGGTTTTTGTTGTGTTGTACGGTTCGTGATCCCTAATATGTAGTGCGTCCCTTCCTGATGTAGTTGCCCTCCTGTGTATGTTTCAAATTTCAGTTATGGACTCCCAGTAGTTGGTCACATGGGCGCATGTCCATAACATGTGAAAATAATCGGCGTCATTCGATTGACATCTCGGGCAAATGTTCTCCACTCCAGGGTACATACTCGCCAGTCTCTTGGGGGTGAGGTAAGTGGGGTGCAGGTAATTAAATTGTGTATATTTGAACCTGGCGTTCGTGGATATGATCTTCGGTATTAAGAGGGCCTGTGACCATTGTTTATCCGTGACTGGTGTGTGGAAAGCGGATCCCCAGTAGGTACTGAGCGCCTGAAGGGGTTGTTTGTGCATATAGCACTATATATGTTAGTGACAGCTCCTTTTATACCCCTCTGAGTCAGTAAAATCTGTAGCAGTGCGGAAGTGGGGGATTCCACTTGTGTTCTGTGCCAATAGTGCGTGATGTATTGTGTTAGCGTGGCATATGTCAGGAAAGTGCCTAGGGGTATGCCATAATTGTCAACTAGGCTATCAAACATGACTGAAATCTATCTGATTCTCAGGCGGGGCAGAACCTCTCACCCACTCGAGCTTCACGTACATAGCAATAGCAGCAGGCACTAGGTAGGCAGTCACATGCCTGTACCATAAGATACATCATGACCCGATACAGCCCTTAAGACACCTACGTCAGAAATGGGAAGCGGTATGGGCAAACCCTTTACAGATGAGGGATGGGATATAGTGCTGGAGCGCATACCCTAAGTCTCACGCAATTGCAGGTTTAAATTAATAAACTTTTACATTTTACATAGAGCATTTCTGACCCCTCACAGGCTGAATGAGATCAAATGTCCTAGGTGTGATGAAGAAGGAGCGGTTTTTCTTCCTATGTTCTGGAATCATCCTCAACTCCTTCACTACTGGCGGGAAGATAGTGGACTCCCTCTCAATACTAGTAGAAATAGAAGTTCCTAGAGACCCGGCCTATTGTCTCTCGAGTGAATTCTACATACCTCCAAGACTAAAACAACCAGTACATTTATGGACTTGGGATTCATATTAGCCAAACAGGAGATAACCCACAACTGGAAATCCCCTTGGGGCCCACAGGGGCTAGCTTGGCGCAAGGAACTCCTGAAATGGGCGGATTATGAAGGGGAAACGTTGAACTTGAGGTGGGGATGCCCCTCTGATGGGGTCATGGGGTTGGCGACACTGGTTGAGAAACTCAGGCAACTGGTCTCCCCCTCTGCAAACTCACTGACCAGATCCACATAGGGGGAGGCGGGACTGAGGGGTATAGGAGACTGCTTGGACTGGGAACTATCACCCAGTGGGCATATTAATTATGCAGGAAGGGGGGTTGGACCTACAGCGGACTATTGTTGAATTGAGTAGCACTGCATAAGGGGGCGAGAAGTGTTGGGAGACTGGGGAAATGGGGATAGTTTACTGGCTAATACAGTAATTGAAAAAAGATATTGGACTACTGTACATTGAACGGCTCGTGAGCTATCCCAGTGTTTTTTCTCTCAAAAACAAATAAAATGTGTTTACAAAAAATAAACTAGGAAGGCTTGGAGGCTGCAGCTGCCAGAACAGGTAGTGGACTGACCAGACTGCTGGCTACATAACCCATGAGGCTTGTGGTTACCATGCCCTTGGCCACGCAGAGACTGGGGAGCATGCGCAGCTTGGTGGCTGGGAGGGAATTGGTGTGGCTGGAAGCCTCTTCCGTAGCTGCAAAAGGGAGACTGTGGATGATGTGGGGCTGCAGAGAGGCCCAAGGACTTGGCCACAGCACCTTCAGCCCTTAAAGCGCTTCAGTGCCAAGTCATCCTTGTCTTAGAAGAGACAGGTGCTATTGAAGGGCATGTCCATATGGAAAGGCTGGACATCCCCTGAGAAGCCAGAAGTCCTAAAGCAGGCCTGGTGCCTCAGAGCCACCACTGATGAAACCGCTCTGGCCAGTGAGTCGGTCATGATCAGTCAACATTATTTTGTGAACTTTCCTGCATCTCTCCCATAAGAAACAGCCTGAGAGAGCGCAGCACGGGCTTCCTAAGGGACCCGTGGCAGCACTTGCACAACCTTGTCCCATGGAGTGTGGGAATAATAGCCCAAAAGGCATGTGATGTTCACAGACCGCAATGCAAGGCTAACGGAACAAACCAACTTCTTCCCCAGTCCAAAGTCCTCGATTCCCTATCAGGGGTGGGGGGGATGGGGTAGGGAATTCACCTTGAGGCTTTCATGGCTTCGACCACAAAGCACTCTGGGGTAGGCTAATGGGTGAGGATGTTTGGGGCCCCAGGGGCGATCGTCCTATTGACAGGAGCCCCCTGCGTTGCCTTTGGACCAAGTGCCCAAAAGGACATCAGTGAGAGCCTCATTAAATGGGAGTCGGGGTTCAGACGAGGAAACTCCCGGTTCCAACACCTCTGTCAAGATGTTAGTCTTGACTCCCAGTGAGAGCAACTGTAGGTCAAGGACCTCTACCGCCCTCGCACCACCATTATAAATGAGGCTCCCTCCTCCGTAGCCACGGTAGAGAGAGAAGGCATACCAGTATCTGGAGAAGTATCTAGTCTACTGGCTTGACCCAGATCCTCACACTAGTCCATATTTGAGTCTTCTCAATAGGGCTGTGTAGGAAAGTGCCCTTGTTGGCAAGGCTACCCCCACTTTTTGCCTAATATTGATGCCAACTTTGATTGAGAGTGTGCTGGGAGTCTGCTAACCAGGCTCCAGCACTAGTGTTCTTTCCCAAAATCTGTACCTTTGCTTCCCCAATTGGCACACCCATGGCACACAGCTAAGTCCCTTGTAAAAAAAAAAAAAGTACCTAGGGTACCAAGGGCCCTGTGGCCAGGGAAGGTCCCCAAGGCGCTGCAGCTTGTATTATGCCACCCTGGGGGACCCCTCACCAAATACATGCACATTACCCTTACAGCTTGTGTGTGCGAGTGGGGAGAAAAAGTTAAAGTCGACATGGCACCCCTCTCAGGGTACCATGCCCACTGCACGTGGCATAGGTAACTCACCCCTCTAGCAGGCCTTAGGGCCTAAGCCAGAGTGCACTATACCACTGTTGAGGGCATAGCTGCATGAACAATATGTCCCTACTTGTCTAAGTCCATTCTTATACATTGTAAGTGCAGTGTAGCGATATTGAGTATATGGCCTGGGAGTTTGTCATTACGAACTCAACAGCTCCATTATGTCTTCACTGAGTACTGGGAAGTTTGGTACCAAACTTCTCAGAACAATAAACTCACACTGATGCTAGTGTGGGATTTTTTTTAAAAATGCACACAGAGGGCATCTTAGAGATGACCCCTGTATATTAGCCAAACTGCTAGTGCAGGACTGCCACTTTCAGACAAGTTTCTGACCGCATGGGGTGAGAGCCTTTGTACTCTCTGTGGCCAAAAAAAAGCTTTTCCCCTGCAGGAACTTTAACACCTGGTGAGGAGCCTCAAAGTCTCAAGCCTCTTGTTACAGTGCCCCAGGGCACTCCAGCTAGTGGAGTTGCCTGCACCCCAGACAAACCTACTTTTAGAGGCAAGTCCAGCGGGAAAATTAGGGACGACAGGAAGGAGTGACCACCCCAGCTAGGACCACCCCTAAGCTGTCCAGAGCTGAGGTGAGCCCCTCCCAGTAGAATCCTCCATCATAGTTTGGAGGACAAGGACCAATAGGATTCGGGTTGTGCCGCCCTCCCCAAAGGTAGTGGACACCCTCAAGAACAGTAGTCATTGGCTACTGCCCTACTGGCCCCTGTAACGCCCCTAAATCCAGGATTTAGGGGCTCCCCTGAACCCAAGTAGTCAGATTCCTGGCGACCTAACAAGAAAGAAGGAGGACTGCTAAGCTGAGCCCTCAGCAGAGACAAAGGAAAATGCAAACTGACTTGGCCCCAGCCCTACTGGCCTGTCTCCTGCTTCAAAGAATCTGCAACAAGAAGGCAACACATCCAGAGGACCAGCTACTTCTGGCAAGCTCCAGAGGACTGCCCTGCATCACCAAGGACCAAGAACTCCCGTGGACAGCGACCCTGTCAAGAAAGAAATTTCATCCAAGGACTCCAGAGTCTCCATGGATCTGTGAGTCCTGACCACTCTGCATCCGATGCCCACAGCCCGTGTCCAGGAGGGTCAACCAGCTAGAAAGGATCCCCAGGTGATTTTGAGCATGTGCCCACCCTGGGCTGACCTCTCCTGCCCCCACAACGACGCCTGCAGGGTGAAACCAGAGGGCCCCCCTGAACGTGAAAGCTCCGGACGAAGATATCGGACACCTAAAGGCACATCGCACCTGCAGCACCCAGGCCTCGGAGAACCCAACCACCGGGGCAGCAACGTTCAGCAGGCGGCCCTCCTGCTTGTCCACCCTGTGGTTTTCCCAAACCGACCCCCTGGACCCAGTCTGCAGCATCTAAGTGACCCCAGGTTCCCTCATAGGAAAGCATTAGGAGCCCAATGCTCTGTTTGTACCCTGCGCACCTGGCTGCCCCTGTGCCGCTGTAGGTGTGTATTTGGTGCCTACTTGTGGCCCCCCAGGTGCTCCTCAAAACTCCCCTGGTCTGCCCTCCGAAGACGCAGGTACTTACCTGCAAGCAGATCTGAAACAGAGTGCCCCCAAGTCTCCATAGGCGCCCATGTTAAATTTGCCTCAACTTTGACCTCTGCATTTGGCTGGCCCGTGTTGCTGGGTGTTTGGGGTTAACTTGAACCCCAACCTGTGGACTTCCTAACCCACGGAGACTGAAACTGTAAGTTAAGTACTTGCCTGTAAATTATAATAACTTTTCTTCCCCCCAGGAACTGTTTGCACTGTGTCAACTTTTAAAACAGATAATTGCCAATTGATATATGTGTAAAATGCAAATCTTGAATCTTGTGGTTCTAGAAATAAATTAAGAAAATATATTTTTGCTATATCAAAAGCATTGGCCCGGAGTTAAATCATTGAGTGTGTGATTCTTCTATTGTCTGTGTGTGTACAACAAATGCTTTGCACTACCCTCTGATAAGCCTAACTGCTCGACCACACTACCACAAAAGAGAACACTGGTGTCTACTTTAGCCTTGTTAAGCCCCTAGGGAACCCCTGGACTCTGTGCACACTACATCTCATTTTGATATAGTATATAGAGCCAACTTCCTAAAGGCTGGTATTCTGCAGGGTCCAGCGACCCCTCCCATTCCTCGAGGCCTAATCCCAAGGGAATAGGCCTCAGGCTCCGATCTAGGAAGAAAGGTTCCTGCCAGCGTGTGCAGCTTCGGGCAACACCCCTCTGGTTCCATGTCAGAGTTGGGGATCACAGTGGGGACGGTGCTGCCAGTGGGTGCCAGCGGCATCGGGCCAGCACCAGGGAAGGTCGAGATGGTACGACAGGTGCAGGTCTGGATCCATTAATTGAAGCCTGGGGACCCATGGGGGCTGGGAACGCGTTGCAGAACAAGATAGAACCACCTTTGGGCCCAAAGGGACATCGGAGGGGTCCGGCTACCCAACTATGAGGCTCATGGCCTCAAACTTTTAGCTGAGCGGGGCTCTCCTCGTGTAGGAAGCTGCCTATCTATGCAGTGTTCCAAATATATAGGTACACTATACAGATAGTACAGGTAAAAATTATTGGTTTACAGGGGTAAAAGTGATGATCCAAACTGCTCTCTTTTGTAGTAGTGTGTGTGACCAGTTGGGCTTATCGGAGGGTAGTGCTAATTGACACAGAGTCAATAAATGAGAGACAGATACAAGGAGGAACTCAGGACCAACGTTTAGAAAAATAGTTACTTTGTTTATATTTTGTTTCAGCATCAGAATACTTTCAAGAAGATAAATACTGTTGCAGTTGTATGGATTTAGCAAGTAAGTAACAATTTTACTCAAATGTGATTTACGTGGTAAAGGTTACAAAGAACTTTTACTGCAAAGGCGTCCTTGCAACCAGTTTTCAGGGGTACCCTGACAACTGTTGGGTGCTGGGGAGCAAAGTCAGAAGCAAGACCAGCGATACAGTTTTACCTGCCCTGGGGCATCTGGTTGCAGTGGAGGTGGTCAAGACGGGTGTGTTATGCAGATTTGGAGACAAGAGGGGGCCACCTAGAAAGAGTGCAATGGGAGGCTTGGAGACAAGCCTGGGAACTCCCAACCGGAAGCTCGGTCGATGGGGTTCCTGGGAGCAAAAGAACACCTTTCGATGTCGTGAACCCGGGACAGGGAGCTTGGGTGCAGCAGGTCATTTTCATCGGTGCTCCTGCATTAAGACATCCACTGTTCTTTGGGGGACCTGCAAGAAGAGAGATAAAACAGAGAAGGTGGATGACTGTGGAAGATGTCATCTGCGATGCTGATGTCCTTCCATGGCTGGTCTTCAAATGCGACATTGGAATCCAGATTGGACTTCATCAAGCCTTGATAGTTGCAAGGGGTCCAGTACCCAAGGTATTGGCATAGCTTGGCTCCGGTTGATCCTGATGTCGTCTCACTAAGAGGAGAGATGGGACTGGCCTCTTGGAGCACAGTGACTTCCCCCTGGGCAGCTGCTGCATCGATGGACCGGGTGGTCAGCAGAATGGAGAACCGGACATTGCGTTTGGTGCCTGCAGGAAGCAGGGAAGTGGCTCCACCACTTTAAGGGACATGCTGATGGGAAGGTGAGGTGCTAGAGAACATCTGAGGCATTTGGAGTTACCACAGCTGCAGGACGAGTCAGGATACTGCGATTGTTGGGACTGAAGCAGGTAGGCAGGAAGGGTTTGGCACCAAAAGTCCACCAGTCGTCCACAGTTCTTGCTCCATTGGCTCATTGTCATCTTCCTGGGTCAGATGAATCTGTTCTGCTGGTGTCAAGGAACCACCTAAATACTAAATTTAGGGGCATTTAGGGGAGTGTAGAGTATCAGTCAATAGGCTACTTACCCTTGTGGTAACTACACCCCCTCTATGAACACTTCTTATGGGGAGTGGACATAACCCTGTCCCAGAATTCCAAGTTCCACCAATATCAAGAAGGTGGAACCCTTACTCAAGTGTACACTTTGGGTAGCCCACCATAGTGGTGTGGCTAGCCCAGAGGTGGAAACCACCTACTGCCTAACTAATTTTCACACCTGATCTGGTGACAAGTGGGCCTCAGGGCAGGGGTGTGGCAACTCCTAGTTCTGGGGAAGCTGGGAGTCACGTACCAAAGGTGGCAGGGTCTTTGAAGTCCCTGGCCTTGGTTTGCAGATTCACTAGCCATCCTACTGGACTAGGTGATAACACCTTCCTCCAGAAAAGGATTTGTTGCTGGCCTCATAGTGCAGGCTCTCAGCTCCGGGGGGGGGGGGGGGGGCAGAAGCATGTCTGTAGTGACAGGCTGGTCAAAACCAGTCAGCCAGCATACTAAGACTAGATTTGAGTTGGTCGTTAGAGGTCCCGGGAGCAAAAAAAAACTTTCGATGTTGTGGACTCAGGCTGGGGAGTTCCAGTGCAACAGGTCTTTGTTGTCGGTGCTCCTGCATCAAGGCACCCACTGTTTTCCAATCCTTCGATATTTCCAAATTTCTAATATGACCTGTAGGGGCCTGGTGTTAAGTCCCCCAGATCAACTGTAGTACACATGTAAAATGTTCTTAAGCTATTTAGGTCTGTAGAAACTGCCTAGAGTATTTTTCATAGATTTCTAAAAAGGTCCTGACTGCTTTAAAACATGTCTGGTTCAGAGGAGAGAGTACAGAAACTCAACCTGACCCTTTACATGCAGCTCATGATGCAGCACCGAAGGAGCCTCTGTAGGGTCAGGAAAAGCCTACAAAAACAGCTCCAGGAGCTGCTTTGAGAGTTTGAAGCAACTAACATAAAAGAGGATCCTGACAGCACCCCAGAGGGTGAGGTGGACAGTGATCACGAATGTGGGGTTAGCCCCCCACAACTGGATAGGGAAGGTGATGGGGTACCCTCTCACATTTACTCTAAGACTGTACTAAAAGTGTCTCCTCCATCTGAGGGTAGGGTAGGGCAGGCCACTCAAGGACACGAGAATAGCTAGAGCACAAATAATTAATTCTTGAGAGATTAGGCAGAAAGGCAGCCCGTGAAGCCAAAACTTTGGCTATCAGGGGTTCTAGCTCCATCTCAGCCCTTTCTTTCCTAAGTTGTGGAAGCAGAATAAATAGAGAGAGAGAGAGGAAACTTTTGATCCCAATATCCCCAAAGGGATTGTTCCAAAATTTGTTAAAGGTGATGATATCACAAAATGGTTCACAGCCTTTGACAGGGCTTATAAGAAAAGAGGACGATTAACCAAAGTTACTGAGGTTCGCTACTTTGGGAGCTTTTCTCAGGCAAGTGCAGAGGCAGATTTCTAACACTGAGTGAGGAAGAAGCTGAGTCCTGTGACCACATGAAGGATACACTACTGAGGAGTACAGAACTAAGTTCAGGGAGACTCCCAAAACCTTGAGTAGATTTTGTAGACTTTTCAGTCAAGACACTAGGAGGATGGCTGAAAGGAGGTAAGGTGCACACTTGTGGAAGGCTCTATAAATTAATTATGAAAGCGCATCTGTACAGTAACTGTACCTCAAAAAGAAAAACTGCATCAGTACCTAGTGGAAGTAGGACTGCTCTCTCCCTAAAAGCTGGGGAAGAAGGCTGATCACTGGGTCAAAACAAGGTAGTCCGGGAAGACCCATGGTAAGAGTGACCAAGAGAAAGGGGATGCTAATCCCCTCAGGGGAAAGATAGTGGCCACAAAAGGAAAACACTCAGACTTCTAAAGGCCCCCAAAAATCTTCTCAGGAGGGTGGGCCCTGAGACTCCTCCCAATCAAAGGGTGGGTACCAGGATAAGAAGTGGGAACCCAAAAAAGGCTAGGTGTTTCATTTTTAAGGCCAATGGACAATAAACTGGGGACTTTTCTTGTCCCAAAAAGGCCCCCTCTAGTACACCCTCAACTACTGCTGGGGTGGTGAGTCTCCAGGTGTGATCCTCGGACACGGTCAGGGTACACATTGAAGCCACTTTAATCTCAGAGGGTAGAGTGTATGTAGCTACCCTGGCTGTCTGGCCTAGTAACAGGGAAGTATAGACAAAAGCCACATACTAATGGGGTTGAAGTCGAAGCACTGATGGATACAGGTGCAAGTGTCACCATGGTGACTGAAAAAATGATATCACCAGACCAATGCATACCTGGACAGAATTATCCAGTTATCAACGCTAAAAAATTGTCATGGTCCATCCCGTGGCTATGGTTGTCTTGGAATGGGGAGGCGTTACTGGCCAAAAGAAGGTGGTCATGTCATCAGCAATTCCAGTAGAGTCTGTTACGGAATGATCTGAAGACCTCAGCAAAGGCTGAGGTAGAGATAAAAACCCATGCAGCCATGCTGGGAATACCTGAATGGGTTTACGTACAAACCAGAACACAGAGTAAAGCCCATGGTGAAAAAGATGTCAGAGCTTGGAATAATGGCCCATTTCTCCAAGAGAAAAGGCAAGAAGTCTGGGTAACCAACATTGGAGGAGGCATAAGCTCAGGTCCACTCTCCTCAGGGAAAAGACCTGTCATCCCTTGAAGGAACTAAGCCCCCGGAACTTGGGCCTTACACAGCAGAGCTCCTGGGCCCAGGGGGGCCCTCTAGGGAAGATCTAGACAGAGGACAGAGGACCTGTCTCATTTAAAAAGTCAGACAGCAAGCTGCTGACCAGTAAAAGGGAGAGGTCAGTGGCTCCCACAGAACCCATTGGGATGGTGGGCTCCTTTACAGTGAGTCCAGAGACCCCAAACCTGGTTCCACTATGAGAGTGGTAGTACCTTAGCAGTACTGTGTCCTGATACAGCCCAGTGTTCAAGGATTGCAAAGAGACCTAGGTAAGGAGCCCAAAGACATTTTCTAGTCAAATAGTATTAATTGTTCAAAAAGTGTTTGTTTTACTGTGGACTCTCTGTGTTTTTCAGGCAGCCTGGCCTCTTTTAAAGTGGTGTTTGTTTCAAAATCGTTTTTGCTGTGACTGTGTGAATTCCCTTGCTAGTTTGTGACTCCCCCCCACCCTTCCCCCCCCCCCTCTCTGCCCCCCTTTTTTCACCCCTATTCTTAGTAAAAAGACTACATAGATCTTTCAGAGTGTGGTTTTAGGAGACTGTTTTTAATCTGTTTGTGTGATTTAAATTGTACTTAAAAGCTGTCTGCCCCCCTGTATTTTTTGCCTTCAAAAAGCCCGATTTTAGAGTGTGCGCCCAGAAGTATTGCAGTGTTTGTCTCTTAAACAATCTCCCCCTTACCTGAAAAGTAGACTCTGCTAGCTTGAAAGTGTGGATTCAGCCTGTCTGTATCCAAGGAGATACTGAATAGAACAGTAATAACCTCCCCCCAGGCCCCAGGGACTGGACGTAGCTGATTGGCTCCCTGAGTCTCTGCTGCACCTGAGACCCCCCCCCCCCCCCCCCACCTGCTCTGGCTCCTTAAGTTTGTGGAGGGAAGGCCAAAGGCAGACACCTCCATTTTGTGTTCCTCTGTGCATCTTCTCCTGTGTCCTGATACAGCCCAGTGTTCAAGGATTGCAAAGAGACCTAGGTAAGGAGCCCAAAGACATTTTCTAGTCAAATAGTATTAGTTGTTCAAAAAGTGCTTGTTTTACTGTGGACTCTCTGTGTTTTTCAGGCAGCCTGGCCTCTTTTAAAGTGGTGTTTGTTTCAAAATCGTTTTTGCTGTGACTGTGTGAATTCCCTTGCTAGTTTGTGACTCCCCCCCCCCTTTCTGCCCCCCTTTTTTCACCCCTATTCTTAGTAAAAAGACTACATAGATCTTTCAGAGTGTGGTTTTAGGAGACTGTTTTTAATCTGTTTGTGTGATTTAAATTGTACTTAAAAGCTGTCTGCCCCCCTGTATTTTTTGCCTTCAAAAAGCCCGATTTTAGAGTGTGCGCCCAGAAGTATTGCAGTGTTCGTCTCTTAAGCAATCTCCCCCTTACCTGAAAAGTAGACTCTGCTAGCTTGAAAGTGTGGATTCAGCCTGTCTGTATCCAAGGAGATACTGAATAGAACAGTAATAACCTCCCCCCAGGCCCCAGGGACTGGACTTTAGTTAACTTGCTCCTTATATAGGTTCCTTGTGGTTGTTGCATATGCTGTTGTGATTGGTTTTTTTTGGGAGATGATGTTTCATTGGTTGCTAGCTCCAGGGATGCATCTATGATTGGTGGATAGGGCTAGGAGTCTGATTGGCTGTTGGTACTAGGGCTGTGATTGGTGGATAGGGCTAGGATTCTGATTGGCTGTTGGTACTAGGGCTGTGATTGGTGGATAGGGCTAGGATTCTGATTGGCTGTTGGTACTAGGGCTGTGATTGGTGAATAGGGCTAGGATTCTGATTGGCTGTTGGTACTAGGGCTGTGATTGGTGAATAGGGCTAGGATTCTGATTGGCTGTTGGTACTAGGGCTGTGATTGGTGAATAGGGCTAGGATTCTGATTGGCTGTTGGTTTTAGGGCTGGGGCTGTGATTGGGGGTCAGGAAATAGGGCTGTGACTGGTGATTAGGGCTGGGTCTCCCATTTATTGGCTAAATCAGGGTTTAAAATTGGATTGGCTAGGGTTAGGACCAGCTTCCTATTGGCTGTTAGGGCTATAAAAGGCCAGGTTTCAGGGCGTCTCAGCCCGGGTGGAGAGGACAAGGGCGGTTATCTGTTTGGGCCTGTTCGGGACAGGTAGGGACTAGTGACTAGGGCCAGAAATGCTGCCCAATTCCCATTCCACCAGGAATGGTTTCTGCCCCAACACATCCCTCAACATGCAAACACATTATCTGCAAAGATATTCAACTCATGCATCACAAACTGACCATAGACATATTGCATTTCCCCACACCCAACACAATACCCTACATACAACACATATACACATACACCCCATAACTACTACAGTCAAACACCTTCATACTCACAGGAAACACTACTCTGTCCCCTCCCACTAACACTACCTGCCACCACCCACACAATACAAAACTACAACATACAATTCTCTCAGTTTCAGTCTCCCAGATACACACTCTCTACACATACTAACCAAAAACACTATCCGCTGTTCGCTTCACACAGACCGCCTGAACTCATAACAATGCCAAAACCCTGCCTTCAAACACATCATCTACACACACTCTTCCCCTCTGCTCACCAATTACACACTACCATACAATCCCCACATTTCACTCCACCACACATATTACCTCTTCCAGTCTTCTCAACTAATACTCATCTCCCTGACACACATCCATCACCTCATATACACCTCATACATTCATCTCCAAAACACATCAACACCCCATCTAACACTCAAATTCCACTTAACAGCACTAACTCACATACAAATCCCTCACCAAAAACAACTACACCAATAGCCCCTCTCATTATTCCACAAAAACAATACGACCACAAACATCAGCACATCAAAGCAACACAAACTTACATTACACTCATCATCATACCTACTCTCACCCCCAAGACTACACAAAGGATACAAATTCCACCCTATCTCCACCCCTACCCCCCCCAACCTTCACAAACACCTACCACAAGCACCCCATCCCAGCAATCTTCTTTCAGTCGCCTCTCCTCCATTGCATAATTTAGAGCCTTACATCTTGATCCACATGCTCCTCCACCACCCCTAACCCATACTCCATCCACACTAAACAGACGCAAAAAAAAAAAAAAACATGACACTCATAGCAACCTCGCATCCCCTTGTTTGTTTCATAATAAAACACTACCCTACAAAAAACACTACACTCCTCATGGCTCTCTCAGCCACCAAGTTCACCACCCACACACACAGACCCAACAAAATGCCTCCTTAACCTGCAGGTAGAGGAACACTATGTTGAAAAGCAAGACTATTGTGAGCCTCAAACAGTTAACACAACTAGCAACACTCCTGCTTCAAGCTCACATTATACTACTTACCCTTCTACTAAACAAAACAACACCACTACTAACACACCCTATCTAAACTGCCAGCTCATAAATGCTCGATCACTCTCAAAAAACAAGCACCACATCTACGACCTGCTCACAGACACACAACCTGACTTACTATTCATTACAGAAACCTGGCTGGGAGATGACATGGCACCAGTATTGCATGAAGCCCTTCCTCCAGGCTATCAAACCATCACACAAAACCGTATAGGCAAGAGAGGAGGTGGACTAGCTATTATATTCAAACATGCAATAAACTTCAGTAAAACAGACAACATCTCCATACAAGGTTGTGAAGCCCTCCTTACCAGATGCCACCCTACTCCAACTTCCACCTGTAACTTTCTCCTCCTTTACAGACCTCCACCTAACAACTCCACTTTCCCAGATGCCTTTCTTGACATAGTCTCAAACCTTATTACACTATACTCCAATCTATGCATTCTTGGAGATTTAAACATTTGGTTTGACAAACCCAATATGCCCCATCCAAAAGCTATCACCACTGGCCTACTCGCATTGAATCTACATCAGATTGTGCACAATCCCACACACATCGCTGGTCACATCCTAGATGTCATTTTTGCTAAGCCTGAACTTGTTACTATTCATTGCATCACACCAACCACCTGGTCAGACCACCATCTGATAACTTTCCGACAGACAACTCCACATATCAACACACCCCACAACCACTTACATACATACACCTATCGACCATGGAAAAAACTCAATTTGGATCACTTAGAAACACAACTAACAGCAAACACAGATCTAGATACAATCAATTCTGTACCTAAACTTTATGAGTGGCTACAGGAAGCTTTTGATGTCCTAATACCACTCAGAAAAACTAAACATGACAAAAGAAAACCAACACCTTGGAGAAACACAGAACTTAAAAAGATAAAGAAACAAATCAGAAAGCTGCAGCGGACCTGGCTCAAAACAAACAACAGTCAAGACAAACTGCAGCTACACAAACTTAACAGGATATACAAATCATCAATCAAAAAAGCTAAAAAAAAGATACTACTCAGACAGAATTCTAAATGCTCAATCTACAACCAAGGAATTTTACAAAATTCTCAATGAATTTCGAAAACCCACATGCATGGAAGGAAGTCATCCCACCACTCAAGATTTCACAAACAAATTGGCAACTCACTACACAACCAAGGCAGACACATTGGACTCCTATTTAAAACAGAAGAAAACCATCAGCACCAACCCCTTTACTAAAATACCCTTTAAGAATAAACCATCCCAACCTCTACAGTCCTTCAAACAAATATCCCAGGACGAATTTATGGATTTGGTCAAAGCAAGCAGACCTTCTGGTTGCCCTTCTGACCCTTGCCCACCACAGATCTTCAAGAACATCCTGCTATCTACTTCCGCTGCCACACCTGTAAGAAGAATCATCAACAACTCTTTAACTTCAGGAACTTTTCCTACTGACCTGAAAAAGGCATACATACGACCATTATTAAAGAAAACAAATCTAGATCCGCAAGACCCCAACAACTACAGACCTATCACAAATGGACCCTTCCTGGGCAAATTGATAGAAAGAGCAGCATTCGCCCAGATGTCACAATTCATTGAAGACAATTCTATACTTTCAGACTTCCAAACTGGATTCCGCCCAGGAAGAAGCACTGAATCGGCACTCATGGCAATCTGGGACGATCTTAAAAACACAGTTGACCAAAATGGAGTTGCTGCACTACTTCTCTTGGACCTCTCAGCTGCCTTTGATACGGTAGACCATGACACCCTAACTCAAAGACTCCACGAAGTCGGCATACAAGGGATTGCGCTCGACTGGATTACTTCCTATCTCCAAAAAAGAGCGAATATCATCCACTCACCCCCCTTCTCATCCGAACCCTACCTCACAAAAACAGGGGTCCCCCAAGGGTCAATCATCTCACCTTTGCTTTTTAACATCTACATGATATCTTTACCAGAACTGATCAATGATTTCCATCTCACATGCTACAACTATGCAGATGACACACAAATACTACTTCAATTAGAAGACCCCAAAAACATTGAAAACTCTCAAATCTTCAGTTGCCTCAGAGCCGTTGATCAGTGGATGACCTGGAGCCATCTCAAACTAAATACCTCCAAAACTGAAATACTCATATGTGGTGACTGGAAACATTATGACCCTCTGTGCGTATGGCCTGACAATCTCGGACCACCTCCTCAATCATCCAAGGAAGTGAAAAACCTAGGAATCATCATGGATTCCAAACTAACTATGAATGCCCAAGTAGACAAATTAGCACGCACAAGCTTCATCACCTTAAAGACTTTACGACGCATTTTCCTCACCTCGGATTTCCACACAAGGTGCAAGCTACTATCTCACTTGTATTATCCAAACTGGATTATGCCAATAGCCTCTACCATGGATCATCTCTATCTGTTATGAAAAAACTACAATGTATCCAGAATTCCGCAGCCAGGCTACTACTACATATAAAGCCGCAAGCCCACATCTCCCCTGCCTTGAGAGCACTACACTGGTTACCCGTTGCCAGAAGATGCACTTTCAAGCTGCTTTGTATCACCCACAAAGCTATACATGGAACAGGACCGCTTTTCATCAGAAAAAAAATTACCAAGTACATCCAACAAAGAACCCTCCGCTCAAGACTGGCACCCCGCCTTAGAACACCACCATACAAGAAAAAGACTGTAGGTGGTACATCCTTCTCCGTCCAAGCAGCCAAACTATGGAATTCATTACCCCCAACTATAAGAGCCACAGATAACTTTCTTGCTTTCAGGAAACTACTCAAGAGTTGGCTCTTTCCTTCATAACCACCTTTTTCAAGCAACTACGAACTGCATATGCCTATGTGGATAATTATTTTTTCAGATTATATGTATATTTCTATTCATTTATAGTTTCTTTGGAAACTAAAGCAAGGCTGTGCGCTCAGAGATCCCATAGCAGAAAAGATCTAGAATCCATCCTGGAGATGAACTGTTGATGTAATGGAGCGTAATCTGTATCTGACTGAGACGCGCGGATTCTATCTTCCTCTGCTGGAGACACAGAGTAGAAGGTTTCTTCCTTTATAAAGCACCTGTAAGCTCCGCCCGCTGAGTCACGCCCCGTCCACCCTCGAAGTAGGTAAAGGAATTCCCGCCTTTTTACCAGGATGATGGACAGCTTTCCAAAACGACCCCAATGCGTTTACCGCCGATTCCGGTGGTGCGTTGTTGATGCTCAGAAGCACAAGGACATCTCCACAAAGATGCACTAATAACAATCACATTGCCAAAGGCACACAAGGTTGCTGGAGACGTTTACCCCGTGGCCCATCACGTACCCTTAATTGTACTATATAAACGGGGCGTATAAAACATGCTAGGTAACGCTTACTGACATACTCGTAGAAAATACTCCGGTTGGGTAGGCCACAATACTCATTTTTACAGACACTAAACCTCAACAGGAAGCACTTACAAATATAAACGTAGCAGGTGCCCAGTTGAAGCTCAGCTTCTGGAAAGGACAAGCCACCCTAAGTCTTGGGCTTGGCAAAGATAAAGCAAGGCTGTGCGCTCAGAGATTCCAAAGCAGAAAACAATCTAGAATCCTTCCTGGAGGTGAATTGATGATGTACTGGAGCGTAATCTGTATCTGACTGTGACGCGCGGGTTTCTATCTTCCTCTCCTGGAGACACAGAGATGAAGGTTTCTCCCTTTATAAAGCACCTGTAAGCTCCGCCCGCTGAGCCACGCCCCGTCTACACTCGTAGTAGGTATTGGAATTCCCGCCTTCTACCAGGATGATAGACAGCTTTCCAAAACGAGCCCACTGCGTTTACCGACGATTCCGGTGGTGCGTTGTTGATACGCAGGAGCACATATCCACAAAGACGCACTAGTAACAATCACATTGCCGAAGGCACACAAGGTTGCTGGAGACGTTTATCCCTTGGTCCACCACGTAACCTCAGTATACAATATAAACGGGGCATATAAAACATGAGAGGTAACACTTACTGACATATACATAGAAAATACTCCGGTTGGGTAGACCACGATGCTCATTTTACAGACACTAAACCTCATCAGGAAGCACTTACAAATATAAACGTAGCAGGTGCCCCAGTTGAAGCTCAGCTTCTGGAAAGGACATGCCAACCTAAGTCTTGGGCTTGGCAAAGATAAAGCAAGGCTGTGCGCTCAGAGATTCCAAAGCAGAAAACAATCTAGAATCCTACCTGGAGGTGAATTGATGATGTACTGGAGCGTAATCTGTATCTGACTGTGACGCGCGGGTTTCTATCTTCCTCTCCTGGAGACACAGAGTTGAAGGTTTCTCCCTTTACCAAGCACCTGTAAGCTCCGCCCGCTGAGCCACGCCCCATCTACACTCGTAGTAGGTAAAAAATTCCCGCCTTCTACCAGGATGATGGACAGGTTTCCAAAACGACCCCATTGCGTTTACCGCCGATTCCGGTGGTGCGTTGTTGATGCGCAGGAGCACATATCCACAAAGACGCACTAGTAACAATCACATTGCCGAAGGCACACAAGGTTGCTAGAGACGCTCCTCCCTTGGTCCATCATGTAGCCTCAGTGTACAATATAAACGGGGCATATAAAACATGCTAGGTAACGCTTACTGAATTACTCGTAAAAAATACTCCGGTTGGGTAGGCCACGATGCTCTTTTTACAGACACTAAACCTTAAAGGAAGCACTTACAAATATAAACGTAGCAGGTGCCCCAGTTGAAGCTCAGCTTCTGGAAAGGACAAGCCACCCTAAGTCTTGGGCTTGGCAAAGATAAAGCAAGGCTGTGCGCTCAGAGATTCCAAAGCAGAAAACAATCTAGAATCCTTCCTGGAGGTGAACTGATGATGTACTGAAGCGTAATCTGTATCTGACTGTGACGCGCAGGTTCTATCTTCCTCTCCTGGAGACACAGAGTTGAAGGTTTCTCCTTTTATAAAGCACCTGTAAGCTCCGCCCGCTGAGCCACGCCCCATCTACACTCGTAGTAGGTAAAAAATTCCCGCCTTCTACCAGGATGATGGACAGGTTTCCAAAACGACCCCATTGCGTTTACCGCCGATTCCAGTGGTGCGTTGTTGATGCGCAGGAGCACATATCCACAAAGACGCACTAGTAACAATCACATTGCCGAAGGCACACAAGGTTGCTAGAGACGC
Organism: Pleurodeles waltl; assembly: GCF_031143425.1. Classification (NCBI taxonomy): domain Eukaryota; kingdom Metazoa; phylum Chordata; class Amphibia; order Caudata; family Salamandridae; genus Pleurodeles; species Pleurodeles waltl. Next base: position 787,149,764 of record NC_090446.1, read on the forward strand.
TCCTCCCTTGGTCCATCACGTAGCCTCAGTGTACAATATAAACGGGGCATATAAAACATGCTAGGTAACGCTTACTGAATTACTCGTAAAAAATACTCCGGTTGGGTAGGCCACGATGCTCTTTTTACAGACACTAAACCTTAAAGGAAGCACTTACAAATATAAACGTAGCAGGTGCCCCAGTTGAAGCTCAGCTTCTGGAAAGGACAAGCCACCCTAAGTCTTGGGCTTGGCAAAGATAAAGCAAGGCTGTGCGCTCAGAGATTCCAAAGCAGAAAACAATCTAGAATCCTTCCTGGAGGTGAATTGATGATGTACTGGAGCGTAATCTGTATCTGACTGTGACGCGCGGGTTTCTATCTTCCTCTCCTGGAGACACAGAGTTGAAGGTTTCTCCCTTTATAAAGCACCTGTAAGCTCCGCCCGCTGAGCCACGCCCCGTCTACACTCGTAGTAGGTATTGGAATTCCCGCCTTCTACCAGGATGATAGACAGCTTTCCAAAACGAGCCCACTGCGTTTACCGACGATTCCGGTGGTGCGTTGTTGATACGCAGGAGCACATATCCACAAAGACGCACTAGTAACAATCACATTGCCGAAGGCACACAAGGTTGCTGGAGACGTTTATCCCTTGGTCCACCACGTAACCTCAGTATACAATATAAACGGGGCATATAAAACATGAGAGGTAACACTTACTGACATATACATAGAAAATACTCCGGTTGGGTAGACCACGATGCTCATTTTACAGACACTAAACCTCATCAGGAAGCACTTACAAATATAAACGTAGCAGGTGCCCCAGTTGAAGCTCAGCTTCTGGAAAGGACAAGCCACCCTAAGTCTTGGGCTTGGCAAAGATAAAGCAAGGCTGTGCGCTCAGAGATTCCAAAGCAGAAAACAATCTAGAATCCTTCCTGGAGGTGAATTGATGATGTACTGGAGCGTAATCTGTATCTGACTGTGACGCGCGGGTTTCTATCTTCCTCTCCTGGAGACACAGAGTTGAAGGTTTCTCCCTTTATAAAGCACCTGTAAGCTCCGCCCGCTGAGCCACGCCCCGTCTACACTCGTAGTAGGTATTGGAATTCCCGCCTTCTACCAGGATGATAGACAGCTTTCCAAAACGAGCCCACTGCGTTTACCGACGATTCCGGTGGTGCGTTGTTGATGCGCAGGAGCACATATCCACAAAGACGCACTAGTAACAATCACATTGCCGAAGGCACACAAGGTTGCTGGAGACGCTTCTCCCTTGGTCCGTCACGTAGCCTCTGTGTACAATATAAACGGGGCATATAAAACATGCTAGGTAACGCTGACTGACATACTCGTAGAAAATACTCCGGTTGGGTAGGCCACGATGCTCATTTTACAGACACTAAACCTTAAAGGAAGCACTTACAAATATAAACGTAGCAGGTGCCCCTGTTGAAGCTCAACTTCTGGAAAGGACAAGCCACCCTAAGTCTTGGGCTTGGCAAAGATAAAGCAAGGTTGTGCGCTCAGAGATTCCAAAGCAGAAAACAATCTAGAATCCTTCCTGGAGGTGAACTGATGATGTACTGAAGCGTAATCTGTATCTGACTGTGATGCGCAGGTTCTATCTTCCTCTCCTGGAGACACAGAGTTGAAGGTTTCTCCCTTTATAAAGCACCTGTAAGCTCCGCCCGCTGAGCCACGCCCCATCTACACTCGTAGTAGGTAAAAAATTCCCGCCTTTTACCAGGATGATGGACAGGTTTCCAAAACGACCCCATTGCGTTTACCGCCGATTCCGGTGGTGCGTTGTTGATGCGCAGGAGCACATATCCACAAAGACGCACTAGTAACAATCACATTGCCGAAGGCACACAAGGTTGCTAGAGACGCTCCTCCCTTGGTCCATCACGTAGCCTCAGTGTACAATATAAACGGGGCATATAAAACATGCTAGGTAACGCTTACTGAATTACTCGTAAAAAAATACTCCGGTTGGGTAGGCCACAATGCTCTTTTTACAGACACTAAACCTTAAAGGAAGCACTTACAAATATAAACGTAGCAGGTGCCCCAGTTGAAGCTCAGCTTCTGGAAAGGACAAGCCACCCTAAGTCTTGGGCTTGGCAAAGATAAAGCAAGGCTGTGCGCTCAGAGATTCCAAAGCAGAAAACAATCTAGAATCCTTCCTGGAGGTGAACTGATGATGTACTGAAGCGTAATCTGTATCTGACTGTGACGCGCAGGTTCTATCTTCCTCTCCTGGAAACACAGAGTTGAAGGTTTCTCCCTTTATAAAGCACCTGTAAGCTCCGCCCGCTGAGCCACGCCCCTTCTACACTCGTAGTAGGTAAAAGAATTCCCGCCTTTTACCAGGATGATGGACAGCTTTCCAAAACGACCCCACTGCGTTTACCGCCGATTCCGATGGTGCGTTGTTGATGCGCAGGAGCACATATCCACAAAGACGCACTAGTAACAATCACATTGCCGAAGGCACACAAGGTTGCTGGAGACGCTTCTCCCTTGGTCCGTCACGTAGCCTCTGTGTACAATATAAACGGGGCATATAAAACATGCTAGGTAACGCTGACTGACATACTCGTAGAAAATACTCCGGTTGGGTAGGCCACGATGCTCATTTTACAGACACTAAACCTTAAAGGAAGCACTTACAAATATAAACGTAGCAGGTGCCCCTGTTGAAGCTCAGCTTCTGGAAAGGAAAAGCCACCCTAACTCTTGGGCTTGGCAAAGATAAAGCAAGGCTGTGCGCTCAGAGATTCCAAAGCAGAAAACAACCTAGAATCCTACCTGGAGGTGAATAAATGATGTACTGGAGCGTAATCTGTATCTGACTGTGACGCGCGGTTTCTATCTTCCTCTCCTGGAGACACAGAGGTGAAGGTTCTCCCTTTATAAAGCACCTGTAAGCTCCACCCGCTGAGCCACGCCCCGTCTACACTCGTAGTAGGTAAAAGAATTCCCGCCTTTTACCAGGATGATGGACAGGTTTCCCAAACGACCCCATTGCGTTTACCGACGATTCCGGTGGTGCGTTGTTGATGCGCAGGAGCACATATCCACAAAGACGCACTAGTAACAATCACATTGCCGAAGGCACACAAGGTTGCTGGAGACGCTTCTCCCTTGGTCCGTCACGTAGCCTCAGTGTACAATATAAACGGGGCATATAAAACATGCTAGGTAACGCTGACTGACATACTCGTAGAAAATACCCCGGTTGGGTAGGCCACGATGCTCATTTTACAGACACTAAACCTTAAAGGAAGCACTTACAAATATAAACGTAGCAGGTGCCCCTGTTGAAGCTCAGCTTCTGGAAAGGACAAGCCACCCTAACTCTTGGGCTTGGCAAAGATAAAGCAAGGCTGTGCGCTCAGAGATTCCAAAGCAGAAAACAATCTAGAATCCTTCCTGGAGGTGAATTGATGATGTACTGAAGCGTAATCTGTATCTGACTGTGACACGCGGGTTTCTATCTTCCTCTCCTGGAGACACAGAGTTGAAGGTTTCTCCCTTTACAAAGCACCTGTAAGCTCCGCCCGCTGAGCCATGCCCCGTCTACACTCGTAGTAGGTAAAAGAATTCCCGCCTTTTACCAGGATGATGGACAGCTTTCCAAACGACCCCATTGCGTTTACCGACGATTCCGGTGGTGCGTTGTTGATGCGCAGGAGCACATATCCACAAAGACGCACTAGTAACAATCACATTGCCGAAGGCACACAAGGTTGCTGGAGACGTTTCTCCCTTGGTCCACCACGTAACCTCAGTATACAATATAAACGGGGCATATAAAACATGAGAGGTAACACTTACTGACATATACGTAGAAAATACTCCGGTTGGGTAGGCCACGATGCTCATTTTACAGACACTAAAGCTCAACAGGAAGCACTTACAAATATAAACGTAGCAGGTGCCCCAGTTGAAGCTCAGCTTCTGGAAAGGACATGCCCACCTAAGTCTTGGGCTTGGCAAAGATAAAGCAAGGCTGTGCGCTCAGAGATTCCAAAGCAGAAAACAATCTAGAATCCTACCTGGAGGTGAATTGATGATGTACTGGAGCGTAATCTGTATCTGACTGTGATGCGCGGTTTCTATCTTCCTCTCCTGGAGACACAGAATTGAAGGTTCTCCCTTTATAAAGCACCTGTAAGCTCCGCCCGCTGAGCCACGCCCCGTCTAAACTCGTAGTAGGTAAAAGAATTCCCGCCTTTTACCAGGATGATGGACAGCTTTCCAAAACGACCCCATTGCGTTTACCGACGATTCCGGTGGTGCGTTGTTGATGCGCAGGAGCACATATCCACAAAGACGCACTAGTAACAATCACATTGCCAAAGGCACACAAGGTTGCTAGAGACTTTCTCCCTTGGTCCATCACGTAGCCTCAGTGTACAACATAAACGGGGCATATAAAACATGCTAGGTAACGCTTACTGAATTACTCGTAGAAAATACTCCGGTTGGGTAGGCCACGATGCTCATTTTACAGACACTAAACCTCAACAGGAAGCACTTACAAATATAAACGTAGCAGGTGCCCCAGTTGAAGCTCAACTTCTGGAAAGGGACAAGCCACCCTAACTCCTGGGCTTGGTAAAGATAAAGCAAGGCTGTGCGCTCAGAGATTCCAAAGCAGAAAACAATCTAGAATCCTTCCTGGAGGTGAACTGATGATGTACTGAAGCGTAATCTGTATCTGACTGTGACGCGCGGTTTCTATCTTCCTCTCCTGGAGACACAGAGTTGAAGGTTTCTCCCTTTATAAAGCACCTGTAAACTCCGCCCGCTGAGCCACGCCCCGTCTACACTCGTAGTAGGTAAAAGAATTCCCGCCTTTTACCAGGATGATGGACAGCTTTCCAAAATGACCCCCACTGCGTTTTACCGCCGATTCAAGTGGTGCGTTGTTGATGCGCAGAAGCAGGAGGACATCTCCACAAAGACGCACTAGTAACAATAACATTGCCAAAGGCACACAAGGTTGCTGGAGACGTTTACCCCGTGGCCCATCACGTACCCCTAGTGTACAATATAAACACAAAATCGTTTTTGTAGTAGTTTCTCCCTTTATAAAGCACCTGTAAGCTCCGCCCGCTGAGCCACGCCCCGTCCACCCTCGAAGTAGGTAAAGGAACTAGTAACAATCATATTGCCAAAGGAACACAAGGCTGCTGGAGACGTTTACCCCGTGGCCCATCACGTACCCTTAGTGTACAATATAAACGGGGCGTATAAAACATGCTAGGTTACGCTTACTGACATACTCGTAGAAAATACTCCGGTTGGGTAGGCCACGATGCTCATTTTTACAGAAACTAAACCTCAAAAGAAGCACTTACAAATATAATCGTAGCAGGTGCCGCAGTTGAAGCTCAGCTTCTGGAAAGGACAAGCCACCCTAACTCTTGGGCTTGGCAAAGATAAAGCAAGGCTGTGCGCTCAGAGATCCCATAGCAGAAAAAGATCTAGAATCTCTCCTGGAGGTGAACTGATGATGTCCTAGAGCGTAATCTGTATCTGACTGTGACGCGCGGGTTCTATCTTCCTCTGATGGAGACACAGAGTAGAAGGTTTCTCCCTTTATAAAGCACCTGTAAGCCCCGCCCGCTGAACCACGCCCCGCCCACCCTCGAAGTAGGTAAAGGAATTCCCCGCCTTTTACCACGATGATGAACAGCTTTCCAAACGACCCCACTGCGTTTACCGCCGATTCCGGTGGTGCGTTGTTGATGCTCAGAAGCACGAGGACATATCCACAAAGACGCACTAGTAACAATCACATTGACAAAGGCACACAAGGTTGCTGGAGACGTTTTTTTACCCCGTGGCCCATCACGTACTCTTACTGTACAATATAAACGGGGCGTATAAAACATACTAGGTAACGCTTACTGACATAGTCGTAGAAAATACTCCGGTTGGGTAGGCCACGATGCTCATTTTACAGAAACTAAACCAATAACAATAAAATACACACACACTCTTTTAAACCTATCCGACTAAGTATTTTTACCCATGATTCTAATTATGTATTGTATGTGCATATGTGTGTTTTATTCATGTGTGTGTGTATATAAATATATATATATATATGTGTGTATATATGTGTATATGTTGTTTCTGTGCCTGGCATGTTTGTGGATCAATGCATGGCTCCTGATATCTATGAATTTCTGCTCTCTTTTTATCACACCTATCTACCCATCACTCTTATGTCATGTCTCTATCAAACTATCCTCCATTCTCACTCGGACTCATCCCAAATCCCTTCGACCACTTTCATCTCCTAAATATCTCTGCCTAAGGTCTTCCCCTCCACCTCCACATCTAACTCACCAAACCTCACTCTACCTCTGTGACCTCCCACACAACCCTACTAAATTCTCCTGCATTCATCTCACCCTACTTCTATGCTCTCCCTAACCCTTCCACATCCTCTTTCCCCTCCGCTCCCCTATTATTCATCTCAAGCCTTTGGATTGAGTAAATGAAGGATAAACTCCCAATTAACACTTCTGGATTTCTTTCCTCCTCCACCCCTCCATTACTCCAGTCAATCTAACTAACAAACTCTCATATCTACAACTCAAATTAACTCATAATAATACTAAAACTGTACTCCTTATTAAATTATACTAATCCATCACTAATTCTTGTTGGGTACCGGAGTAGCGTGCTACTCATCGAAAAGCGCTTCGACGCCTCGTCAGGGGTAGTAAGCGCTATATAAATACGATTACAATACAATACAATACAGTGAGGTCTTACTCACATTGGCCCATGACATCCCCTTAGCTGGGCATGTTGGCCAGACCAAAACCTGGAGTAGGTTGGATAACCACTTCAACTGGCCAGAAGGAGGAATGTACCAGAAGGTAAAGGAGTTTTGCAACTCCAGTGTCACCGGTGGCAAGACAGATGACAAATCAAAGGCCCCTAAATTCCACTACCAGTGGTTGAGGTACCCTCTGAAAGGGTAATGGTTGGCATGGTTAGCCCCTGAACCCTCAAATAGTATTAGGGAACAGATTTATACTGATGGTAGTGAGTCATGCCACAGGCACCCTGAGGCAATGCCCCTTAGGACTGCGGTCACTGCCCTGCAGTTGCCAGAGCCCTCAACAGTATTTTTACTATGGTGGGTTTCCCAAAGGAGGTGGTTTCAGAGAGAAGTACAAACTTCATGTATTTTTACCTAAAAGCAATGTGGAAGGAATGTGTTGTGACATAAGTTCACAACATGCTACCACCCACAGACATGGTTTAGTTGAGAGATTCAACAAAACCATGAAAGGTACGATTATGGGGCCCTCTGAAAAACACAGGAGATTGCAATGCCTGTTTTTTTGCTGCAGAGAGGTGCCTCAAGAGGGAGTGGGCTTTAGTCCCATTGAACGTTTCTTTGACCATCCTGTTGGGGGACCACTAAGTCTGGTGAGAGAAGGCTGGGAGATGCCTCTCAAAGAGCCCAAACAAGACTTACTGGACTAAATGCTTGGCCTATGTTCCAGGATGGCTAAGTACATGGAAAAAGTCACCAAAAACCCTGAGGCAAGCCAAGAGCTCCAGAAGCAATGGGTTGACCAAATGGCTGCACTGGTTGAGTAACAACCAGGGTAGAAGGTATGGGTGTTAGGGCCTGTGGTTCCCAGGGCCCTCCTGGACAACTGGCGTGGACCCTACCCTATCCTTGAGAGAAAAGGAGAGGTCACCAATAGAAAAGTTACTTTTTGGCATGGTTGCACCCCCCCCCCCCCCCCACACACTCACACACACACACAAACACACACTTTTTGCCTGGTATTGATGCTAACTTGACGATGTGCTGGGATCCTGCTAACCAGGCCCCAGCGCCAGTGTTCTTTCCCTAAACTGTATCATTGTTTCCACAATTGGCACTCCCCTGGTTGTGGTTCTAAAAATTCTGGACCCATGTAATTTACTTTGCCACAGCAGTACGATTTTAGTATCAAAAGACCGATAATGACTAGTACACTAAGCATGAACATTTTTGCTCAATTCCAGCAGCGCTTTCACCTCGAAATCGCCATTTTCGTCCTGCACTCGTGGCTCCCATTTTATACACGGCAGCCATTTTAAAAGTTGCCCTCACATAGGCTTATAATACAGTCAGATTTGATTCCAAGGACACGTACACCTTGATTGACTTTTCTCTGACCTGGGCAAGCTGGAACCATTGCCTCAGGCCAAACCTGTTTGGTCAGTCCCTCTCCCAGTGGCCGAACCAGATAGCATCAAGGCACACCATGCCATAAAACCCTTATTATCGCTCACACACCCTGCCTAATCTTGCTCACACCTGCACCTGCTCTTTTCTTCTTCTTACTTTACGAGGGGGAGGTGCCCGTTTTTATTGGGGGTCCACACTTATCTGATGTGAAATTCTAGGCCTTGCCGGGTAATTTATTATGGGTTGGATGACATAAAATATGAGGTTTCATCATGACACTGTTTTTTCCTTTGTAGTGAAAACATGTGAATGACCAACCAAAATGTCAAGAATGTTTGCCTGAAGCTTAAAAAACTGTATATAAGGAAACCTGATTTTGCATTGACACACAGTCTCCTGAGAACATACAAACCGTGCTGTTGTACTTCTAGGACGCTTGTTACTTGGTTGCAGCCAATAAATTCGATCTTTGACTTCACCTAGAAGACTCTGAGTTTCTGTGGTCTGAATCAGGAAAGTACCCGAGGTCTTTGGGTGTACCCTGGCACCGCTGGGTTACCGGATCAGTACCGGTTCTGAAAAACCCAGTACCTCAGTTGGCGCCCAACTGGGGCGATACCAGCGGTACCGGTCCAAGCCTGAGGTCTGTGAGGAGCTTCGTGTGAAAATTCTGGAGGAAGGCCGCCACTTCATCGACCCCTGTATGTCGACGTGGTCCGAAAGTCTTTGCTGCGAGGTTCCCCGCTTCCCGACGGCTACGAAGGACTGCTGCCCTGGCTATCGCCCTGATTTGGACCCTTGATGTTTGGTAGAGCGAAACGATAAGACGAGTCTTCTGGTGACGCCATCGATATTTTCAGTTAAGTATAAGTGGAGCGTCTCCCAGTCCTTAGTTGGACACTTGGTTTGGTCCTTAGTTGGACATTTGGTTTGGTATCCCTTTGGGATCACTTTGATTTGGAACTTGCAAGTACCAAAGCCGAAGGACTCGTGTATTCACGAGACTATCGTAAACGATAATCCTTTGAAGTTTGAAGCTAGACTAGTGAGCGAAGATGCCTGGTTTTAGCAGACTTGGAAATTTGTTTTGTCTTGGTTGTAAAAGGGACTCCTGGTTGGAGGACTCATGTCCGGTTCCTCCGATTGGAACTCCAACCTATGAACTATATGTGAAGCACAGAGTAGGCCCCATCACATATAATGAAGTATGGATCCGTTACACCAGAAAAGATGGTGTTTTAAAATGGCCCCAAAATGGTAGCTTTGACACAGAAACCTTAGATAACCTCGAAGTTAGACTTTTTAAGAAGAAAGCCCGGCCGGCAATGTTTGATTCTTTCCGCTTATGGCGTAAGGAAGCCAAGCAAAAGGAAATTAAATTAGCTAAGAAAAATAAGAGAGAAAAAGGTATTTCGATTATGCAAGCTGCTATACAGTTTAAAGATAACGAAGTAGAACAGTTGAATGAGCAGTTGCATAGGCGACATAAAATGACAGTAGATAAATGCTATCCAGTTTTGCCGCCTCTTCAGCAAGATGCAGCAAAAGACTCTGAAAAAGATCCCCTAATGTCGCATTTGCCAAGTTCGCCACCACCCTATGCGCAGAATGCCACGGCACCTCCGCAACCTCTGGTTGCACAACCGGTGGTTGCATTGCCTCCTGCTCCTCCCCAGCACCCACCAGCTATTCTTCAGTTGGTTCCTATTCCTCCGGTGCAGCCTCCTCAAGGGCCACCGGCTTTGACATCTGCTCTGCCTTTACTTCCTACAACTTTGTCTACTATAGCGACTACCATTCCTGGTATTGTTTCTGACACTGCTTCTGTCTCTGCCTTGTCTCATTCTGTTTCTCCTCCTGTTCATTTGTCAACCTCTTCCTCTATCCGTCAGAGAATGACAAACACTGTGACTAGTCTTTTATCCCCTCTCTTTGGGTCATTAGCTACGACCCCAGTTTCAGAGCGTAAACAATTGCGTAGCCAATTGCCTGATGGTAGGGAGAAAGAGACACTGAATTATTTGGCGCATAAATGGGTTACTGAACCAGTGAGATATGAACTAGAGTCTGTTATGGATGTCTTCCATCAGTGGGAAGAACCGAAACAGAGATACATTTTTGAGAAAATGTGTACTTTTCTTTCTGAGGATTTAGAGGAAAATGGTTTGGAGCCCAATCCGCCTAAGTTGTGTCGTGTACGGTTCGATTTTGCGACAGGTTTGATTGTGGGTTCAGATATCGAGAAAGCAGTTGCGATGTTATTGTCGTTTAGGACTGAAGGTGTTTCCAGGTTATTGTTTAAATATGATTCTTCTGCTAAAAAGAAAGGGAAACAGTACCCCATGAGAGAAGTTCCCCCACAGTGGAGGGAAGGGGACCCAAATGCTAATCCACCTGTCCTGCCTCATTTCCAGCGTGTATGGGTACACGTTCCATGGAAGCGAGCTGAAGTTTTAGCCCTTAAGCAGACATTGCCTGATCCCCGTAAGAATCCTACAGGGTATTACAAGGAATTGTCACAGACTGCGGGGTCTTGCATTATGAATTTAGCTGACATAGACATGTTGTTTGGGAATGTTGTTCCACAGCCTTTATGGGGAAAGATTCGCCATACAGACCATGCTCAAGAGTTAGGTGACACATGGGCTAATATTGCTGCCGCAGATGCCCGACAAATTGGTGGTGCTAAACCTGAGCCTTTAGTGACAGAGCTTCCTGGTAGAATTATTGATTACATGAAAACTTTAATGCCTGCGATGCGTGTAAACTGGGATAAATTGTCTGCATGTAAGCAAAAGAAAGAAGAAACGGTATCAGATTTCTTCACCAGGTTTGAAGAAACGTTTGTGGATCACAGTGGTCAAGATATGGGCACGGAAGGTGGTCAACGTTTGTTCGTCGATAAATTTGTGCATAATCTGCTTCCTGAGTTGTGTAAAAAGTTAAAAGACTCAGAAAGTTCTTGGGCAGTTTCCTCTTCAGCACAGATATTGGCTACTGCACAGTACTACGAAAATAGAGATAAAGATGAGAGAGATAGAGTAGAGAAGAAAACTAAAGAATTGAAAACGAAGGTTCTGTTACAACAAGCGTACCCGCCACGTGGTGGTCAGAATAGTGGTGCACAGAACAACTATCAGAATAACTATCAGCCCCAACCGTTTCAGAGAAACTCGCAAAGAGCCGAGTATGCTCAACCCTGTATCCCAGTAGGTCCCAATCAGTGTTCATATTGCAAGGAAGAGGGTAATTTCAAGTATAGTTGCCCTGCTTTGCTACAGCGCGCAAATGGTACTTCTGGTTTAAGAGGTCGAGGTGTTCCACAAGCACCTAGAGGAAGAGGACGTGGATATGTTCCCCAGAGCGCGCGTCCATTCCTCCCTCAAAACTCAATGAACAGATTTGATCAACAGGTTAATGCATCTGGTAGAACGGCTCAGTACTATACTGATGATTACTATACAGAGGATGAGCATTTGGACAGTAATGATTGCTAGGACAGCCATAGACAAAGAGAGGGAGTTGTTTCAGTTCCAGTAGATCAGAGTGGGCCTTATGTTAAGGTGATTGCATCAGGTGTGTCAGAACCTTTTCTGTTGGATACTGGTGCTACCAAGAGTTCTATTATGCACTCAAAACTCCCTGGCGCACCTTTGTCTGGCGAAACAAATGTATCAGTAGGGTTTTCCGGCGCCCCTGTTAGAAATCCGATTTCTAACCCTATATCTCTTTCTGTTGGACCTTGTAAATTTGAAACACCCCTTATTTTGACGACAGGTTGTGGCGAGAACTTGTTAGGATTAGATCTGTTAAAAAGATTGTATGCGACATTGTATTGCTCTCCTTCTGGAGTGCAACTCACATTGGGTAAGAAAGTGGTTTCACCAATGTATTTGTCAAAGGACAGATTTCCACCAGAATTTTCGTCTCTTCCTAATACTCTTTGGGCTACTGGACCCAATGATGTAGGTCTTTTGGAAATTCAGCCATATGTGATAACATTAAAAGCCAATGTTAAAATGCCACGTATTCCCCAATACAAGATCTCTAGTGAAGGGGAAAAAGCGTTGTTGGCAATTATTCGTGATCTGATTGAGAAGGATGTAATTGAAGAGACAAGAGGCAACGTTTGCAATAGTCCTGTTTTGCCTGTCTTGAAGCATACTGACCCTACTCAGCCACCTGTTTATAGGTTTGTAATTGATCTTAGAGAGGTGAACAAAATAGTTGTGCCACAGTTTCCAGTCGTCCCCGATATCACTGCATTGTTGACAATGATTCCAGCTTCAGCCACTTGGTTCTCAGTAATAGACCTGAAAAATGCTTTCTTCAGCATCCCTATTGCAGAAGAGAGCAGGGACATTTTTGGCTTCAATTTGGGAGGACGAAGCTTCAGATTTAAGAGAGCTCCTCAAGGCTATTGTGAAAGTCCATCTATCTATAGTCAGGCTTTGAAAGCACAACTTGACACTCTTATGTTACCTGATGGCGCCACTCTCATTCAATATGTCGATGATTTGCTAGTTGCCGCAGATACTAAGGAGATCTGCAAAGAAGCAACATTGTCATTACTGCGTCATTTGTCTGATTTACACCACAAAGTGTCCCTTTCAAAGTTACAGTATTGTCAAAAAGAAGTGACCTATTTAGGTCATCTCTTTTCGAAGGAGGGAAGGCAACTGACCCCAGAGAGAATCAGGGCTGTTGCAGCAATAAGTGTGCCAAGAACACAAAGAGAAGTGCGTGCTTTCTTGGGTATTACATCATATTGCAGACAATGGATACCTAATTTTTCGTTAATAGCCAAACCCTTGGTGGCATTAACTTGTAAAGATATACCAAATCCCATCCCATGGTCTGAAGATTGTCAGAAAAGTTTTGTCGAATTACGTGATGCATTATGTTCAGCTCCTGTGTTGGGTACCCCCAACTACAGCAAGCCTTTTACATTGTATGTCCATGAGAAAGAAGGTTGTGCGTTAGCAGTTTTGACACAACAGTTTGGAGACAGGGAGCGTCCATGCGCCTATTTCTCTTCAACCTTAGACCCAGTAGCTAAGGCACTACCGAGCTGCTTAAGAGCGGCAGCGGCAGCTGCTGTTTCTATCCGACAGTCTGCTGGTTTAGTGATGAATAACACATTAATCGTAATGGTTCCACATGCAGTGGACACGTTGTTAAACAGAACCAAGACACAGCATTTAACTAGTGCTCGATTGTCAGGTTACGAGTTGACATTGTTAGCAAGCCATGTACATATAAAAAGATGCACTACACTTAACCCAGCTACGTTATTGCCAGTTGTGACGGAGTTAGATACTTCTGAACAACATGATTGTCTCCATAGAACAGAAGAAGAAACGAAAGGGAGAATAGACCTTCTGGACACTCCCATTGCGAAGAGTGATGGTACTTTGTGGGTGGATGGTTCATGCTTTAAGCTCCCGAATGGTGACACGACTGCGGCGTATGCTGTGACAACTTTGGGTACGATTGTTGAAGCTGCACGTATCCCACACAATTCAGCCCAAGCAGCTGAGTTAATAGCCCTAACAAGAGCATGTACAGTGTCAAAAGGAATGAAAGTGACTATCTATACCGATAGCCAATATGCGTTTGGTGTGGCCCATAGTTTTGGGCGTTTGTGGAAGGAACGTGGGTTCCTGACCTCGCATGGAACTAAAATACAGCATGGCATACAAATGAGCTCCTTGATTCACTTACTTTACCGTTGCAAGTTGCGATTGTGAAGTGTAGCGCACATAAAAAGGTGACTGATGATGTTGGTCGTGGGAATGCATTTGCTGACGAGGTCGCAAAAGAAACGGCAAGGAATGTGATGAGCCGAATGTATGTCGCGGGCCCTGCAAGATGGATTGGTGAT